>NW_026889778.1:24185000-24237500 GCF_033153115.1 Saccostrea echinata
AACATCTGACACCTTTGGCTTAGATTCAGCATCCAAATATGTCAATTCTTAAAGGTGCTTAGAAGTTAATATTTTCTCAAATTTTCTGTATAATATCACGACATATATATTGCAATAGCATTTCACACGAAAATTAAAAACTTCTTTTATCTGGAAATTATTGGAACTATGAATTCCTGGACGCGTTTGATTAACACATCATTGCACTTTCACAAATCTTATCTTTATCCTTAATATTTAAGAAAAGAAGCTATTTTTGTGTATTAATGAAAAACATTACATCAGTCTATAATCCAGAAAATTCAGAGTAGAAATATGGGAAAGCAAACCCCCTCACTAATATCGTCAGCCCGTGCTCAGTGTTGTGTACAGAGTTTAACAAATTGAATACACCAGTGAAACGTAAACTGTTTTTGTAAACAGGGCACGAGCTCTGTTATTCTTAATGTTTACGATTCACCGGGTGTGTTCAATTGTTAAAGTCTGCACACACCACTGAGCACGGACTGACAATACTGTGAGTGGGTTTTGCTTTCGAACATTTCTACTCTGAATTTTTCTGGATTATAGTTTTAATATTTTTCATTAATACACAACAAAATTGCCACTTTTCTTAAGTATTAAGACTAAAACTAAATTTGTGAAAGTGCAAGGATGTGTCAATCAAACGCGTCCAGAAATTTGAAGTTTCAATAACTTCGAGATGAAATAATATTTTTATTATATTTTAGTATGAAATGCTCTAGCAACATACAAGCCATGAAATTATGCAGAAAATTTGAGAAAATATTAACTTCAAATCTGTGTCCAAGCACCTTTAAGTATCACAAGATACATCAACTGTCCAAGTTTAGCAGAAATTCTATCAGTAATAAGTTAATAACTATGATATGGCCATCACAGGATGTCTGCTCCAAGAAATTTAACCTATTCCAAAAACGTTTACTTCATCCAGCATCTGAGATTCAGCATCCAAGTATATTTAGTGCATAAGTATACCCAGATGCACAATCCTTGCAAGTTTGGTGAAGTTCAGACCTGTAATAAAATACATATGGGACCTGCTCCCAAAAATTTAACAGACGCTTTCTCTCGGTAAATTAAAAATTGTGATGCAAATATTTCAAACTCCTTAAAAAACTACTCTTTGGGATTCTTTACAGTTTTCATGTATAGAATGATAGTTTGCCATATGCCATCTCACTTACAAGATTGAAAATGAAGTAAACATGATTTTGTTGTACATGGAACCAGTAAGCATGTTCAAGGTAACAGTGTTTTACTGTAGTCCTTTTGACCATGAGGAGCAACCATGTTATGGTAAAGATGCTGGATGCAGAAATTAATACCACAAAGCAGCTTTTACTTGCAGAGTAAGAGACCAAAAAAAGTGGACAAGTCATATTATCATCACTTTCAAAATCATGTTTGTTCATAAAGGAATTTATTGAATCAAATTGTTTATTGTGATAAAATTGGAGCTGTGACATTACTACCTCCAATAATACTCTCCAGTTACAATGCTAAAAAACTAAGGATTACAAAAAGTATTTCAGTATTACATATACTAGTATATAAATGTAGTGTAATTGGAGCGGCCACATTACCGCCCCCGATAAAAAAACTCCAGTTACAATACTAAAAAACTAACGATTACAAAAAGTATTTCAGTATTACATATACTAGTATATAAATGTAGTGTAATTGGAGCGGCCACATTACCGCCCCTGATAAAAAAACTCTCCAGTTACAATACTAAAAAACTTACGATTACAAAAAGTATTTCAGTATTACATATACTAGTAAAGAAATGTAGTGTAATTGGAGCGGCCACATAACCGCCCCCGATAAAAAAACTCCAGTTACAATACTAAAAAACTTACGATTACAAAAAGTATTTCAGTATTACATATACTAGTAAATAAATGTAGTGCAATTGGAGCGGTCACATTACCGCCCCCGATAAAAAAACTCCAGTTATAATACTAAAAAACTAACGATTACAAAAAGTATTTCAGTATTACATATACTAGTATATAAATGTAGTGTAATTGGAGTGGCCACATTACCGCCCCGATAAAGCTCTCCAGTTATAATACTAAAAAACTAACAATAAAAAAAAGTATTTCAGCATTACATATATATAAATGTTGTGTAATTGGAGCGGCCACATTACCGCCCCCGAAAAAAAACTCCAGTTACAATACTAAAAAAACTAACGAATACAAAAAGTATTTCAGTATTACATATATATAAATGTTTTACATATATATAAATGTAGTGTAATTGGAGTGGCCACATTACCGCCCCCGGAAAAAATCCAGTTACAATACTAAAAAAACTTACGAATACAAAAAGTATTTCAGTATTACATATATATAAATGTAGTGTAATTGGAGTGGCCACATTACCGCCCCCGAAAAAAACTCCAGTTACAATACTAAAAAACTAATGATTACAAAAAGTAAAGCAAAGAAGGCCGCCACAAAATTCCTGAATGCTGCTGACTGGCTAAATCAGGACATCCCCAAGACCAGTAAAGGTATCATTTACAGCAAAACACTGAAAAGGTGAAAATAATTTTTTCTCAATGTATTTCTTTCGACATATTTCAGTATTCATTTTTTTATGCCATTAAATTTTTGCCTACTCAGAAATTATTCTTGGTGGTGTTGGAGTGAATTTAGCTAATTGAATGAATCTAATTTTAACTACAGTTAACTGCTTAATACAGAGACTGACTTTATGACATCCATGCAATTACAATTCTTTGCATCTTCAAAGATGGTACATGAAATACCTACCCCTTCACGAAGGTATAAGACATCCGGCAACTCCTCGACCTTAACTTTATAGCTGTTGCCCAATTCATATATATGGGGGCATCCTTTGTTCTGGCAACTGGTTGGGGATGAGCACTCTAAATGGAACACCGGGGGAAGAATTTCTGGATCCATTTGTTGTATAATCCAGCTATATACACTCTAAGAAATAATAATGACATAATTAGGTGTTTATAACTTGTATTTATTCATGTGCTTAATTTAATATAAATTAAATACCAAAGTACAAGAAATCATGCAAGTTATTGAATTTTAATTCAAATCAGCACATGAAATGCTGGCACACAGGGTATATGATTTATACTTGGAGCAATTTAAGTAACACATAAAATTAGGTTCTTCAGTACCTGCACATATACCTAATTTAATGTATATGAAAATAAAAATTATGTTTACAATACATGCATCTTGTATGGTAGCTACATGTATTGCATACAATTTACTTTAAATTTGTTACTCTTAAGTGTTTAACAAAGTTGTATCTCCTTGATACACTCCTCCTCTAATTAACATACCTTGACTGTGTCACCATATTTGAACGGTCGATTTATCGCAAGACCTCCATGACATTCGTAAACAACACACAGATTTTTTCTGACATCCTCTTTCGTCGGGAAGTCGATGAAGGTGCTCTCTGCAAACTTGAAAAAATAAACTAATGTTTATTTCAAATATGTATATTTCATTTAAGCTAGATAAACAAAACTAATAAAAATAATTTTGTCCAGAACAGTAATTCTACAGCATGTATAGTTGCAAAATCGTTTTATATTTGAAATATTTTTTGTTTTAGTTATTTCATTTAGTGCCTTATGTAAAATAGTTAAGTAGGATGATAGTACAAATTGTGAGCAACCAATATACATGTATTTATTATGTAATTGACCTCGATAAGAGCATTGCTCTTGATGAGCAACCTAATGTATATATAAAGGGGTAGAGAACGTGTGTTGCAGGGAGTTAATTTTTTTAGTAAACAAGAGTCAGTGCTGTTCAAGGATATATATATATATATATATATATATATATATATATATATATATATATATATATATATCATGTAAGAAATTCTAAATGGAATTAAACAGTTTTTATTTAAAGAACAGTTTCCGACAAACAAAGAATACAAAGATTAAATCTGTCATATGTAAAATGTTGTGTGCCATTTACACAAAACACAATAAAAGCATTTCAGAAATTCTTCAATTTTCTAAACATATAAGGGGATTCACCTTGATATCTCACGCAAGCTTCTTTCGTGTAGCATGTTAGTAACTTGTACTGTAGATTCCCATTTCATGGTGGGGAATTATTATCAACATAAAAATGCCAGAAGTACCCCTCATAGATCTTAAAATCTTGGGATTATTTTGATTAGTTTTCTGCTATCTGTAAACTATATGAAATTACTTGTTCACATATAACAAAACTTTGGTGCTCACAATTTTATGTTCTCATGATTTGAAACAAATTTAAATGGCAGAATCATGAAATTGAGTACTCTTGTAATGTGAGGAACCTACAGTATTATTTATATGAACTTTAGTATTAATTTAAATCATGCTTTCACAAGTATGCATGTTCCTCTCTGTCTGAAATATGATATCATAAAGTATCATATTGTGTGCATAAATGCATGGAAACTGTGTTAATAACAAGAATTACTTTACATTTTTAATTCCCTCCACGTTGATAGACACATACGCAATACAAAACTTAGACAACTATGCTTACCAACTGCCTTTCTCTTTTTTTCTGCATCATCTGTAAGAATTAAGGATAAAATCCAATTGAAGCAGTTTTTACTACAAGAAAACATTCTCCACAAGGCTCTCATAAATGTCCATGCATGCAAGCTTACACAGCATTCATATGGTTGAGTAAAAATGGAATTTTGGTAATCTAATTTCTATCAACACAATGATGAAGGAAGGAATGAAAAGAGTACCTAATTCCAAAACAGACAAGCTAATTCAGATAATCTGTGTCCCAGCTTAATGAAACAAGATACCCATGGGACACATCGCTCACCTAAGGACATTGGGTTAGGCAAAAGCACAAATCAGTCCAGTATTGAAAAGATTAGGGGGGGGGGGCTTGAATTTTAAACTACCTGATGATGCTTCCATGTCAATATAACAAATGGCTTTGTTGTACTTGAGAAGATTTTAAAAAAAGAATTCCCATATATTCCTTTGTAAAAATTTGATCCCCCATTGTGGCTCCTTCCTATGCCAGGGGCCATCATTTAAACAAACTTGAATCTACACTAACTGAGGATGCTTCAATATCAATATGACTAAACATAGCTTTTCTGTTTTTGAGAAAAAAAAGATATTCTTATATTTTCCTATGTAAGACTTTGATCTCTCATTGTGGCCCCACCCTACCCCCGGGAATCGTGGTTTGAATAAGATAAAATCTACACTACCTGAGGATGCTTCCATAATGACCAATCATGGCTTTGCTTTTCTTGAGAAGAAGATTTTTAAAGACTTTTTCCTATATATTTCTATGTAAAATATTTTTTTCCGATATATTTTCTATGTAAAACTTTGATTGTCCATTGTGGCCCCGCCCTACCACCGGAGGTCATAATTTGTACAAAATTGAATCTTCACTACCTGAGGATGTTTCCACAGGAGTTTCAACTTTCCTGGCCATGTGATTCTTGAAAAAAGGATTTTTAAAAGATGGTATTAATTTTTCAATAAATCTTAATTATGTCCCCTTGGAAGGGGGCGTGGCCCTTCATTTGAACAAACTTGAACCCCTTAACCCAAGGATGCTCTGTGGCAAGTTGGTTGAAAGTGGCTCAGTGGTTCTGGAGAAGAAGTCGAAAATGCGAGTAGTTTAGAGACAGACGGACTACAGACAAAATGTGATCAGAAAAGCTCACTTGTGCTTTCAAGCTCAGGTGAGCTAAAGAGAAGAGCATGAGTGGATTGGGAGGGGGGGGGGGACACTTTAAAAAGGGCCAGGGCCAAAGGGAGTTATGGTATAAATTTCATTGCAAAAGCTTCTTGAGATATCGCCCAGAAATGAAAGTTTTACACACACACAGAATGTATGAAATTACGGCATTGACTTTGACCTTAAAATAAATAGGGGTTTTCCTTAGTCCATAGGGATTTGTGGTATAAAATTTCACTGCAAAAGAAAGCTCAAAGGCTTCTTGAGATTTCATGCGAAAACAAGTGTTAAAACAGAGAGAATTAATGAATTTATGACTTGATTTTTTTCCCTTTTGACCTAAAAATACAGGCCCATAGAAAGCAATTTTAGTTTGGGGGAGGGGGGGGGCACTATCAACTACCAAAGATTCCTTGACGAGCAAAAAAACATAGGTAATCAAAGATTACGAAGCTCACCTCAACGAATGTTATCAGTAAAAGTTATGCAAATCTCACATCATATTTTCTTTATAGTTAGTGTGCATCCTGAAAACAATATTCATGCAAGTTCTGTGTAAGAAGGTCTTATAGTTCTTTGGGAATTGACCTGTTCCAAAAACTTTAAGCTTTTCACAAATCAAGAAAATGTCAGACTTTCATTTCCTACATCTGAAGCAAGTCTGGAATGCACCATCTATGTAAGTTAAATCATAACAGCCTATATAATTATAGAGCTACTCCAAACACATTGTCATGGTTACTCATTTGGAAAATGTAGGTCAGATCCAGCATCTGAAGCAAGTCTGGTAGTGCCCATCCCTAGATACATCAACCATGCAAGTTGGTCCAGATATGGCTTATAGTTACTTGGGAATGAACCTGCTCCAAAAACTTTAACCTGGTCACTCATCTGGAAAATGTAGATCAGATCCAGCATCCAAAGCAAGTGTGACAGTGTCCATCCCTAGATGCATCATCCATGCAAGTATGGTCCAGGTAGGGCTTATAGTTACTTGGGAATAGACTTGCTCTTAAAACTTTAACCGGGACGCCGATGCTAACGCCGACACCGGGGGTATAACATAAGCTCATCTCGACTTCGTCGAGGTGAGCTAAAAAAAAAGGCGGGGCATCAGATGTTATTATTGAGGGGGCACAGGCATATAGTAGCTATGTTCTCTATAGTATTCTACAAGTGGCAAATTTATTCAAAGGGGGGGGGACTACCCCCTCTTTCCTACGGTCATGAAATAAATAGGGATCTCTCTTAGGCCTTAGGGAGTTGTTGTGTAATATTTCACTGCAAAAGGTCAAAAGCTTTTCCTGTTATCGCTCTGAAACAAGTGTTGCAGACAGACAGAAATACATACAGAAGAACAGACAGACCAAAATTAAAATTCCCCACTTTCAATTAAAGCAGTGGACAAAAATAAAGTAATCTATATTTTTAAGATGTCTAAATATCATTCAGCATTGTGAACTGACTTAATTCAATATTTCAAAGTCTGACAAACAACAAGTTCTCATCATTACATGTACCCCCTTTCAGTAAAAAAAATTCTTATAATGAATGTTGATCCAAATATTATAAAGTATTTTTACACCAAAAACAACATCCTTCTCTTGTTTATTACTAAAAAGAAGCATTTTGTTTACCAATAATATAGAGCACTTTTAAGTGTAATTATCAATGTAACAAAATAACAAATAACAAAAACTATTGAGACTCTTCTTCCCCCTCCCCCTTCCATTCTTTAACTACATGTATATCTAGAGTTCAACCTCAGGCAGGGGCAGAAGTGGAGCTCTATCACTGCATTTTTCTTTGTGGTTTGTGTGTTTGTCTGTGGACACACACACAGTCCCACAAACATAGAGAGAGAGAAATAATAACTGATACTTACTTCCTCAAAGTCTTTCAGGATATTGTCTTCATCCACCTGTATATATGAATAAACATTAATGTATACAAGAAATACCCACAAGAAATCATAAATTTTTAGATAAGCAAATAAATATTAGAAAAAACAAGAGATCCCGGGCCTTATAGGTCACCTGAGTATCATGTAACAACTTTCCAACAACTGAATTTGGTTCATGTTTTAAACCAGAGGCCTTGAAATTCACAATTTTGAAAGAGGCACCATTGCTCATCATAAATGTTTGATTAATACCATGGAGCAGATTTCAAAGCATTAATTCATTTTCAGTATATAATCATTAATCATCCCTTTCCTGATGTGTATGCATAGAGTGACAGACCAAGGCATATGGGCATTACAGACCAGTTGCAGTAAAACATGCTTACAGTAAAGTGCCAGAGACAAATGAATTTGCATTATTTATTGCAATCCATGGCTCATAATACACTTTAAAGGGTATGCATTTCACAATGCCCACAGGGCTGAAAACATGAATTTATGAAAAGCACAATTGCTGTGTTTTGATTACCTTATTTAGCCTGCATACCATATCTGGTAGCATTTCAGGTTAAAATTTTTTTTAACTTTTTCAACATTTTTTCAGGGAATGTCGAGTATTCATCTATGTGAGAAAAAATGTAAACTGACCCAAGTTATGTTATATATCGTACGACATATTAGGTATATATATGAAATTCAAGTCTCAAATGAAGGAAAGGAATGTTTTTAAAAAATACACTAACACTGGTTATTCTATGTAGCAATTTCTAGTCATCAAAGACTTTTTTGTGTCAAAAATAAATAAATAGATATATGTATATGTAATTCAAGCTCTTGATGTTTAACCTGCAAATTTCAGAAATCAATACCTTATTTTCAAGATTTGATGTCCAGTCTTCATCATCTGTACATGTAGATGCATCTGTATCCTAAAATTGTCAAGTAAATCAACATTACATTACATTACAGTACATTACATTACATTACACTACATTACATTAAATTACATTATATTACATTACATTACATGTACCTTTAATGTCATAGGTAAAGGAATATCTGGCAGCTCTTCACAGTCTTTCTCAATCTGCAAATGTATTTTGTAGATCCATTATCAATGGTATGTTATATAATTGTGAAAGCTATTGTGAAAAGTCATCAAAGTGATGTTATTTTATTTTTAAAACATAAACAACTGGCTTATTCCAAGGATTGTATAAAAGTTCAAAATTTCAATTCCCCAATTTGGCATACTCTGGTATATAATGGTATATCAGAATGGTATTGTAAAGAGATCAACCTTTTCACAAATAGATTTTTTTTTTTTTTGCTTTGTTGACAAATTTTTTGGTAACACATTTACTATCATTTTGAAAATACAAGCGATTATGTACAATACTTGAAAATGGCATTCTTAGGTGTTTTTTTTTTAAACCTAACAATATCATAGAACCAAAGTTTGTAATACAGAACATTACAAGTAATGTTAATTTTGTTTTAAATACAAATACACTTCAGAGGATGCAACTTTATTTCACCGTCAGAGTACATGAAAATCAAACCTGTTGAAATCTGTTGAAAATCATACCCATTAAATTTATACTTGGCCTTTTAAAATTTCCAGTTATTCCCTGTAAGCTCACCAAAAAATAAAGGAATAAAAAATTTGCTTGAAAATTGACTCAAACTATGGGGAGTGTGTTGGGTGGGAATTGTTAAAAACAAAACAAATTCAGTGAGTTTTGTAATCTTACTGATGATTGTCCAGGGCTGGATGTTCTCTTCTCTTTCTGCAAACAAAGGAGTAAATATATATCTGTTAGTGAGAATATATCATTAAGTATTTGTGTGGCAGATCTGTGAATAAAATATAATTTTTTAAATATTTCTAAGTCTCAATTTATCTGAAAAAAAAGAATTATCTCCCTTTTTGCAATTTTCTAAGCACCATGGAAACTTAATAGGGATAACATAAAATGCATCAATTAAATAAACACAAGTAAAACCTGTCCAATTGTACATTACTTTAATATGGACTTATATAATTGTAAAAAAAAACACTTTGTTACCTTTGAAGGAGAATGAAGCATGGGTAGATCTTCGTCAATAGCTGCTACATGTACCTATTGTAAAATATGAAATTCAAAATTCAATCTGAAATGGCCAACTCATAGTCTCATATAGATTAAAACTTGCATAGTTCACCAGTTGTAACAATCTGACAAAGCCTAAAGGGCTAAATACAATGCATTTTACAATAATTCATGTATATACTGATTGTTTGTCCATTACCTCATAACCACCAAATATCATCTACATTTGTTTATATAGTGCAGTTAAAATAAAACTGTAATCTTCCTATCCAAGAGAAAATTATCAAATTACCACTTTGGATGGTGTACAAACAGGTGTACTTGTTTTAGGGGTTTCTGTCTTCAATTTCTTTTCCTATAAGAATAATCATTTCTGTAAATTATATGTACATTGTGTGTAAAATGATATGTGCAAATAAAAAAGTTATTTTTCAAGCAATTTCTTGCATATGATTGATAAATATTCTCTAAGAATTCCTTAAACCAATTATTACTTGTGCTAAACTTACAGGGTCTTCAAACTCGTATTCCGAGTCAGAGAGGACAATGCGCTGACTTTTTGGCTTCTGTTAAAAAAAATTGAAGAATAAATCATAATCATCCAAGGAGAGATACTGTATGATGATTACTTGATATTTATTTTACATTTTATCTGGTTACTGGTTACTGTCAGGCAGTTGGACATCAAAATAAGTCCAATGCACATACACACACACCACTTCTCGGTTAGAAGTTTAAAGAAAAACATCATTTTCTAATTATTTCAGTGAAACAGATGATTATATGAGAACCTGTAAAATTAATCATATTATTTGTAAGACTTTTTTTTCTTGTAATGCATCTGAATTATAGAGATCTATACCTATCATTTGCTGTATGGATTGTATGCATCTATATGCTGTATGGTTATCGGAAATAAACCGTGGGCAAAGCGGGCACTTTCAATATATTTACTGACAGAGCCAACCAGTCTAATGAATTTGTATGTATAATTTTCAGCTAAAGGTACAGTATTTCTTTACATGATGGAACTTTATGAGGTTCACAAAATTTATGTGTCATTGTAAGGAAGACAATATACATGTCATGCAAATTTAGAAACCACTGAAATTAAAACTGTATACTGTATAAAGTATCATATGAAGATATCTACCATATCATATGTATTATTAAGGTACTTACATTTACCCCGCTTCCTGACAACACATTATCTGATTCAATGCTTGGACCCTTTAGAAAATACAACAAAATTGCAAGATTGAAAAATATATTAAAATTTAGACATCCAACCAAAGCATTCTATTCAAAATTGTGACTAATGATATCTGTATACTGTAACATAACTGAAATGAACAATGTACATCAGTATCCAAAGCTTAATTGTTATTACAGTTTTACAACAAGGCTTCAATGATTTTTACTTAAAATGTATTTCTGGTATTCTAGCTCTACATAGGAAACTCCTTCCTTCCCTAGCTCCTATATGCTGATAATTTATAATGTTCATAAAACAAGAAAAATCTTTCATAATGCATCATTTTATCAGTCTAGACAGTCATGTGACAGGGTGAATAAAACACCAAGTCTCCCAAGGAATAAATATCATATTCCACTCTTTGTAAGTCACATGTGACCATCATTTGATGTAAACAAACAAATGAATCTAAAATCTTTGAATATCCAAAATCCTTATATCAGAAAACAAAGTCAGCAATAAATTCAAATGATGAAAGAAAAGGACAAATTAACATAAAAAGGTAAACATTCACTGTGTTTTTACCTTAGTAGGGTTGGAAAACTACTGTAAATCACTTTTTATTTGCGGGAACTTCGTTTTGGCGTAATAATACTAGACAGAGTGCTCACAAAAATTTCATTTTCGCATATATTAGTATTCTTTAAGACTATATAGAGCACTAACCACAATTCGTGAAAACTTTGTCTCACTAATAAAGTGTCAATTACTATCTCGCCAAAATAAGCTGTTGCGAAAATTAAGTGATCTACAGTATTAGGAAAATGAAATATTCTGTTTAAAGAACTACGCACGCTAACTCTCGATTCCCGCCTACATTTTACACCCATTTAATTCAATATTAATGACAATTTGGCCGTAAAATCTTTGTTGAATGCGAAGAACAGTTCAATGGTAATTGACTGATAATATTAATACCAGTGTTAAATAGTTAATTACCCCTAATTCCAGCTCTTTAAGTAAGGGGGAAGACGATATTTTTCACTAAAATCGGACTCTTGGTACAAAGAATAATTTTACTAATACCTGTAAAGGATTCAATCAATTTTGATGCATGTACTGTTCTACTGGGATTTGCCAGTGAACCGAAAAACGTTCGAATATGTGTTAACACTTTGATTTATATATATAAGTGGTCAATATGGAAAACTAGAAACAGTATCAAGTATGAAAATAAAAAAATAACTACCTCATTGCTCCAAAAAGCATTCACGAAAGAAATGAAATTAATTTTTCAATTGTTAAAAAATGATAAACGCAATTTTAAGGGAGATATGAATTTAACGTTAACTGTATTAACAGAATTCGAGAAACTGTTACCTGTTTTCCACAATCCAGATTTAAATTAAGCTCCATGTATGTTTTCCCATTTATTCAATATATTGCAATACATTCATGAATCGCACCGGATTGCAAATACGAACAAGAAATTTAGAACCAAAATTGATTCCGGATAAATATTCTCTGGTTTATTTTGGTTTTTTTTTTTTATATGTTATACAATTTAATTAATATACATATTGAATGTATGATATGAATAAATTATGTGAGACATTGTATTAAGATTTAGATATTTAGCATCCTGCGTGGTGCTGTAGGGATTATTATTATATATTGTTATAGAGGGAGCTTAGTCAGGGCCCCATCCCTGGTAGCTGCCCTATATATCATCTTTAATGTTATAGGTCTGGGAAATAAATGTGGAAAAAAAAAAAAAAAAAAAAAAAAAAAAAAATCTGACTCTTAAGCATGAACACATTTTAAAATATACTTGGATATGAATAAATGTTCCTTAAATCTTCTCTTATGTTTTACTCATATAAAATTAAACATATATTATTGATAAAATAAAATGTTTTAGCTGTAAACCCCTTTGAAATTGGTGAAAAAAATAAGCATTTTTGTTGTTTTTTGTCTGTAAACATATGTCCCCCCCCCCCCCCCCCCGTGAAACACAAAAAGCTTCGGTACAAATTTGTGAAATGACAGTCCATATCACCTGTAAAAAGGAATTTTTGTTTCACGGGGGGAAAGATGTTTTAAAAATATTTTCCGTTTTCCGTTGATTTCTATAGTGAAAAACACAAGTTTTCCCAAAATTATAGAGTTATCTCTCTTTGTTTTCCCAAAGAAATGACGTTTTATGAAAATTCATATAAATATCTCTATAGATTTGAAAAATCATTCAAATGTGTTAACTTTTGAAAATTGACTTGGATGTAGGCAGGAGAACAATACTATCGTTCGCAGTTCTTAACTTAGTAATAGGTTGTTTGGTATAATAACAATTTACTGCTTGAAAGTTTGGGAGATATTAAGGTTTGATCCCCCCAGAACATACAGAAAATATCAACTTTATAGCTACCAGGTATTAACTCTCATCTGAGAATAATTGATATCATGATTAATTTTCAAAGTTTAATACTGAATACATCAGCACGACAGACCACCTTTGTTCAGAAAAATTTTCATTTCAAAGTTAAAACAAACCAAAATCAATCAAGTGGAACAAAATAACAAATCTTACTTTTTTGACATTTTTTACAATATTTCCTCGTGCTGTAATTCAATTGTTTGAAACTTAAAATTATTGACTTGTTTTGTCCATCCACAAATAATAATTAATGATGCCCCAAATATTAAACCCAAATTCTTACATTTTACTGGGCATCCACATACAAAATCTTAATTAAAACAAGCGTTTCTAAAAAATTCAGAGGGCTCTACTAAAAAAAACAATTGATAATTTATAAATTTAGCATTTATGGACACACACACACACACTTACTTGCATATATTTTAACGTAAAATCCATGGTACTTTCTCTTCCCCTTTGAACGCTTCTTTAATTCTTGGTACTTAAGGTCCCGTGGTAACTCTGTGTACGTTTTATCCTCCAACCTCATAGGTACCATTGTGAATGATGTCTTGAACTTGTTTTCCACACTCTGCATCCAATTGTCCATCGAAGAATCTTTCTCAACTCTCAATATCATAGAAGCATCCACTCCATTGAACAATCGTTGGATCCTTTTCTCATTTTGATCCAAGAAGCGAATTTCTAAACACTGGTGTTTAAGAAGAATTTTTTTTCAAAATCAAATATGTTGAAGTAGGGAGCCTAAATAATTTACAAGTAATAGACCAATTAACTCTGTTAATACATACCAACAACAACAGAAATGCACTAGACACTGAGCTATTTTAAATCAAATTCAATTGGACATTGTCATGATTTGGTTTGAACATTTTAATGTTTTATTTTTCCATTTCTGATATTTACAAAGGTTCATAACAGTACAGTAAAACACATTTATAATGAAACGCTGGGGACATACCATTTTACATCATTATTATCAAACCAACAAAACAATTCACTATAATCAGAAGAACTCTTTAATAAGTGTTGACTTATTTTTAATGACAGCCTTCTGAAAAGACATTACAACACACAAACTGAACACAGGCTTCCATGCATTAAATAACATCCTAATCGCACACAAAACATTCGGCTTTTTCCCTTCATCTACCCCAAAATAATTTGATATTGTTACCAAAGAAATAGCATTCTGTTTCCTGGTTGTCAATTCCATGTCTCAATTGACTTTAATATGACATTGGAATAAAATTGCAGTGAATAGAGAACCCAATTCATTATATAACAATTTAAATTGACGCAATGCATCAAATCAGCTGCAAAAAATATATTTAGCATCTTGAAACATTCCGACAAGAATGAGTCCAAAAGAAAAAAATTATTAACAGAAAAAAAAGTATATGATAGCTTTAATTTTCTGTGTATTTTTTATTCGTTAATTTTCAGTGATCAATTGTTTCAGAGAAGAGTCGAAAATGTTTGTTAACACACCATACACTAACATAGATGGCAATAGGTTAATTGAGTGATTCATGTGAAAACCACCCCCCCCCCCTTTTTTTAACACCCACACACAAAATAGAAGGTCCAAATTTTTTTCAATCTAATAAACTGATGATGCAAATAATAATGGTGACAAAAACACTTGTATATAACTAATTTGTCTTTAATTTCAAGTCTTTACCTCTGGTTTCTCACTCTCTTTGGAGAAGGTGGTACCAATCATCTTCTTTTTACTGGTGATGAATTTTGCCCTCAAAAAATCCAGTTTAGACTTCACTCCTTCATAGACATAAAAAAAGAAAATCTGTCAATTTACAAATCAGTTGTATATAAATGTAGTAGCTTTCATGTGCATTTCAGTCTTTTCAGTTCATTTATTTGTAAATGTATGATTATGGACTAAATATTTACAAAAATATATATTTTGATTTCTGTACAAACTTGGATTTAAGTGTAATTGCTGACCAAAGTGTATGAGGCAAATTTCTTGTCCATTTTATATTTTGCACATGTTTTCTTGCAGTTATAGATACTGAATTACATATGGATGTTTTAAGTCGGAACATGTTTTAATTTTTGCCTGTGCTATAGTTTACCATAATTCTAGTTACTACATTGTTGTTTAGCATATCATAATACTTGTATGTCCTCAGTTAAATATAAAATTTATTTACCTTCATCTTCAATCCTTTTGAAAGGGCCTGTGGACCCACTTCCACTTGGTTTCTGTTCCGCTTAAAAATGACAACAAATAAAGTAATTTTTCTACAATCTAGGAGGACATATTACATGCTTACCATCCATCCATTCATCCATTATCTATCCATTTATCTATCTATCTACTGAATATCTATAAGAATTACCTTCACTTGGTACCGTGATATCACGAGTATCTGCAACCCTGCCTAAACAATAATATCCATTTCATTAATACAATACATTTTCAAACATCCTTATCAAAACCAAATTATTTATATAACTGAATTTCCATTAACTTTAATTCGCCTTTTGCAACTGGTGTGCACTCAACATCAACAGCTGCAAACATGAAAAAAAAAACATTTTTATTGTCTATGAACATGTACATATGTCAATACATGGACATAAAATTCATCTTTCATCTCTAACATTAAAATTGTTTTATATTTTACAGCATTTTTATACTGAAATAAATATATTTCTTCATCCCAGACTGTTTTTGTAATACTTATAACAGACACCAATGCTTATTAAAGTTTGTCACACAATTGTCTATATATGCATCTTTTCAAAATTTATTTTGCAACTTTCAGTGAGTGAGAAGGGTTTGCAGCATAGTTGCAATGAAGTGAAAATTGGCGCATTAAATCAACCAGTGGTGTCGCCAAGGTGCACATCCAAATTTCAGCGATGTTATTTGGAAATATATTGTGAACGACTTTCTTGCTTGTTTTACTTTTGTTTTAAATGTAGTCATGTAAATACAACTGTTACAAATATGACTGGTTAAAACCTGGCAAAAACTGCTTCTTGTTACATGAAGCATTTTTTTAGGGCAACAAAGGAACGTTACCTCATTCATTTTCAATGTTTAATTGAAATTTTGACATTATTGACCCAAAATACACAAAATTATACTGTTTGTGGGTTCCTTTAAATGTGCTACACGGCATACATGAAATATAAAATTTGGTTAATAAAGAAATTGGTTTCCTTTTGTATTTCACATTTGTTTGTCATTTAAAAATTTGTATTTTTCTTAAAATGACCCATCAAAATATATGGATGGCCCATTCATTTTCAAAATGGCCCATTAAAAAGTTTGACAGTTGGACCATAGTCCCATTGCCCTTTATGACCTTCCCAATCACTGAACTTTTTTCATAATAATTTTGCTAGTGCTCTGGGTGGAATATGATATATTGAATATGACTGACTATAGATATCATATGTATCATTATACGTAAGAGCACATATAATCTATATATAATCATTTTTGAGCAGTTAAGCAATTTATTTTTTCTAAATTGCTCATAATAAATGGCACTTAATTTCAAAATTCAATTATTCTTTAGACCCCATACATACTTTTCTTCTTTACAGCAGTGCCACATTCCCCACAGAACTTGTTGTTGGGTTCTAGGTGACTACCACATTCTATGCAGAACATCCTTCAAAAGTAAACAAATTATAAATAGATAGTAGTTCCGAATATTTGAAAATTAATTTTGGTCAGTGGATATTCCTATTAGCTCTAAGCTTAAGAGGACAATTTGAATTTTAAATTTGGGAATAGTAAAAGGAAGATACAATGATTGATAGAAATCATCAACCTTAAAAGACATATAGCTTCTATTAATTATATTTTATAAATCTATTGATATAAAAAATAATTTTAGGGAAAATAAGATCAATAGTTATGAATGTTAATTGAGTTTCAATACAAAATGAACATTTCATTCGAATTTCCTCGATTATGAAAGACTCGCTCAGTTTTGGGAGAAAGTCAAATAACTGTATAAACTGTATTCATGTATAACTTACATCAAAAAACAAGAATTTTTGTTATTAACACTAAAACAAACAACAAAGAATATTATTGATATATTACTTACATTAAATGTAATCAGTAATGACCACGATCACGATGCCTCCTACATCAAATAAACACGATACCTCCACATCCGCGTCCTTAGAAATCTTGGCCAAATCTCGATCTCTTGAAATCTTGGCCGGCCAAATCTCGATCTTTTGAAATCTTGGCCGTTCATCTCGTAGAAGCTTGGGAATTAATGATCGAGGTCACCCGAAATCTTGGCAATGTACAGGGTCGAGGGTGTACATGGCCAGGGTTATCATGGCCAGGCCTATACGGCCAGGGTACGCGAGCAAAATGGCCAGGCTAGGCTATGTATGGTAGAGGGTTATGGGGAACATGGCCACGCCAAGACATTATTATGGAAAGCCATAGGGGACCCCCAGGGTCAGGGTCTATATAATCTATAATTTTAACCCTGGCCACCCATGATTTCTACCCTGGCCTTCCCATCTTTGAAGCCATAGGGGACCCCCAGGGTCAGGGTCTATATAATCTATAGTTTTAACCCTGGCCACCCATGATTTCTACCCTGGCCTTCCCATGTTTGCATCATGGACACCCCACGCTTTATCATCATGGCCTAGCCGTATACAACCTGGCCGATCCATGTTTGCAGCATGGCCATCCCATCTAGTCATGTTTACCCCGACCATACACAGCCTAGCCCGGCCATGTACTACCCTGGCCTAGCCATGTTCGCACCATGCCTATCCCACGCTTCTAAACATGGCCTGGCCATCTTCACCCTGGCCATGTATATTATCATGCATCTTGCATTCGACGATTAGCTATCCTGGCTGGCCATGTTCAACCTGGTCTTGCATAATAATGTCTTGGCGTGGCCATGTTCCCCATAACCCTCTACCATACATAGCCTAGCCTGGCCATTTTGCTCGCGTACCTTGGCCGTATAGGCCTGGCCATGATAACCCTGGCCATGTACACCCTCGACCCTGTACATTGCCAAGATTTCGGGTGACCTCGATCATTAATTCCCAAGCTTCTACGAGATGAACGGCCAAGATTTCAGAAGATCGAGATTTGGCCGGCCAAGATTTCAAGAGATCGAGATTTGGCCAAGATTTATAAGGACGCGGATGCGGTGTGGTCAATTACATTCAAATTGATGTAGGTCTGAGTCGTGATCATTACGTTTGATGTAAGTAATATATCAATAATATTTTTTGTTGTTTGTTTTAATGTAACTAACTCTCATTAAATGAGAAGAATTCTTGTTTTTTGATGTAAGTTATACCTGAGTTTGTGCAGTTATTTTACTTTCTCCCAAAACTGAAGCGAGTCTCTCATGATCGAGGAAATTCGAGTGAAATCTTCATTTTGTATTGAACATGTTGAATCTCAATTAACATTCATAACTATTAATCTTATTTTCTCTTAAAGTCATTTTTTTTTATACCAATAGATTTATAAAATATTATAGAGACTATATGTCTTTTAGGGTTGATGATTTCTAAATGTTCACGAATGATATAAACCAGAATCAAGCAGCACTATTTCTTGTTTTAGGTGTATAGCAAGAAAAAGCTACATATAGCTTTATTAAGCTATTCAAAAAATAACATTCACTTTAGTATCGTAATATATAACTGCTTCCCTAACATTGAAAAACAGTACCGCTAAAATGTGTATTAGGTTCCAGCCTCCCGGTTTGTAAGGTAAGTATAGGTGATTTTTCCCTTGTAAATCTTAATGAATACCTTAGTTTGATGTTGTAAATATTTATTTTATGTGATTTTTCCTTTGAATAAATTGTATGAACAGCATTCCAACACTCAAAGGCATTCTGCAGTTTTTCATCAAGGAAATTCAAATTATAAATTGTATACAATTAAAATAAATGCACAGACTCTTTTATTTTATATGCAGTTTTGAACATGAAGGCATATGGTATTTTATGTGACATTTAGAATCAAGTTGTTTTACAATACATAAAAAAAAATTAACTCTCATTCAAATATAGAACTTTGTGGTGAATTGGGGGTGAGTGTGCACGGGATGGGGGGAGGCTTCATCCTTCTATGTATATATATTATTTTTTCTTTCCTTTTTAGAGACTATGTCAAAACCAAACATCTATTTTAAACTTGTTATTTAAATATTTTGCAATCAAGATGTAGGAAGTGATTTGTAATACCCCATTCATTAATATCTGCATGTTTTGAATTTTTTGAAAGAACAAAGTTGATTTTAGAAAGAAATGCATGTGCATTGTATATTTTTGACAGTTGTCATAAGAACCTCTGAAGTAAAACAACATTAAGTTTCTCTCCAATTTTGTTTTGGTAAATTCTCACTTAGAGATGAGATGTTGACAGATGTATTTTGAAATTCATAAAGTTATTGGTGGGGGGAGGGGGTGAGTAACTTAGAAGAGATGAGATGTCATATATTTTGAAAATCATAAAGTTGTTGTAGGAGGGGGGGGGGGGGGGTAGAGCCAGAAAATTGCACATTGTACATGGGACTTTATTTGTAATTGATTCTCTTAATGAATAAACAAAAGAAATAAATATTATTTTAAGTGAACAATTACAAATGAGCAAATATAAAGTTTTTGATAATTAAATTTAAATCAACAGTCATCACATTACAGTTCAATTGAGAGATATGGGGTGAGGATCTGGTTAAAGAAAATTATTTAATTTTTTTTGTCCAGCATTTAAACAATGATCTTGCTTCTTGTAACCACTTAATTACCATATATAAATATATACATGTACTTTTAGCTTCATAGAGGATCCATTTAGCAAACTTTGCGAAGAAACCTACTTGAGGCCTTGATGAGGAGTACATTACATTAATACTGGAGGTCAGTCACAAATACTGTTAATGCATGTACATGGGGAACTTAGTAGTAAGTAAATATACCCCTCTACAGTTCATTTCAGAATACTATCTTTTTTTTTTGACCTAGTTCTTGAAATTCTAAAATGTGAGCGAAATATTGGTGTGCTTTGAAAAATTGCAAGAATTCATGTTATGAAGGTAGAAGATTATTTGAAAAATTTGCAGATCTAACTCTGCAATAAATACAGTATTTATAGAACTGGTAACATATTTGCTCAATGACAAATTGAGACAGGTAAATGCCTCAGTATTTTGAAAAAGAGAAAACATGTGCTGATGGAACAACTGAAAGGGGCCTGATTGCGATTTGAAGTGGAAGTATTAAAATGTTATTTTTCCTTTCTTTTAAGTATTGATATTGGTATTTCTAGACTAATGGTCAACCTAAATTCAAAAGTAAGTTGCAAGTTACAAGCAAGAAGCAGTGATCACAATTGTTAGTTATGTAAACAAGGCTTGGGCCTTGTTTTTGTTTTATACACAGGTCTTTTTTTTTTTGAAAATGTCATGGTTGACTCAAACTTTTTTATTAGCAAGTTATTTAAGTGTACACCATTAAACAAAAAACTCCAATGTTTGTCACATCTCATTTCATTCTAAATATGGTATTTTCAGTTTGGCATTCTATTGCCAAAGAACTGTCCAATAACACACACAAACACACCCTCCCTCCCCCCCCCTCCCCCCCCCCCCCACACACACACACACAGAGTTATAACTACTGCTCGAAACAGACATACAAAAACAAATGACATTTATTTAGACTAAAGGAATATCTTGACTTTTATCACAGCTGTAATGGCAAGACTTGGTGAAAAACTTGTTAAAGCCTTCCATCAGCAAGAGCTGTGTGATTTAGAAATTTCCTTATCAGATGGAAGTATCATGGGTGCACACAGGACAGTGCTCATATTGGGCAGCGATTGGTTTAGAACATGTTTAAATGAAAACTGGGACCCCAAGCAATCAAAAAGGACAGTTATTTGCCATGATTTCTTGCCTTCACAAACAAGATCTGTGATAGAATTTCTGTACCAACATGAGATTGATTTATCTTTTGAGAATGTTGAAGATATGTTACAGGCAGCTCAATTTTACATGGTTTCAGATTTGTCTGAGAAATGTTTAGATTTTCTTCAACAATCCATATGTTTTGATAAAGCTTTGCTTGTTTTACATATTGCACACAAATTTGGTTTGAAAAATGTTGTGCTATCATCATTGTTATACATTGACAAATTTGCCAGAGACATTTTATCAAATAGTCCTGCAAATGAAATGTTTTTTCAGTATCCTGTAGATTTGATTAATTTGCTGCTTGAACGAAATACATTATGTATTCATGAAGAGAAGTTATTTTTGTTGATAGTAAAGTGGATGAATTCAGAATGCAGAAACGTTTCAGAAACTTGGAGGAAAATTGTTCCAAATATCAGGTTTGGTAGAATGTCTGCTACTTTTTTTATTGAAAATGTTGTTTATAGAAACATAATTAGTGATGATTTTGCAATGAAAGTTATGTTGTATTTGAATTCATTGAGTGTTTGTAAGGACACAGTTGGTCCAGCTTTTCAATCTCGTGCTTGTGTGTCAGAGGAGGACATTAGGATCATTAGATTTTTTTCAAAAAGTCCAAGCAATACTTGGAAATGTGATGAATTGAATGGTGATAGACTTGTGTTTTCTGTAAATAGAAATATACAATTTCATGGCATCATTTTGTATGGAAACTACAATGTCTCACTTCTAGTTGAAGTGTCATTATCTTGTGATGAAAATATTCTCCTTAAGGAAAAAATACGTGAAGAGTTGACTGAGGAGTGTGAATTTTCATTTATTTTTGCAAACAGTGTTACTTTAGAAAAAGACAAGTTGTATACAGTTGCTGTGCACATGTCTGGATGTGATGTATATTTTGGTATAGATGGATTAACAACTGTTCAAACAATCTTTGAGGTAAATAAAACTGTCACAGTAACTTTTTCCGACAGTATTTGTAGTCTCACAAACTCAAGAAGAGGACAAATAAAAGGCATTATTTTGCATTGATAACCACAGCAAATTTGTGCATTGATATTGCATATAAACGCAAATCATATAAACCCTGTTTGTAACAGACGTAAAAAAAAATCCCTCTTCATGTATATACCGGTACCTTTGAAATATGTATTCCTCTAGTAACAGTTTTAAATGTTTATATTGTTTTATTGGGGGCAGTAATGTGGCTGCTGCATTATATTTGCATTACATTTATAGACATGTAACATTGAAAAACATTTTGTATTCATGAACAGTTTAGTGTTGTAATTGGAGTGTTTTATCGGGGGCGGTAATGTGGCCGCTCCATTTACATTACAATTATTACTTATATATCTGCAGCATTGAAATACTTTTTGTAATCATTTGGATTTTAGTATCGTTAACTGGAGTATTTTATCGGGGGTGGTAATTTGGCCGCTCCTTTTGCATAACAAGTAACTTCCATTACATTTGTTATTAAATTTATTGTAAATATCATTGTGTCTTTCATAATGCAAATTATTATTATTTCATTGCAATGGAATCATTGCTGATTGTATGTACTGTCAAACTTCGTTATCTCGAACCTGATGAGCCTGAGAACAAAATTCGAGATATCCGAGGATTCGAGATATCAAGGATGAAATACTTAAAGAACATGTGGTTAGGACTTCCACATCACTTCGACATATCCATGGTATTCGAGATATCGGAGTTCGAGATATCAAAGTTCAACTGTATATGGGTGTGTTACTTATGTATTACAAGCATACAAAATGCTTGTTGGCAAAATTAAAAAAAAATCCCAGCACTTAAAATCATTTCACTTTGTATACCTCTTTAGCAATCTTATAAGTCAAGCCCTATTCATATCCAAAGTTATGGGTGAATTATTTAAGATATCAGATATTGGGTATATATGTCTGAGTTAACAAGCGAACACAAAGAACCAATGATTTAACTTTATTCACATAATAAATAAATACAATTATTAAAAAGTTCACCGAGATATAAACTTGGTCGGTCAAATCCTGTGAAACATGAAGGTCTTCTCAGAAGATTTCTTCATATAACAACAAATTTCATATCCCGATGAAATTTTAACATTGCAGTTTATAACTTTCAAAAGTATGAACAGTGTTTTAAGTAACAATGTATCAGTCAATCAATAAGCTTGTCTGATGATCATTGTGACCTAAAAAATGTGACCTCTTAACCAGTTCAAAATTTCAAAAAGAGAGAAATGTTTTTGCTTTTTAGTAGGTTTATATTAGAAAATATATAGAACACATTTGAACAACATTTCTAAATTTTTGCATGAGAGAATGCTTAGCTTGACTGTGGTCTTGTTGTAATTGTGTTTGTGCCCTGTAATATTTGTGTGTCATTAAAAATATTATCTTAATGAATATGGTTTGTGTAGGACTTGAAATTGGTTATTATATAAATGTTGCATGTAGTTGAGTGTAACATTGAAAATTTTAACCCCAAGAAAACCATTTTCGACCGAGGCGCAGCCGAGGTTGATGGTGGTTTTCGAGGGGTGAAAATTTTTAATGTTACACTCAACTACAGGCAATATTTATTATATTATACTGAATGTTTTATACACATACATATTACATTAAACCTTGCAAGCATAAATTCTGAGCAGTCCATATTTTTTGGAATATCACCCGTTGTCAAGCAATGTTGACTTGCTGCGCTGGAGGGCGTGGCTTCATTATTCAGCGGGCAATGGTGTTTTTTAACAGATGTTTCTCGATGAATCAGATTCAACTAATTTACATGGAAGTTTAATTTTTATATATATATATATATATATATATATATATATATATATATATATATATATATATATATATATATATATATATATATATATATATATATATTCTTGAAATGCAGTTGGTTTATCAGTGTGCATCTGAATATAGATATCTGCTGCATTTGATGCAAAAACTGTCAACTGATGTACAGCTCTTTTAAAGTTTTTTTTTTTTTTTTTTTTTTTTTTCAGGATCTTCTCTCTAAGTTTCATATTAGAAATAAGAAAATATTGACAATGAATGAAGGTAACATTTTGAAACTATTGTTTTCCTTTATAATATTTCATTACCAATTAATGATTATGCCATGTTGAATTCTTAAGAGAAAAATGTGGTATTAACTATATACATGTATATAAACAACAAACAGCAATTTAAGAACTTACCAATAATTTTATGTACAATTTATTGCAGATTTAAAATCGTATATTGAGTTTTATCATAGACTTGGTTTGCCACATAAAGAAATTGCCATTTTATTGAAAACAAAACATAATCAACATTACAGGTAATTCTTTTCCCAGACTTTCTACTTTTAATATATTTTTGGACAAGTACAATTTGAAATATTTGTTGAATTTCTAAATGTAGTTATGCAAGAAATGTTTTGCATGAAGGAATTAAACCATTTTAATATAATATTGAATTGTTTCAACACTGAATTACATGCAGATCCTTTATATTTGATAAAAAAAAACCATGCCAATAAATAAATAAATTTCAGGAAATTTTGAATGGATTATAATATTGTTCATGTATTACAGTGTATTAAAATTAAAAGATCTGTTCCTGTTGGATCATTTTTATTACAGTGTTGAGTATCTAAAGAGGAAAGTTATTCCCAAGTTACACTTAAACAACAGGAGAGGATCTGCGCAACTTACAAATTTTGATGATATTTTACAATCTATACTGGTAACTTTTATGTCTTATAGCAATTTGTTAACTTTCATTATATGCATGCTAATATATGATAGTACATGGTCTGTAATTTGTAAATATTGATTATTTCGTAAACATTTACTTTGGCATGAATAATATACAGTATTTATCATAACCCCCCTCCCCCCAACAAATAAGTTTGATGCTTGAATGACGTGTATTTTTTCTTTGAATTCTTGAATTGCTTAGTAAAAGCAGGTAAAAGTTAAATCATTTTCAGTAATTTTATTTAGAAAATTTTGTGATTAGTTATGGAACTGCAATTAAATATTATTAAATTATTAAAATTTAGTCACTTCAAAGCATTATTTTACCTTTTAAAATGAAAAAAATCAATTTTTATGAAATAATTTCACAGATTTTAATTGCAGCTTGAAATGTCTCTAAAGCCAGATAGAAGTGTATCCGATGTGTTCTTTAGATTGAGATTTATTTATGGATACATTGTTAGAAGGTAATTTATATTTGTTGTTTACATACATACTAGCTGTTTTTAATCCCTAATTTGTTTTTCCACAATTTTTACTTGACATGGTGTGGATAATTGGTTTGAAACTTGATGTGTCACTACCTAATGAGAAACATATGATGAAGTTATTTACATGTATTTGGAACTTCTCATTTTCCCAATCAGGTTTATCCTTCAAATAGACATGATGCTCATGATCATTTAAAATTTATATTCAATATTGCAATTCAATGAATTCAAGGAATTTATTCTTGAGAAAACATTAAGTGAAATAATTATTTTCTTTCTAATTAAATTGGATTTTTATGTGTTCGCACAGTACGACCAGGTAATGCACATGCAGTACACATTTTCCAATTACCAGGTATACATTTAGGCATTTGTGTTATTCTTACATTATTATAATGGTTTAAATTATAGTGAAGATATTTGAAAAGACCTTTTCCTTCTTTGTCGTTTCCACAGTTCACATCAGTCCTCATATATTATATAATTTCAAAATAACTGATAGAATGTGCAAATGAAAAAAAAGGTAGTTTGCATGAAACTATGTGTAGTTTCATTCCTTAGGAACTAAGACCTTCCTCCAATAGAGAAGGAAATTTCTGTATGGTTTAATTCTCAGAATAATTCTAGATGAAAACAAATTTACAAATACATGTATTCTCATCAGAATTTTCTTGCTTGTGCAGTACTCTCAGAATGCTTGCTATTCATTAAGTTTAAGGTGCAAGTACAAACAGGATAGTGTGGATGGAGGGGATGGGGTATTATACTATCTGCATATGTTAAATAAGTTATTTAATGATAATAAATGTATCCACTTTAAAATATTTGGACTTTCAGAAAACTGGTACGAGAAATAATGACCACTTTAGACCCTAAAGGAATGTCCAGAAGGAAAGGCAATAAACTTAAAAGAAGGCAGTACCTCAGTAAAGGTTAAATTTAACTACATGTGTGTGTGTGAGAGATAGGGTGTGTGAGGGAGGGTAGGTATGTGTCTTGTGTGTGTGTTTGTGCACTTTATTATGCTTTGAACATTTTCTTTATGGTAAATGTAAGGGAGACAAGTTCTGATTTTTAGTTTTTTTAAGCATATGACTATACAACATTAAATGGAGGGGTTTTATGTAGTCGATGTGATTTCAAAGTCTTGCCATTTTGTTTTTTAGGTCCAAATTGGATATGGCATATAGGTAAATATCAAATTAGCCCAAGACAGTTTTTCTTATTTTTTTTCTCTCTTTCCCCCTCACCCAACCTATTTTCTTAAACATACATGTTGATCAAGTGCCTTAAAAGTAAACATTAAGGATATTTCGTGTTTGGCTGTATTGAAGATGGAGGATTGTAATTTTTGATCTCTGGATGCATGATTGATGGTCATTGTAAATTAATTATATTAGTTGGCTGGATTGCACAGTGTACATGATGAAAGCCCTCTGAGACAAAGATGGTCTAAGATGATACTTTTGTCAATTAACAATGGTATACTGAAACATATGCTCATCCTTAATTATAGATGAAAATGATTGATATATATGCAGGTAGATGCTACTTATTTTTAAGGGTAAAAAGATAAATATTTCCATTTCTATTTGTTTTCTCTGTGATAACTCTGAAAGTTAGGAGAGTTGATTTCTTGATGATTCCACCGGAATGCAAATTTCACCAAGCGAAAGGTCAGGAGGTAAGAAGGCCTAATATGCATGTAATTCTCGTGCGACTGTCTTTGTGTTTGACGTTAGTGGGCGGGGACTATTGAAATTGACATGTGAGGCCTCGTGTAATTCAAATCTATTAGTCTACACTTTTAAAATCTAAATTCACAATCTTATTTCACTGTGAAATGGAAATATAAGGAATCACTGTCTAGTTAGTAGAGTATGCCAGGGACATCAACGATAGTGGGAAACGTGGGATAATTTATGCATAACGGGCTTCGCCCATTATGCAAATTATCCCACGTTTCCCACTATCGTTGATGCCCTGGCATACTCTACTAACTAGACAGTGATTCCTTAAATATCTTGTATCCTTAAGCAAGCAGGCACATAACATTGTTTGTTATGGTGGAGAGGCCAGACAAGAAGTGGCCAATTGGCTTGCTAATTTATCTTTCTATATATAAAGATAAAAGAACTTTAAAAAAAGAAAACTGCAGTGGCAACCTGTAGCCTGTGATCTATGTTAAACAGTATTTCAAGAAATATTAATGTGGGATAAATCTTCTTTTTCTAGACCAGTATGATAAGTTGAGTCCATACGGAATACACATCAGTGGCTGTATTGATGGGTAAACTGTTTTTTTTTTAAAGACTTTTGTTTTAGGAAAACATTTATGAAACACTATGAATCTTGTATACAACAAGTGATTGTAATTTTCTCAGATTAACTTTTGAACCACTTCAGGATTTTTAGATAAATGTTCATTAATTTCCTTTTCTTATTAGGTTTTCTCGCTACGTGCTTTGGTGCGAAGCAGGAATCAGTAATAAAAACCCAAAGAAAATTGCAGCATATTTTATAAACACATTAGAACAAGTTAATGGTAATGCTTTAATGTTCTCCTAAAAAAAATGGAATGTAATTGTAAGTGCTAATGGAATTTCTTTCAAAAGTTTATAAGTAAAAGCAGATAAATACTCATTTGTGTTTCATATTGTTATGATAAAGATGACCTTTCCAATTTTATTGAAATGTTTGATGATTTTTAAAACAAAATGATCATTTACCTCTTTTTTTCAGGATATCCACATATTGTAAGGGGTGATGCAGGTTAGTTTTATTTCTTTTATATATTTAGATTTCTTATTTAATAAATATTGCCTTCTGCTGTTTTAAACTTTGCAGCACAAACATTTGGTTAATTTTGTTTCATGCTTTTGTGCAACAAACTGTCTTGATTAAGTGTAGTGCTAAGGTTTGTCCCAGGTTGTCAAAACTGACACTCTCCTGATAAACCTACATTGTGAGGGTCAAAACCGTGCTATCAATTCAATAATAAATTCAATATAACATAACCAGTGAAAATCATTTTTATGCATTGTTTCCTTAATTGTGCTTCCTTTTCTGCTGCAATGTGTTCAAGTGCTATTACAGTACTTTGTTTTTTCAACCTCCACTTCTGTTTGGGGATCCTCTGTGTTTTCTCTGAAAATGTATCACTTAATTAAAAAAAAGGAATGAATTGAATTTTAGTATCATGTATATATATATACTGAACCAACATAATGATATACACATTTTATTATATATTTACCATGTGTAAAGGTACCTTAATTTGGAAAATTGAATTCTCACATATAATCATAGCCTCCAAACAAAATAAAGTATGATGTATGCAAGGTTTGTATTCAGCAGAGAGGAACACAGTTTAAGGCATTGAAACCCAAACGAGTCGCTTTCAGAAACGCAACTTAGGCCTGTATGAATATTCACTTACCTGAGTCAGAATAAATTAAGCCAAAGTCTACACCATTTTGTGAAAGGGTCCCTGACACAGCAGCCTTTTATTTAAGATAAATGTGAAATAATTCCTTAAAAAAATGATACTTTACTTTTTATTAAAAAGGAACAGAGAATGGGACTGTAGCAGCCATCCAGAACTTCTTAAGAGAAGATGATGAAGATTCTTTCTGCAAAAAAGCCTTTATTTATGGCAAATCAACACATAATCAGGTTTATAGATTTTTCTTTCAAAATATACCCATGTCTTTCTTGCATTTTTAGGTCATCTGATTCACTTAGGTGACCTATTGCCATTGGTCTTTGTCTGTTGTCCATTATCAATTTTTACATGCTGAACTTATCCTCTGTAATTATTGAGCCAATCTCCACTAGAGTTGGTGGGTAACATCTATAGAGGAAAAGGAATATAAGTTCTGGAATTCATTATCTCCAACCCCAATGGAGCTGAGATTTTGGATAAAAAGTTGTAGAAATTGATGCATGATTTTAAATCTTCTTCTCTACTCCATGGCATCTAGCAGAGAAACTACTACATTGTTATGATGAACAAGGAGGCCTCTAATTAAAGTCTGAAATTTTGGCCCCAGGAATGGGGGTTTGTGTGTTTGGGTGGGGCACATTGGTCATATAGTGAATATAAAAATTATTATATTCTTCTCCACTTCTTGGTATCTATTGGGCAAATTAAGTACATGGATAGGATAAGGAAGGGAGTCTCTATCAAAGTGGTGAAATTTATTGCCCCAGAGTCAGGGGTTCTGGTGTTAGGGTCATATACTAGTAGTGAATGTGCATTAACTATTTGTAAATCTTTACTATTTGCCACATACCATCCAATCTGAGTGTATGTTTAGAATGATCATGGAAGCATCTACCAAAAATATTTATAGTTACGGTCCTACAGTCAAAGATTCTGGCTATAGGGTGGAAATGAAATGAAGCTGCATTTATAATCCTCTCTACTACTAGGCACCCAGCAGGGAAACTAAGTGACTGTATGGGTAGGAGAAGCAAGGAAAAATGTAAAAGTTATGATGCAGGGTCAGAGGTTATTTAAAATTAAATACAATTATCCTAAAGTTTGTCATGAAAGGAATGTGCAAAGGAAGGCAGCAAGTTTTTCATTAATAGTCTGTCTGAGTTCATAGATTTAGTTTTTGTTTATTGAGTCTGTATCACAGTAAACATTATTCTCTCTGTGTGTCAGGAGCGTTCTGGGCCAAATTTTCTGATTCAAGTATTAAGGTTTGGTTTTATTTTTCATAAATGGTTTCAATTTTTTGTTTTCCTTTTTAAGGTAGAATACTTTTAAATATTGTTTTACTCATATGTACAGACAGTTTAAGTTTTGTAATTGTGAGACACAAAAGATGAATTTGCATGCTGTAAAATATTTAAATATTGATAATTACTGAGTTTGATCTTGAAAATATTGTCCTTTTGAAAAAAAATAAAATGGATGTGGACTTATAATGAAGTTTATCAGTATGACTCTTTAATTATCTTTAATTTTTAACTTTAATTTTCAATTTTTATTTTTTAAGAGGATTGAGAGATGGTGGGGAATTTTACGAGGGAAATGTACAGATCGATGGATACATCATTTTAAGGTTAAATATGAGATTTCTATTATTTTATGTAAGAAATCCGATGTTGTTTTCTTTTTGTTTTTTTTTTTTGTTTTCCATTTTTTTTCTTTAAAAATTTGTTATTGTTTTCAGGAATTGGAAAAGGATGGCCATTTTACAATCGGGGAAAAACTGCATATGTAAGTTTGCTTTTGACATAGAAGAAAAACAACAACAATGTAGGCTGGCTGTTCATCCATGAATGTTTCCATTAACTGGATATTTTACAATTCTCTCCCTTTTTTCCAAAGAAATCCAACTGTTTTCATATGAAAATGTTTAAATATTGCATGTCAGTGGGGGTAACATTGAAATTTGTGTACATTAGAAATCATTGACCTTCAACGGTAACCCTTGATTGCTTGCAATAATGGAATGTGTATAATATTCAGGCTGTTACAAACTGCAACATTATTCAAGGCATTGTACACTTGTATCTTACCAATTCAGTTAATTGTATGTGTATTTAGATTGTCAAATTCCTTATTCTAAATACTAGCCATTTTGACCAAAGAGAATACCTGTGGTGAACAGTACATACATATACTGTACATGTATTTTGCCATGTCAAAATTTATTTGTGAATATCCTCTGTTGTTATGTGGTTTTGCCCAATTACTATGTTAATCTATAACCCTAGAAGGTGTGGTTTCATCATTAAAGAAAATTCGTGATCTTTTATTGAATGTTTCTTAACCAGTGCATTTAGTTTTGAAGCCCCAAAAACTAATGTAACCATGTTTTATTTCAGAACATTAGTTCAATATTGTTACATGCAAATTATCAGGAAAGAATTGGAGGAGGTGAAATTGGCATGGAATTACCATAGAATCAGGAAGCAAAAAACAGGCGATGTTGTTCCTGGGATTCCAGAACTCCTTTATCATGTTCCAGAAATGTTAGGTCAGTTAATTTCATGTATGTAATTTTTTAGAATACATAAGAATTGCACAATACAGTTTGGGAAAAGTGCATTGACAGAGGAGAACAACAACAAAGATCACACCCACCCTCTCTCTCTCTCTCTCTCACACACACAGAGTGTGGGAAAGGGCGCCAATTTTAGACACAAAATTTCATACGCGGATAATAGAGGCATTGATTTTTAGGCTGTCACTCAAACACTGCATTATGATTTATATTATGATTATGCATTTATGACTTCTACTGAGAAGTTCTGTGTGCAGTGATTTACTCATTTAATTCTTCTGTATAAACATCCAGTCTCATTTAAAACTATGTAAATTAATGTTGATAATTGACATGAAATAATGAAAATAATTTAATATAATTTTGGGGTTTTCCCATTAAAACTAAATTAATTTTCAAGTGTATAAAGTGGAAATAATTGTTGAGATTGTTGTACCATGCTTTTGATGAGGGTTTCAAAATAGAGTGTCAACATTCTTTCTCTCCAGTAGTTTCTCTCTGGTATTTTATTGAATGGGTTTATTTCCACTGCTGATGAGGTATTAAAATAATACTTTCACATGGAGTTCAGTTGAAATTGGTATGGTATGGTATGAAATGTATTTTATATGGAAAAACATGTTGTTATTTAATAATTATGTCATTTTATTTCAGGCAATCCACAGTGCCGAAATTACATTCATCAAATCAATGTTAACGATGAAAAGTTTCAGTTCCTTAAGGACCAATGCTGCTTTGAAAATGACCTGGATAAAGACACTAAGGAAGCTCTTGATGTCATTTGTGACAATTACCATCCTTCAACAGAACTAGAAGCAAAAACAATGTATATAACACTCAAAGATATACTGGAACAATACATTTATCAATAGGTTGTAATGAATTCTTGATCTGATTTATAAATACGTAATATATTCCTATAATTCTCTTCCTTTTTTGTATGTTTTCACCAGCACTGTAACATACACTTTTTTTATATTAGTCTTTTACATGCGTTATTATATGGTACTGGCTTTTCTGTCCATCAGCCTGTTCATCTGCCTTTATAATCACTCTAAGCTTTTGCTTATCAGAATAGGTTCTTGTTTCATTAAAGTAGACCGTGAGAAAAAAATCGAGTGCAGACTTGCTCAATAAAATAAATGGCATTTAGTTTTTCAAAATTACACTATTTAAAATTTTGGTATGCTTTGGAATTAATTAGATGTTGGAAATTGACATTTCACAGACAACAGATTTATGGTAGTAATATTAGCTATGTTGGTAATTCTATGTTTATAATCCACTCTACAAGTTGCAGGGGTATAATGTTCTAATGTGACAACCCCTCTTTTTTTTTGGTCATTGCAACTCTGAAACCATTGAAAGAAATTCCATGAGTTTTTTTTTTAGTTATTAAAGACATGAAGTGGAGATGAGCATATATACAGGAAAATCTGGTTCCATTTTTTTTTTTCTGGGAATTTTGGCCATTTTTGAACTTTTTAGCTCACCTGAACTGAAAGCTAAAGTGAGCTTTTCTGGTCTCCTGTTGTCCGTCTGTAAACTTTTCACATTTTCAACTTCTTCTCGAGAACCACTATGCCAATTTTAACCAAAGTTGGTACAAAGCATCTTTGGGTAAAGGGGATTTAAATTTTTAAAATAAGGGCCAAGCCCCCTTACAAAGGGAGTTAATCAAAAAAAGAGAAAAATAGAGTGGGGTCATTGAAATTTTTTTTTTCTCAAGAACCACTGGGCCAGAAAAGCTGAAACGTATGTGAACCCATTCTGGGGTAGTGTAGATTTTAAATTGTTCAAATCATGCCCCCCCCCCCCCCCCCCCAAGGGAGGGTGGGGCCACAGTAGGAAATCAAAATTTTACATTGAAATTTATAGGAAAAATCTCTAAACATCTTCTCAAGAACCACTGGGCCAGAAAAGCTGAAATTCACATACAAGGATCCTGGGGTAGTGTAGACTCTAAATTGTTCAGATCATGACCCCCGGGCAGGGTGGTGCCACAATAGGAAATCCCAAGTTTGCATTAAAATATATGGAAAGAAATATATAGGAAAAAACTTTAAAAATCTTCTTCTCAAGAACCTCTTGGCCAGAAAAGCTGAAATTTATGTGGAAGCATCCTTGGGTAGTGTAGATTCTATATTTTTCAAATCATGACTCCCCTCCCCTAGGGTAGGATGGGGCCACAATAGGTATTACATGGAGGAAAATCTGTTGAAGAACAGTAGGGCCAAAGTTACTCAGGTGAGCATTGTGGCCCATGGGCCTCTTGTTTGACGTTAATACTGCGAAAACAGTTTGTCATCACGACTGATTAGAATTACATGAACCTTACTAGTTAGTAAGGACAATTTCGAGCAGTGCAGATTTGGTTTTCTTAGGGTTTGCCTCTTTTATTTACTAGTGTATTCAATGCATACAACATGCCATTCAAAATGTGTAGCAGTCAAGGGTATGTTGGAGTATAGAGTATGTGAGCTTGCTTGTACATGCCCTATTCGCCCTTCTTTCTTTTGGTTTTTAATCATATACCAAGTACATAAATAATGAACAACTTTAACAAGATAACATTTCTTTAAAATTTACCAATCTTGATTATAAGAAGCCTTATGCAAATGATTTTTTTTTTCAAAATTTAACCAGGACTATTGAGGGAATAGTAAATTTTAAAAACATGTTCTCTGCTAATATTTTATAAAGGACAGTGTGTATTATAGATGCTTATCGATATGTATTTGTGCATTCTATAATTTGTTGCCACTGTTTCTTAACTTTGGAAGTTTTAATCATGAAATAGTCCACAGTTTTTAAGCTCACCTGAGCCAAATTAAAGCTCAAGTGAGCTTTTCTGATCGAAATTTTTCCATTGTCATCGGCGTCATTGTTGCAAACTTTTCACATTTTCATCTTCTCAAGAACCACTGGGCCAATTTCATCCAAACTTGCCACAAAGTATCCCTGGGTAAAGCGAATTCAAGTTTGTTCAAATAAAGGGCCTTGCCTTCTTCCAAAAGGAGATAATTAAAAATTTTTGAAAAATTAATGGCATCATTTAAAAACCTTCTCAAGAACCACTGTGCTTGACAAATATGAAACTTTTGTGGAATCATTGTGAGGTAGTGTAAATTCAAATTTGTTCAAATCATGACCCCCGAGGGTAGGGTGGGGCCACAATAGGGGAATAAAAGTTCCACATAGGAATACATAGGAAAAAATCTTTTAAAAATTCTCCTTGAGAACAGCATAAAAGTGATTGGTCAGATTTATACTTACTAATACTGAACTGATTAATTTTCTGCTTTTTCCTTGCCAGAGTGCTCAAGTGAGCGATGTGGCCCCTGGGCCTCTTGTATTATGTAGTAGTGTCATCATTTATCTATTCTTTAGAATTTCTTATTACGAATGTGCAAATGGATATGAATAAGTATGTTGAATGAAAAACATTGGCCACTGTAGTTCTCGTTCCTGGAGCACTGGTTTAGCATTTTGGAAACCTTGGCACTGACTTTAAAATGATAATTTCAACTCCTTTTATGTCATGAATTCAGAAGACCAATTCAAAAATGAAAAACAAATATTCACATGTGAAAGGCAAATAAATTAAACCTTTAATTTTTAGGTCACCTGAGTCACTCAGGTGACTTATTGCTATCTGTTTTTGTCCGTCGTGCGTTAACATTTAAACATTTTCTTCTCTGAAACTGCTCAACCAATTTTGGCATATAGCATATATGGGTGAAGGGGGACAAAAATTGTGAATTTCATGGTCCCTGCCCCCTGGGGCCTTAGGGGTGGGGCTAAAACCACCAAAATTGATGCAATCTTTAAAAACCTTCTTTACTCCTGGACATCAAGCAGTCAAACTGTTGGCATGATTGTGATATGAGCCCTCTATCAAAATTGTGAGATTCATAGCCCCAGGGTTAGGGGTTCTGGTGCTAGGGCGGGGCTATATAGATCATATAGTGAAAATGCATTATTTCTTTGAAAATCTTCTCTGCTCCTGGGTATGAAATAAACTAACTAAGTACATAGTTATGTTTAGAAAGACTGCCTCTTCTAAAATTGTGAATTTCATGGCCCCTGGGTCCGGGGTTCTGGCGTTAGGGCGGGGCTCTATTGATTATATAGTGAAAATGCATTAAATCTTTGAAAATCTTCTTCTCTGCTCCTGGGTATTAAATAAATTAACTAAGTATATAGCTATGATGAGCATAACTGCCTCTTTCAAAATTATGAAATTCATGGCCCCTGGGCCAAGGGTTCTGGTGATTATGTAGTAAAAATTCATAATTTCTTTCAAAATATTTTTTTCGACTCCTGGCTATAAAGCAAAAAACAAGTGTATAGTTATGATGAGCAAGGATGCTTTTACAAAATTTTTAAAACTTGTGGTTCCAGGGGTTCTGTTGTTTCTCGGGGGGAGGGGGAGGGGGGGGGGGCTCTATTTGATTTTATAGTGAAAATGTGTGAATTCTTTGAAAATTTTCATGGTAATAGTGATAAAAGGGGGACAGATAGAAAGATACTAGATCAATTATTTTGTTGATCTTAATCGTACTATTTTTCTTGCTATGGGGCAACAAAGCTTCATTTATCAGTTTATGGATTCTCTAAATTATTGTACTTGGGTGACCGTTAAGGCCCTTGGGCCTCTTGTTTGTTATACTTTCTTTGAGAAAAATGTATTTATATAATTGGAAACTTTGGGTTAAACCTGTAAAAATTGATGCAATTTCAAAAATCTCTACTTATGGACATTCAGCATACAAAACAAGCACATAGTTATGATGAGCAGGGGTGCCTCTACTAAAATTGTGATATTTATTGCCCCAGCTTCTTCTCTACTACTGGACAATTAACAGACAAACCAAGCAGATTGTTGTGGTGAACAGGGATGTCTCAACCAAAATTGTGAAATTCTTGGCCCCTGAGTTCTGCTTTTAGGGCGTGCCTTTAATGAATGTATAGGAAACTCTATCTTTTTTTGCTATTTGGCTTCTAGCAGTCATACTGAGTGTATGGTTAGGATAATCAAGGAAAATTGTGATATTCATGACCCTGGGTCAGAGCTTTTGGCATTAAACACAGGTATACCTGCTCCAAAAAACTTTAACCTCATCCAACATCTGACACCTTTGGCTTAGATTCAGCATCCGAATATGTCAATTCTTAAAGGTGCTTAGACACAGATTTGAAGTTAATATTTTCTCAAATTTTCTGTATAATATCACGACATATATATTGCAATAGCATTTCACACGAAAATTAAAAACTTCTTTTATCTGGAAATTATTGGAACTATGAATTCCTGGACGCGTTTGATTAACACATCATTGCACTTTCACAAATTTTATCTTTATCCTTAATATTTAAGAAAAGAAGCTATTTTTGTGTATTAATGAAAAACATTACATCTATAATCCAGAAAATTCAGAGTAGAAATATGGGAAAGCAAACCCCCTCACTAATATCGTCAGCCCGTGCTCAGTGTTGTGTACAGAGTTTAACAAATTGAATACACCCGTGAAACGTAAACTGTTTTTGTAAACAGGGCACGAGCTCTGTTATTCTTAATGTTTACGATTCACCGGGTGTGTTCAATTGTTAAAGTCTGCACACACCACTGAGCACAGACTGACAATACTGTGAGTGGGTTTTGCTTTCGAACATTTCTACTCTGAATTTTTCTGGGTTATAGTTTTAATATTTTTCATTAATACACAACAAAATTGCCACTTTTCTTAAGTATTAAGACTAAAACTCAATTTGTGAAAGTGCAAGGATGTGTCAATCAAACGCGTCCAGAAATTTGAAGTTTCAATAACTTCGAGATGAAATAATATTTTTATTATATTTTAGTATGAAATGCTCTAGCAACATACAAGCCATGAAATTATGCAGAAAATTTGAGAAAATATTAACTTCAAATCTGTGTCCAAGCACCTTTAAGTATCACAAGATACATCAACTGTCCAAGTTTAGCAGAAATTCTATCAGTAATAAGTTAATAACTATGATATGGCCATCACAGGATGTCTGCTCCAAGAAATTTAACCTATTCCAAAAACGTTTACTTCATCCAGCATCTGAGATTCAGCATCCAAGTATATTTAGTGCATAAGTATACCCAGATGCACAATCCTTGCAAGTTTGGTGAAGTTCAGACCTGTAATAAAATACATATGGGACCTGCTCCCAAAAATTTAACAGACACTTTCTCTCAGTAAATTAAAAATTGTGATGCAAATATTTCAAACTCCTTAAAAAACTACTCTTTGGGATTCTTTACAGTTTTCATGTAAAGAATGATAGTTTGCCATATGCCATCTCACTTACAAGATTGAAAATGAAGTAAACATGATTTTGTTGTACATGGAACCAGTAAGCATGTTCAAGGTAACAGTGTTGTACTGTAGTCCTTTTGACCATGAGGAGCAACCATGTTATGGTAAAGATGCTGGATGCAGAAATTAATACCACAAAGCAGCTTTTACTTGCAGAGTAAGAGACCAAATAAAGTGGACAAGTCATATTATCATCACTTTCAAAGTCATGTTTGTTCATAAAGGAATTTATTGAATCAAATTGTTTATTGTGATAAAATTGGAGCTGTGACATTACTACCTCCAATAATACTCTCAGTTACAATGCTAAAAAACTAAGGATTACAAAAAGTATTTCAGTATTACATATACTAGTATATAAATGTAGTGTAATTGGAGCGGCCACATTACCGCCCCCGATAAAAAAACTCCAGTTGCAATACTAAAAAACTTACGATTACAAAAAGTATTTCAGTATTACATATACTAGTAAATAAATGTAGTGTAATTGGAGCAGCCACATTACCGCCCCGATAAAGCTCTCCAGTTACAATACTGAAAACTAATGAATACAAAAAGTATTTCAGTATTACATATATATAAATGTAGTGTAATTGGAGCGGCCACATTACCGCCCCCGATAAAACTCCAGTTACAATACTAAAAAAACTAACGAATACAAAAAGTATTTCAGTATTACATATATATAAATGTTTTACATATATATAAATGTAGTGTAATTGGAGTGGCCACATTACCACCCCCGATAAAACTCCAGTTACAATACTAAAAAAACTAACGAATACAAAAAGTATTTCAGTATTTCATATTATATAAATGTAGTGTAATTGGAGCGGCCACATTACCGCCCCCGATAAAACTCCAGTTACAATACTAAAAAAACTAACAAATACAAAAAGTATTTCAGTATTACATATATATAAATGTTTTACATATATATAAATGTAGTGTAATTGGAGTGGCCACATTACCATCCCCGATAAAACTCCAGTTACAATACTAAAAAAACTAACGAATACAAAAAGTATTTCAGTATTACATATATATAAATGTTTTACATATATATAAATGTAGTGTAATTGGAGTGGCCACATTACCGCCCCCGAAAAAAATCCAGTTACAATACTAAAAAAACTCACGAATACAAAAAGTATTTCAGTATTACATATATATAAATGTAGTGTAATTGGAGTGGCCACATTACCGCCCCCGATAAAACTCCAGTTACAATACTAAAAAAACTAACGAATACAAAAAGTATTTCAGTATTACATATATATAAATGTTTTACATATATATAAATGTAGTGTAATTGGAGTGGCCACATTACCGCCCCCGAAAAAAATCCAGTTACAATACTAAAAAAACTCACGAATACAAAAAGTATTTCAGTATTACATATATATAAATGTAGTGTAATTGGAGCGGCCACATTACCACCCCCGATAAAACTCCAGTTACAATACTAAAAAAACTAACAAATACAAAAAGTATTTCAGTATTTCATATTATATAAATGTAGTGTAATTGGAGTGGCCACATTACCGCCCCCGATAAAACTCCAGTTACAATACTAAAAAAACTAACGAATACAAAAAGTATTTCAGTATTACATATATATAAATGTTTTACATATATATAAATGTAGTGTAATTGGAGTGGCCACATTACCGCCCCCGAAAAAAATCCAGTTACAATACTAAAAAAACTCACGAATACAAAAAGTATTTCAGTATTACATATATATAAATGTAGTGTAATTGGAGCGGCCACATTACCACCCCCGATAAAACTCCAGTTACAATACTAAAAAAACTAACAAATACAAAAAGTATTTCAGTATTTCATATTATATAAATGTAGTGTAATTGGAGTGGCCACATTACCGCCCCCGAAAAAAACTCCAGTTACAATACTAAAAAACTAATGATTACAAAAGTAAAGCAAAGAAGGCCGCCACAAAATTCCTGAAAGCTGCTGACTGGCTAAATCAGGACATCCCCAAGACCAGTAAAGGTATCATTTACAGCAAAACACTGAAAAGGTGAAAATAATTTTTTCTCAATGTATTTCTTTCGACATATTTCAGTATTCATTTTTTTATGCCATTAAATTTTTGCCTACTCAGAAATAATTCTTGGTGGTTTTGGAGTGAATTTAGCTAATTGAATGAATCTAATTCTAACTACAGTTAACTGCTTAATACAGAGACTGACTTTATGACATCCATGCAATTACAATTCTTTGCATCTTCAGAGATGGTACATGAAATACCTACCCCTTCACGAAGGTATAAGACATCCGGCAACTCCTCTACCTTAACTTTATAGCTGTTGCCCAATTCATATATATGGGGGCATCCTTTGTTCTGGCAACTGGTTGGGGATGAGCACTCTAAATGGAACACCGGGGGAAGAATTTCTGGATCCATTTGTTGTATAATCCAGCTATATACACTCTAAGAAATAATAATGACATAATTAGGTGTTTATAACTTGTATTTATTCATGTGCTTAATTTAATAAAAATTAAATACCAAAGTACAAGAAATCATGCAAGTTATTGAATTTTAATTCAAATCAGCACATGAAATGCTGGCACACAGGGTATATGATTTATACTTGGAGCAATTTAAGTAACACATAAAATTAGGTTCTTCAGTACCTGCACATATACCTAATTTAATGTATATGAAAATAAAAATTATGTTTACAATACATGCATCTTGTATGGTAGCTACATGTATTGCATACAATTTACTTTAAATTTGTTACTCTTAAGTGTTTAACAAAGTTGTATCTCCTTGATACACTCCTCCTCTAATTAACATACCTTGACTGTGTCACCATATTTAAACGGTCGATTTATCGCAAGACCTCCATGACATTCGTAAACAACACACAGATTTTTTCTGACATCCTCTTTCGTCGGGAAGTCGATGAAGGTGCTCTCTGCAAACTTGAAAAAATAAACTCATGTTTATTTCAAATATGTATATTTCATTTTAAGCTAGATAAACAAAACTAATAAAAATAATTTTGTCCAGAACAGTAATTCTACAGCATGTATAGTTGCAAAATCGTTTTATATTTGAAATATTTTTTGTTTTAGTTATTTCATTTAGTGCCTTATGTAAAATTGTTAAGTAGGATGATAGTACAAATTGTGAGCGACCAATATACATGTATTTATTATGTAATTGACCTCGATAAGAGCATTGCTCTTGATGAGCAACCTAATGTATATATAAAGGGGTAGAGAACGTGTGTTGCAGGGAGTTATTTTTTTAGTAAACAAGAGTCAGTGCTGTTCAAGGATATTATATATATATATATATATATATATATATATATATATATATATATATATATATATATATATATATATATATATATCATGTAAGAAATTCTAAATGGAATTAAACAGTTTTTATTTAAAGAACAGTTTCCGACAAACAAAGAATACAAAGATTAAATCTGTCATATGTAAAATGTTGTGTGCCATTTACACAAAATACAATAAAAGCATTTCAGAAATTCTTCAATTTTCTAAACATATAAGGGGATTCACCTTGATATCTCACACAAGCTTCTTTCGTGTAGCATGTTAGTAACTTGTACTGTAGATTCCCATTTCATGGTGGGGAATTATTATCAACATAAAAATGCCACAAGTACCCCTCATAGATCTTAAAATCTTGGGATTATTTTGATTAGTTTTCTGCTATCTGTAAACTATATGAAATTACATGTTCACATATAACAAAACTTTGGTGCTCACAATTTTATGTTCTCATGATTTGAAACAAATTTAAATGGCAGAATCATGAAATTGAGTACTCTTGTAATGTGAGGAACCTACAGTATTATTTATATGAACTTTAGTATTAATTTAAATCATGCCTTCACAAGTATGCATGTTCCTCTCTGTCTAAAATATGATATCATAAAGTATCTTATTGTGTGCATAAATGCATGGAAACTGTGTTAATAACAAGAATTACTTTACATTTTTAATTCCCTCCACGTTGATAGACACATACGCAATACAAAACTTAAACAACTATGCTTACCAACTGCCTTTCTCTTTTTTTCTGCATCATCTGTAAGAATTAAGGATAAAATCCAATTGAAGCAGTTTTTACTACAAGAAAACATTCTCCACAAGGCTCTCATAAATGTCCATGCATGCAAGCTTACACAGCATTCATATGGTTGAGTAAAAATGGAATTTTGGTAATCTAATTTCTATCAACACAATGATGAGGGAAGGAATGAAAAGAGTACCTAATTCCAAAACAGACAAGCTAATTCAGATAATCTGTGTCCCAGCTTAATGAAACAAGATACCCATGGGACACATCGCTCACCTAAGGACATTGGGTTAGGCAAAAGCACAAATCAGTCCAGTATTGAAAAGATTAGAGGGGGGGGGGCTTGAATTTTAAACTACCTGATGATGCTTCCATGTCAATATAACAAATGGCTTTGTTGTACTTGAGAAGATTTTAAAAAAAGAATTCCCATATATTCCTTTGTAAAAATTTGATCCCCCATTGTGGCTCCTTCCTATGCCAGGGGTCATCATTTGAACTTGAATCTACACTACCTGAGGATGCTTCAATATCAATATGACTAAACATAGCTTTTCTGTTCTTGAGAAAAAAAAGATATTCTTATATTTTCCTATGTAAGACTTTGATCTCTCATTGTGGCCCCACCCTACCCCCGGGAATCGTGGTTTGAATAAGATAAAATCTACACTACCTGAGGATGCTTCCATATAAATATGACCAATCATGGCTTTGCTTTTCTTGAGAAGAAGATTTTTAAAGACTTTTTTCCTATATATTTCTATGTAAAATATTTTTTTCCTATATATTTTCTATGTAAAACTTTGATCGTCCATTGTGGCCCCGCCCTACCACCGGAGGTCATAATTTGTACAAAATTGAATCTTCACTACCTGAGGATGTTTCCACAGGAGTTTCAACTTTCCTGGCCATGTGATTCTTGAAAAAAGGATTTTTAAAAAATGGTATTAATTTTTCAATAAATCTTAATTATGTCCCCTTGGAAGGGGGCGTGGCCCTTCATTTGAACAAACTTGAACCCCTTAACCCAAGGATGCTCTGTGGCAAGTTGGTTGAAACTGGCTCAGTGGTTCTGGAGAAGAAGTCGAAAATGCAAGTAGTTTAGAGACAGACGGACTACAGACAAAATGTGATCAGAAAAGCTCACTTGTGCTTTCAAGCTCAGGTGAGCTAAAGAGAAGAGCATGAGTGGATTGGGAGAGGGGGGGACACTTTAAAAAGGGCCAGGGCCAAAGGGAGTTATGGTATAAATTTCATTGCAAAAGCTTCTTGAGATATCGCCCAGAAATGAAAGTTTTACACACACACAGAATGTATGAAATTACGGCATTGACTTAATTTGACCTTAAAATAAATAGGGGTTTTCCTTAGTCCATAGGGATTTGTGGTATAAAATTTCACTGCAAAAGAAAGCTCAAAGGCTTCTTGAGATTTCATGCGAAAACAAAAGTGTTAAAACAGAGAGAATTAATGAATTTATGACTTGATTTTTTCCCTTTTGACCTAAAAATACAGGTCCATAGAAAGCAATTTTAGTTTGGGGGGGGGGGCACTATCAACTACCAAAGATTCCTTGACGAGCAAAAAACATAGGTAATCAAAGATTACGAAGCTCACCTCAACGAATGTTATCAGTAAAAGTTATGCAAATCTCACATCATATTTTCTTTATAGTTAGTGTGCATCCTGAAAACAATATTCATGCAAGTTCTGTGTAAGAAGGTCTTATAGTTCGTTGGGAATTGACCTGTTCCAAAAACTTTAAGCTTTTCACAAATCAAGAAAATGTCAGACTTTCATTTCCTACATCTGAAGCAAGTCTGGAATGCACCATCTATGTAAGTTAAATCATAACAGCCTATATAATTATAGAGCTACTCCAAACACATTGTCATGGTTACTCATTTGGAAAATGTAGGTCAGATCCAGCATCTGAAGCAAGTCTGGTAGTGCCCATCCCTAGATACATCAACCATGCAAGTTGGTCCAGGTATGGCTTATAGTTACTTGGGAATGAACCTGCTCCAAAAACTTTAACCTGGTCACCCATCTGGAAAATGTAGATCAGATCCAGCATCCGAAGCAAGTGTGACAGTGTCCATCCCTAGATGCATCATCCATGCAAGTTTGGTCCAGGTAGGGCTTATAGTTACTTGGGAATAGACTTGCTTCTAAAACTTTAACCGGGACGCCGATGCTAACGCCGACACCGGGGGTATAACATAAGCTCATCTCGACTTCGTCGAGGTGAGCTAAAAAAAAGGCGGGGCATCAGATGTTATTATTGAGGGGGCACAGGCATATAGTAGCCATGTTCTCTATAGTATTCTACAAGTGGCAAATTTAAATGGGGGGGGGGGGCACCCCCTCTTTCCTACGGTCATGAAATAAATAGGGATCTCTCTTAGGCCTTAGGGAGTTGTTGTGTATTATTTCACTGCAAAAGGTCAAAAGCTTTTCCTGTTATCGCTCTGAAACAAGTGTTGCAGACAGACAGAAATACATACAGAAGAACAGACAGACCAAAATTAAAATTCCCCACTTTCAGTTAAAGCAGTGGACAAAAATAAAGTAATCTATATTTTTAAGATGTCTAAATATCATTCAGCATTGTGAACTGACTTAATTCAATATTTCAAAGTCTGACAAACAACAAGTTTTCATCATTACATGAACCCCCTTTCAGTAAAAAAAATTCTTATAATGAATGTTGATTCAAATATTATAAAGTATTTTTTACACCAAAAACATCCTTTTCTTGTTTATTACTAAAAAGAAGCATTTTGTTTACCAATAATATAGAGCACTTTTAAGTGTAATTATCAATGTAACAAAATAACAAATAACAAAAACTATTGAGACTCTTCTTCCCCCTCCCCCTTCCATTCTTTAACTACATGTATATCTAGAGTTCAACCTCAGGCAGGGGCAGAAGTGGAGCTCTATCACTGCATTTTTCTTTGTGGTTTGTGTGTTTGTCTGTGGACACACACACAGTCCCACAAACATAGAGAGAGAGAAATAATAACTGATACTTACTTCCTCAAAGTCTTTCAGGATATTGTCTTCATCCACCTGTATATATGAATAAACATTAATGTATACAAGAAATACCCACAAGAAATCATAAATTTTTAGATAAGCAAATAAATATTAGAAAAAACAAGATGATCCCGGCCCTTATAGGTCACCTGAGTATCATGTAATAACTTTCCAACAACTGAATTTGGTTCATGTTTTAAACCAGAGGCCATGAAATTCACAATTTTGAAAGAGGCACCATTGCTCATCATAAATGTCTGATTAATACCATGGAGCAGATTTCAAAGCATTAATTCATTTTCAGTATATAATCATTAATCATCCCTTTCCTGATGTGTATGCATAGAGTGACAGACCAAGGCATATGGGCATTACAGACCAGTTGCAGTAAAACATGCTTACAGTAAAGTGCCAGAGACAAATGAATTTGCATTATTTATTGCAATCCATGGATCATAACACAGGGCTGAAAACATGAATTTATGAAAAGCACAATTGCTGTGTTTTGATTACCTTATTTAGCCTGCATACCATATCTGGTAGCATTTCAGGTTAAATTTTTTTTTAACTTTTTCAACATTTTTTCAGGGAATGTCGAGTATTCATCTATGTGAGAAAAAATGTAAACTGACCCAAGTTATGTTATATATCGTACGACATATTAGGTATATATATGAAATTCAAGCCTCAAATGAAGGAAAGGAATGTTTTTAAAAAATACACTAACACTGGTTATTCTATGTAGCAATTTCTTGTCATCAAAGACTTTTTTGTGTCAAAAATAAATAAATAGATACATGTATATGTAGTTCAAGCTCTTGATGTTTAACCTGCAAATTTCAGAAATCAATACCTTATTTTCAAGATTTGATGTCCAGTCTTCATCATCTGTACATATAGATGCATCTGTATCCTAAAATTGTCAAGTAAATCAACATTACATTACATTACAGTACATTACATTACATTACACTACATTACATTAAATTACATTATATTACATTACATTACATGTACCTTTAATGTCATAGGTAAAGGAATATCTGGCAGCTCTTCACTGTCTTTCTCAATCTGCAAATGTATTTTGTAGATCCATTATCAATGGTATGTTATATAATTGTGAAAGCTATTGTGAAAAGTCATCAAAGTGATGTTATTTTATTTTTAAAACATAAACAACTGGCTTATTCCAAGGATCGTATAAAAGTTCAAAATTTCAATTCCCCAATTTGGCATACTCTGGTATATAATGGTATATCAGAATGGTATTGTAAAGAGATCAACCTTTTCACAAATAGATTTTTTTTTTTTTTGCTTTGTTGACAAATTTTTTGGTAACACATTTACTATCATTTTGAAAATACAAGCGATTATGTACAATACTTGAAAATGGCATTCTTAGGTGTTTTTTTTAAACCTAACAATATCTTAGAACCAAAGTTTGTAATACAGAACATTACAAGTAATGTTAATTTTGTTTTAAATACAAATACACTTCAGAGGATGCAACTTTATTTCACCGTCAGAGTACATGAAAATCAAACCTGTTGAAATCTGTTGAAAATCATACCCATTAAATTTATACTTGGCCTTTTTAAATTTCCAGTTATTCCCTGTAAGCTTACCAAAAAATAAAGGAATAAAAAAATTTGCTTGAAAATTGACTCAAACTATGGGGAGTGTGTTGGGTGGGAATTGTTAAAACAAAACAAATTCAGTGAGTTTTGTAATCTTACTGATGATTGTCCAGGGCTGGATGTTCTCTTCTCTTTCTGCAAACAAAGGAGTAAATATATATCTGTTAGTGAGAATATATCATTAAGTATTTGTGTGGCAGATCTGTGAATAAAATATAATTTTTTAAATATTTCTAAGTCTCAATTTATCTGAAAAAAAAAAGAATTATCTCCCTTTTTGCAATTTTCTAAGCACCATGGAAACTTAATAGGGATAACATAAAATGCATCAATTAAATGAACACAAGTAAAACCTGTCCAATTGTACATTACTTTAATATGGACTTATATAATTGTAAAAAAAAACACTTTGTTACCTTTGAAGGAGAATGAAGCATGGGTAGATCTTCGTCAATAGCTGCTACATGTACCTATTGTAAAATATGAAATTCAAAATTCAATCTGAAATGGGCAACTCATAGTCTCATATAGATTAAAACTTGCATAGTTCACCAGTTGTAACAATCTGACAAAGTTTAAAGGGCTAAATACAATGCATTTTACAATAATTCATGTATATACTGATTGTTTGTCCATTACCTCATAACCACCAAATATCATCTACATTTGTTTATATAGTGCAGTTAAAATAAAACTGTAATCTTGCTATCCAAGAGAAAATTATCAAATTACCACTTTGGATGGTGTACAAACAGGTGTACTTGTTTTAGGGGTTTCTGTCTTCAATTTCTTTTCCTATAAGAATAATCATTTCTGTAAATTATATGTAGATTGTGTGTAAAATGATATGTGCAAATAAAAAAGTTATTTTTCAAGCAATTTCTTGCATATGATTGATAAATATTCTCTAAGAATTCCTTAAACCAATTATTACTTGTGCTAAACTTACAGGGTCTTCAAACTCGTCTTCCGAGTCAGAGAGGACAATGCGCTGACTTTTTGGCTTCTGTTAAAAAAATTGAAGAATAAATCATAATCATCCAAGGAGAGATACTGTATGATGATTACTTGATATTTATTTTACAATTTATCTGGTTACTGGTTACTGTCAGGCAGTTGGACATCAAAATAAGTCCAATGCACATACACACACACCACTTCTCGGTTAGAAGTTTAAAGAAAAACATCATTTCCTAATTATTTCAGTGAAACAGATGATTATATGAGAACCTGTAAAATTAATCATATTATTTGTAAGACTTTTTTTTCTTGTAATGCATCTGAATTATAGAGATCTATACCTATCATTTGCTGTATGGATTGTATGCATCTATCATATGCTGTATGGTTATCGGAAATAAACCGTGGGCAAAGCGGGCACTTTCAATATATTTACTGACAGAGCCAACCAGTCTTATGAATTTGTATGTATAATTTTCAGCTAAAGGTACAGTATTTCTTTACATGATGGAACTTTATGAGGTTCACAAAATTTATGTGTCATTGTAAGGAAGACAATTAATATACATGTCATGCAAATTTAGAAACCACTGAAATTAAAACTGTATACTGTATAAAGTATCATATGAAGATATCTACCATATCATATGTATTATTAAGGTACTTACATTTACCCCGCTTCCTGACAACACATTATCTGATTCAATGCTTGGACCCTTTAGAAAATACAACAAAATTGCAAGATTGAAAAATATATTAAAATTTAGACATCCAACCAAAGCATTCTATTCAAAATTGTGACTAATGATATCTGTATACTGTAACATAACTGAAATGAACAATGTACATCAGTATCCAAAGCTTAATTGTTATTACAGTTTTACAACAAGGTTTCAATGATTTTTACTTAAAATGTATTTCTGGTATTCTAGCTCTACATAGGAAACTCCTTCCTTCCCTAGCTCTTATATGCTGATAATTTATAATGTTCATAAAACAAGAAAAATCTTTCATAATGCATCATTTTATCAGTCTAGACAGTCATGTGACAGGGTGAATAAAACACCAAGTCTCCCAAGGAATAAATATCATATTCCACTCTTTGTAAGTCACATGTGACCATCATTTGATGTAAACAAAAGAATGAATCTAAAATCTTTGAATATCCAAAATCCTTATATCAGAAAACAAAGTCAGCAATAAATTCAAATGATGAAAGAAAAGGACAAATTAACATAAAAAGGTAAACATTCACTGTGTTTTTACCTTAGTAGGGTTGGAAAACTACTGTAAATCACTTTTTATTTGCGGGAACTTCGTTTTGGCGTAATAATACTAGACAGAGTGCTCACAAAAATTTCATTTTCGCATATATTAGTATTCTTTAAGATTATATAGAGCACTAACCACAATTCGTGAAAACTTTGTCTCACTAATAAAGTGTCAATTACTATCTCGCCAAAATAAGCTGTTGCGAAAATTAAGTGATCTACAGTATTAGGAAAATGAAATATTCTGTTTAAAGAACTACGCACGCTAACTCTCGACTCCCGCCTACATTTTACACCCATTTAATTCAATATTAATGACAATTTGGCCGTAAAATCTTTGTTGAATGCAAAGAACAGTTCAATGGTAATTGACTGATGATATTAATACCAGTGTTAAATAGTTAATTACCCCTAATTCCAGCTCTTTAAGTAAGGGGGTAGACGATATTTTTCACTAAAATCGGACTCTTAAGCATGAACACATTTTAAAATATACTTGGATATGAATAAATGTTCCTTAAATCTTTTCTTATGTTTTACTCATATAAAATTAAACATATTTTATTGATAAAATAAAATGTTTTAGCTGTAAACCCCTTTGAAATTGGTGAAAAAATAAGCATTTTTGTTGTTTTTTGTCTGTAAACATATGCCCCCCCCCCCCCCCCCGTTGAAACACAAAAAGCTTCGGTACAAATTTGTGAAATGACAGTCCATATCACCTGTAAAAAGGAATTTTTGTTTCATGGGGGGGGGAGATGTTTTGAAAATATTTTCCATTTTCCGTTGATTTCTATAGTGAAAAACACAAGTTTTCCCAAAATTATAGAGTTATCTCTCTTTGTTTTCCCAAAGAAGTAACGTTTTATGAAAATTCATATAAATATCTCTATAGATTTGAAAAATCATTCAAATGTGTTAACTTTTGAAAATTGACTTGGATGTAGGCAGGAGAACAATACTATCGTTCGCAGTTCTTAACTTAGTAATAGGTTGTTTGGTATAATAACAATTTACTGCTTGAAAGTTTGGGAGATATTAAGGTTTGATCCCCCCAGAACATAGAGAAAATATCAACTTTATAGCTATTAACTCTCATCTGAGAATAATTGATATCATGATTAATTTTCAAAGTTTAATACTGAATACATCAGCACGACAGACCACCTTTGTTCAGAAAAATTTTCATTTCAAAGTTAAAACAAACCAAAATCAATCAAGTGGAACAAAATAACAAATCTTACTTTTTTGACATTTTTTACAATATTTCCTCGTGCTGTAATTCAATTGTTTGAAACTTAAAAGTATTGACTTGTTTCGTCCATCCACAAATAATAATTAATGATGCCCCAAATGTTAAACCCAAATTCTTACATTTTACTGGGCATCCACATACAAAATCTTAATTAAAACAAGCGTTTCTAAAAAATTCAGAGGGCTCTACTAAAAAAAACAATTGATAATTTATAAATTTAGCATTTATGGACACACACACTTACTTGCATATATTTTAACGTAAAATCCATGGTACTTTCTCTTCCCCTTTGAACGCTTCTTTAATTCTTGGTACTTAAGGTCCCGTGGTAACTTTGTGTACGTTTTATCCTCCAACCTCATAGGTACCATTGTGAATGATGTCTTGAACTTGTTTTCCACACTCTGCATCCAATTGTCCATCGAAGAATCTTTCTCAACTCTCAATATCATAGAAGCATCCACTCCATTGAACAATCGTTGGATCCTTTTCTCATTTTGATCCAAGAAGCGAATTTCTAAACACTGGTGTTTAAGAAGAATTTTTTTTCAAAATCAAATATGTTGAAGTAGGGAGCCTAAATAATTTACAAGTAATAGACCAATTAACTCTGTTAATACATACCAACAACAACAGAAATGCACTAGACACTGAGCTATTTTAAATCAAATTCAATTGGACATTGTCATGATTTGGTTTGAACATTTTAATGTTTTATTTTTCCATTTCTGATATTTACAAAGGTTCATAACAGTACAGTAAAACACATTTATAATGAAATGCTGGGGACATACCATTTTACATCATTATTATCAAACCAACAAAACAATTCACTATAATCAGAAGAACTCTTTAATAAGTGTTGACTTATTTTTAATGACAGCCTTCTGAAAAGACATTACAACACACAAACTGAACACAGGCTTCCATGCATTAAATAACATCCTAATCGCACACAAAACATTCGGCTTTTTCCCTTCATCTACCCCAAAATAATTTGATATTGTTACCAAAGAAATAGCATTCTGTTTCCTGGTTGTCAATTCCATGTCTCAATTGACTTTAATATGACATTGGAATAAAACTGCAGTGAATAGAGAACCCAATTCATTATATAACAATTTAAATTGACGCAATGCATCAAATCAGCTGCAAAAAATATATTTAGCATCTTGAAACATTCCGACAAGAATGAGTCCAAAAGAAAAAAAATTATTAACAGAAAAAAAAGTATATGATAGCTTTAATTTTCTGTGTATTTTTTATTCGTTAATTTTCAGTGATCAATTGTTTCAGAGGAGAGTCGAAAATGTTTGTTAACACACCATATACTAACATAGATGGCAATAGGTTAATTGAGTGATTCATGTGACCCCCCCCCCCCTTTTTTTTAACACCCACACACAAAATAGAAGGTCCAAATTTTTTTCAATCTAATAAACTGATGATGCAAATAATAATGGTGACAAAAACACTTGTATATAACTAATTTGTCTTTAATTTCAAGTCTTTACCTCTGGTTTCTCACTCTCTTTGGAGAAGGTGGTACCAATCATCTTCTTTTTACTGGCGATGAATTTTGCCCTCAAAAAATCCAGTTTAGACTTCACTCCTTCATAGACATAAAAAAAGAAAATCTGTCAATTTACAAATCAGTTGTATATAAATGTAGTAGCTTTCATGTGCATTTTAGTCTTTTCAGTTCATTTATTTGTAAATGTATAATTATGGACTAGATATTTACAAAAATATATATTTTGATTTCTGTACAAACTTGGATTTAAGTGTAATTGCTGACCAAAGTGTATGAGGCAAATTTCTTGTCCATTTTATATTTTGCACATGTTTTGTTGCAGTTATAGATACTGAATTACATATGGATGTTTTAAGTCGGAACATGTTTTAATTTTTGCCTGTGCTATAGTTTACCATAATTCTAGTTACTACATTGTTGTTTAGCATATCATAATACTTGTATGTCCTCAGTTAAATATAAAATTTATTTACCTTCATCTTCAATCCTTTTGAAAGGGCCTGTGGACCCACTTCCACTTGGTTTCTGTTCCGCTTCTAAATGACAACAAATAAAATAATTGTTCTACAATCTAGGAGGACATATTACATGCTTACCATCCATCCATTCATCCATTATCTATCCATTTATCTATCTATCTACTGAATATCTATAAGAATTACCTTCACTTGGTACTGTGATATCACGAGTATCTGCAACCCTGCCTAAACAATAATATCCATTTCATTAATACA
>NW_026889778.1:26385000-26875000 GCF_033153115.1 Saccostrea echinata
ACCCCATTCTGGAGGACTGAGACAGGAAAGGCGGGGGAGGGATAACTTGTCAGCCAGAGGCGGAAAGTTGGCATGGTAACATTGGTGTCTGTGATTACCTAGGGAAAAAAAGCAGTTAAAAATTATAGACTGCACAACCCAGACAAATTCTTAAATCTAAAAATACATTTTTTGCTTGAATTCAATTTTCTTTTCAGTGAAAAATACATACAGTTTCACAAATACGTTCCAGCTCTCCAAGCCATGATGCTGCTAGGTGGCAGTTCTGTAGTACCACCCAGGTCCCATTGGCCACTGCCTGAAATTACAGAGAAAACATTAAAGCATCTACAAAGAGCCTCTTTTCCTTTGAAATGCTCAAAATTAAATACCCTTCCAACCCCTTCTAAAAAACCATCTGGTTTTGTAGAAGGTTTTCCAAGTCCAAGTGCATTATGTGGAATGGAAACAACACCCTCTTTCACAAATTTCTGATTGACATTCTTTCAACTTCTCCTCCTACATATGACAGTCTTACCTCCATGATCATTTTTTCTGCAATGGGCCCTTGTCCTTGACCCAGAGATATGGTCTGTAGGCCTTTGCTCCCTGAACCTGAAAAATGATTCCCAAGGTTAAGGTCAAGGTCAAAGAAACTCTCATACTTGAAAACATTTATCAAAACAAATATGTGCACAAATTAGCTTTGAACTATCCTTGAAATATTGTTCAGTTTGTGTACAAGTTTACATCAGTTAATCAAATGACAAAATACAAGATTGAAATGCACTTTGCAAATCATTTAAATTTGCTTTTCACAAGTCTAATACTAAGTCTGCAACTTTTGGTGTAAAAAAAAATTATACATTTTTCCTTCTAGTCTATATAAATTTATCGAAATAAAACAAGACAAGATGCTGAAGAGAAATATAATAAAAGCTACAAAAGATTGAAACTAAGCAATCATTTGGGGTTACAATGTTTCATGCAGAAAAAAAAACATGCAAGGCTAAAATACAAATATAATTCATTAATAAAAGTTGCTACAAATTCATAACATGCAAGTTATTTAATACATAACACATCTGAAACAGGGCATGCAGAAGTGAGACATGCAGTCATGATGTCTCTCTGAATATCACAGCTACTGAAAAATAATGTCTACATAAATTAATTCCAGTTAACAGGGTAGGGGAGTCTAGGATGGTAAAGAAATGAAGAACAAACAGCTGGTAATAGATTACATGTGGCACGTAAATTCTAGGCTGATCTACGAGAATCATAAGTCTTTAATTTTCTAGAGTACGTTCATCTACATTGTACATAATATTTAAATACTATGTTGATTGTTGTTAAAAACTAAGGATGCTTATGCTGGTTCCTTTGATTACAATAGATTTTTATCCAATGAAATATAAGAAAAAAAGTAAAGGTTTTATCCAATGAAATCAAAGGCAAAAACAAAAAAAAAAAGGTTTATCCAATGAAACACAGAAAACAAATAAAAAGGTATTAATGCTACATGTATTTTTAATTCATTTTATAATTAACACCCCCCAAACTAATAATCAGAAAAATATATAGCAATAAATAAATTCAGAAAACAAGTGCTGCTTTGGCATTCCAAGCCATTTTCAACCCTACTTTGAGGCTTTACATTTCCTTGTGAGCAAACAGTAAACTTATTAAGGTATTTTAAAGACTGTTGTTGTATGACCTTGTTCTCTTCAAAATAACAATAGGCTCAATTTAGCCCAAAACATTCTTTCTCAAAAGCACTTCCCTACCAAGTATGAATTGCTATGTACAGTATTTGATTACATGTATTTATTTTAATGTTAATATGCAATTGATCTTTTATATCCATCCAGAACATCATCCAAAAGACACAAAATTGAAATCTAGATTTCTGATCAAACAACAGTAAAAGGATAAATACTAGTGATACCCCCCCCCCCCCCCCAACAACAACAAAAATAACAGAAAAAAGAAGAAATTAAAAAGAAGACAAAAAGGACCTCAAGACAACAATGCTCACATGGATGGGTCACTTCGGTCTTATGAAGAATTACAATACTTTTAAGGCAACACACTCAAAGGGAATTAATTTAAACAAACTTTCATCATTATAGATTATTCTTCAAAATAATATTCCGATTTCTTCTGCATTGTTTAAAAGAGGATAAACATTGATCCTAGCCTAAGTCACCATGATTTGGTCAGACACGGATCATCACTGTAGCAGAATGCTTCAATTCTAAAAAGCATATTCTTGTTTCAAAAGCATATCCTTGTTTCAAAAGCATATTCTTATTTTATTTATTTCATGTGAAACTGCTTTTTTCTCGGTACTATTTTTCACTGTAAATTCACCTGAACAAGTTTGAATCCTGTTTGACAAGAGAATGCTAGGTTTGGTTTAATTTTCTCTTCCTGCAGAAGTTCGGAATATGAAAATTTCATTCTTATTCATTCAAAGCTCAACATGCAGACAACTTTAACCAGAAAAGCTCACCATGTACATGAGCTAAACACATGTATTTGCTAAATCAAAATAAAATAAATGTTAAAATCATCAGTACCTAAATGAACAAAAAAAGATAAACAGCATGAAGCGATATATCCAGCTGAAAGTTAGGGCTGTGTGTGGGGGGTGTCGCTACTTCAGCTAGGTCGTGACAAAGGGAAGTAATCAGGGGAGCCACCTTTATGTTCTGGTAGTGTCAAGGTCCCCAGTTAATCTTATCTTATCCTGATATTTACATTTTAATAAGATATAGTTATAACAGTGAATTAAAGATTCATTATAAAAAGAAAGATATACAAGCTAGGATCTTAAGTTCCTTTGCTTCATCTTCAGTGATTGAAAAACTTTATCATTATAATTCCCTAGATATTACTTCTTATAATTAATTTCGATCCGATTTAATTTGCATAGGATAAGAAATTGATAATAAAAAAAAAAAAAATCTGCTTAATATTCATGTGTCAGCTTTTATAGAAAACTGACCTGACCTTGACCTTACCAGAAGGTTAAAAAGGTGGCAAACGTGCATGAGAGACAGGTTAGTAATGGTAACCACATACGCGCATGTTCCTCGGAGGGATGAGACACCCCGAGTAACGAGGTTATTTTAGGCTCGGATGAGTCGTGTGTGGTCATCTTGGACTGTGATGGTAGTGGCGGTATAACACCTGTTAGAGGTCACATGGAATAAACAATAATGAAAGGTCAAAATGTGAAAGGTCAACAAAATAACTGTTAACAATGGAGATACCATCTCTTGATCTTCCTAAAGGGAAAAATTCAGGAAATATTTATATGATTTAGCATACATAAATTTACTTTGAAAATGTAGACTCCAACAACATTATCATTTTTCAAACTTTGCAACAAACAGTTGGAAGTGGCCAAATTTCCGGTAAAACAAAATTGTATCTTTCAACAACTATATACTTTGACCTACAAATATCATTCATGCAGTCTTAAGTCTAGCTGTGCAACTAGTAAACTATACTTTTTACCATGCCCCCACATACCAAAGAATATATGACAAAAAATACAAACTTTTTCACCCAGTAAACAAACAGTACATAATTCAAGACATAAACTTCTTACAAAATCACTTATTTAATTTACAGTAATAAACCCTTGAATAATGAAAAAGAAACACAGCATTATCAAGCCTGTCTTCTTTTCAAATGCTAAATTCATACCAGCACACAAATAAGTCAATGACATACATTTATATGCATATTGTCATTTCAGACATTGAAACACTGTGAGTATGCCTTTGGTGCACTACATGCAGGCACATTTTGTCTTCCAAGCAACACTGATCTACAAGTAACATTCAAATTGGTAATTTTTTTTCAATGCTCAAGGTGCAAAAATATTTAAAGTCCAATCAGATTTCCAGCTGCAATCATGTGATTTCATAAACATCAGTATGATCTGCACAACCAATCACTTTATTCCTTCAGCAATCATGTGACATTGTAACAACCAATCAGATTATTCAATACTAACCTTCTCTAAAAATTTTCTTCAGAGAAACAGACTGAATAACACCTAATTACAGGAACAATACGATTCTCAATAACATGTTACATATCATGATACTTAATAACATGTTACATACCATGATACTCAATAACATGTTACATACCATGATACTCAGTAACATGTTACATATCATGATACTCAATAACATGTTACATACCATGATACTCAATAACATGTTACATACCATGATACTCAATAACATGTTACATACCCGACATATATAACAAGACACTTTTCTATTCTATGTACGTAGCATATTCCATCTCCCTCTACTTTATATATACATGATTTCTGTAAGCAATGTGACTCTGCTCTAAAAACAACACAATGCTACTCACCCCCTACTAAAAATTAATCAGGAAGACATTTAGCAAATTTGGAAAACTTCAGAATAAGTGCAGTCATGAAATGTTTGGTAATGATTTTGATAATGTTATGAACTTTTCTGAAAGGTTACGCAACTTGAAAATCTGAAAGAAATATTTTTTCTTATGGTGTTTCTTTTTTCCAAACACTGTAAAAAACATGATAAATGGACACATGTTAAAATGCATGATGTTGAATTTAATACACAAGTTTATGGAATAAAGATGATGATGTATTAATCAAAATACATGTAAATGTTTAATACAAGTTATATGCATGTACTAAATAAACACTGGTACTAGGGTTGAATATCTATTTTATATTCATTATTTTTCAAAGACATAACTATTTGTGTATCATTGGCATTTAAACTAGGAAGCACTCTCCTAACTCTACATTACAACCACACACAATGGCCTAATTCACCTAAAAAGCCAGAAGTTTTTAAATTCAAATGTATCTGTTTCATTCTCAAGCATATTGATTATTAAAAAAAATTATAAGAAATACTTTGGATTGAGTAGATACCATAGTAAAAAAAAATATAATGGAAATACTTTGGATTGCTCTTATACATGTTATATAAATGGATTTTCGCAAAAAAAAAAAAAAATGCAAATACATGTATTTCACAATGCGGCCAAGGGCAAAAATAAAAGGTGGGCTGGTGTGAGGGTGTCCTACCTTTTTCTTCAGCAAATCTGTACAGACCAGCCATTGGATCTGCACCAGGGGACAGGACAAAAATAAGGGGAGAGAAATGCTGAGAATCCTCGTAGCTCAGCGATAGGTCAAAGGTCGGTGGCTCTATATACTGCTGACTCATTCTCTCCACAATAAAATTCTGAGCAGCAGGGACCATCTACAAATAGGCAAAATAGGGACCACATTTTTTAAAATGTCAGGGAACATCTCAAAATAGGTAAAAATTGGTTTTACACATATTAAGTAGTTTTTAAGTATTTTGTATGAAAACATCAGGCCTTCTTTAAATATTAAATGTCAATCATCTAATCGTAAGATCTTTGAAACAACATACATGTCTAATCTCCAAGAAGGCAGCTGGAAAATATATACACATTTGAATCCCATGCCTCCCTTCCCAAATAAATGATTCCTGCATTTTCATGTCATTAAACTTTCACTACCCTAGATAGGCTTTGAGTGACTTTTAAGCAGTCTTCCATACCTTATCAGGTCGTAGACATCTGAGCACTATTAGTTCCTCCAACCTATTTAGATTTTCATTCCATGGGGCCACTAGGGGCTCAGTATGGGGAGTTGTAGAATCATATATCTTCTTCCAGGCATTCAGCTAGATAATGGAAAATATAGTAGGGTAAACAAAATCCATTTTAAAAGAAATCAATGAATGGGGATAAAAAAAATGAATTTATACATTTTGCTCAAAATGCAAGATACAAAAGCATACGTTTTTACGGAAGTGGTCCATAAATCCTTTGAAGGGAGGCAGATCTGATGCCCTGACAATCTCACCCCAGGATTTGTCGGGGAGCCAATCAACAGCTGGGTTAGGGAAGGGGTTCTCCAAAGCCAATCCCCCTGTAAGGAGGAACCGCCAATCACGATCGTTGATTTCGCCACTGCAATGATGCAAGAACAGAGTCATCTGACAGTCACCAAAACTTATTCATAATGGAAAATATGGTGAATCTATACCTGATAGTCAGACATGCAGGAAAGATTTTCATACAAAGATGTATTACCAGTATGTAACTGAAAACCTGAACAATGCAAAGGATTCCTGTAAAACCTTTTGCAGGTTAAAATAGTTCTAATCATAATGAATGACTCTTAGCTATTACATATTAAATGAATTTGCTTATTATCTAAACAGGTCCTTTGTATCTGAATTTCTGTCTACTTAATCTTATGAATTTAAAAAAAAAGATTTTGTGCTAAAATCATTCAACTTTTGAAAAAAATAAATTTAAAAACAAAATGAAACCAACGAAACTTTCCAAATACCAATACCTTGCATAAGCTTATTGATCTTTTTTATTCAACTTTTTTTTTGTTTTTGTTTTTCCAAAACAAGATACTTATTTCTATAAATTATTTCTATATATTTCTTAAACTAAAGACTTCTCAAGACGGTAGTTTTGAAAAAATCTGAAAGAATAACAGAGTGCATTTCCTGGGGAAAAATGTGCTTAAAAGAATCTTTTGAGGAGAACCTTGGTTTTCTTGTCACAGTAATATAAGTAAATCACAGAAAAACACAAGTCAAACACGTAGTCACTTCAAACAACACAGGGGGGAGATAATTAAAAGCTAAAATAAAGAGTAATACGAGATAAAATGTCATCAAGGTGCAAGAGAGCTCTTTCAAGATTAAGATGGGGGTTTCTGACTATAAATTTGACAGTCCATGCATTTGAAAAAGAATATTTCAAGCTAAACATTTTTTAAACAATTAAAATATCTTTTAAAAGACAGTTAACTTAATAAATAACCTCCTTTCTATTTAAAACTGTAAGTAGAATTCATCTTCATTTTTTGAAAACATTTTTCCCTACTTAAATATGACTTAAATATGAATATTGTGAATGATTTGAAAAAAAAAAATAGATACTGCAAACTGTATTATACACTTTGAATCAAGTTTCAAGTAAAAGATGACTGATTAAATTGTCAAATAGCTTGCAGTCCTATCAAGAATTCAAAATGCCACTATTACAAATTATTTTATAGTCTCACAATTAATTCATTACTTCAAAATTCATTCATACAGACACAAAATAAAAGACAAAAGGTGCAAGCATTGGCATTGTCTCGACTCCAAACACTTACCCGACCCTGGCATTAGGCATGGTGCTAATAAAACAGTGATATATCATGGTCAGTGAAAAACACAAGCTCTTAAATGTAAACCTGAATCTATTGGAACATGACTTAAGTGTGAATGAGCCAGTCCAAAAGATTGCTGTGTAAAGCAAAAGTTTCACATTTTGCTCTAGTTCCAAAACAAGCTAATTACAAGCAAATGTATTTTATCCCCCCTCCCCTTTTATATACAGCTTTTGCGAGTGATATTTACATGTGACGTAACAAAAATTAAAAAAACTAAACACCTTGGACACATTACATGTACAAGACATGCCCACTTCGTATCAAGTGAAGTTTATATCATGATAATGTGCTTAAACATTTTTAAAACTTGAACAGAATAAAATCACAATGCTGTTTCTCAGACAATGCCTTGACAAACGATCAAGAGAGCCTACAGATACAAAAACATACGTACTCCATTCCCCAAAAACCCACTTCGATGTATTATACGTACTTTTGCTTTGCGATGCCGATACATAACAGGAAGGAGAAGAGCAATTTGTCTTTTTCAAACAATGAGCGGCAGACATTCTTGTAAATGCTGTATGTAAAGTGTTCATTTAAGTTGTGGATCCTCTCCTCCAAATCTTGTGATGGCGCACTGTTTATGATGGACTGTTGAGAAGGAAATTGTGAATAAAATTATGAAAGAAAAAGTGTGTCAAAGGAGCAATGACAATGAAAATTCATTTCCTAAAAGAATATACAGTTAAACCTCATTACCTTGAACTCTGGCAGATTCAAGATAGGTTAAAATCCATAAAGAAAAAGTAGCTGGAACTTGCAACTTACTCTAATATATCAATGTTAAAGATACCAAAGTTCAACTACTTGTTATTACAGCATAAATTTTCCAATGCCATTAAAATTAAAAGAATCCTCATTCACACCTGAAAGGATAGGTAAATTAACAAGGTCAAGGGCAATTTCTGTTTTACAGGCAAGACCTTACCTGTAGATAAAGGTTGATGAACCAGGTCAGAGAATACTGGTACATGGGGTCAATGTTGGCCAGGTCCGAGATCACAAAGAACAGCACACTGCCATGCTTAGCCACCTGATAAAACATTGTGTCTAAGACTGTGTCTTATTGTCTTATGAGATTAAGTGCTTTTTCAAATAAAGTCATACAGATCGACCTCAAGAGAATTACATCATAAATATATCTGTAATATCAATACATAAAGTAAATGCAGTGCACAACAAAAATTAAATTAAAACATAAACAATAGCATTAAGATATTGGAATCTGTATTGAATATACATCTTGTAAAATCTTGAGAACATATTTTCTTGCTACAAATTCTAGCCATTTACATGATATTGTATAAAATGGTCCTCAGAATGAGGTCTGTGATGAATTCTTTTTAAGGTCCCTCGACCCTCTGATAAGAGAGATAACTCTTACTGGAATAAATGACTTTCATTCCTTCATAAAATTGTAAAATTAAAAGGACATTGCTGCCAAATTTTGCCCTGCAAGGTATGCTGAAATTTTGCATGTTTTAATTAAAGATTTCTTTTGGAAAAAATTTATTGGCATTAAGCAAAATTTTATGGGTGAACAAAGGGATGATGAACCTTAATTAAGGTTCATTGACTCTCTGATAAGAAAGGTAACTCTGACATGGACAAATGTTTATTATTCCTTCATAAATCCGTCAAGTTCAAATGTCCTTTTTGTTTAATTTTGCCCTGCAAGCTAATATGATAAAATTGTTGGCATTTAACTGATAAAATACATTTCTTTTGGAATATCATAAGTGTTAAAGCAACGTCTGAAATAAGTGATCAAAAGGATTATGAATCTTAAACAACGAAATCTTACAGGTTTATATCCATTTCTGACATCATCAATGGCTGCCTCTGTCTTGCTGGCCACCAGCTGTTTCTCCGATATCTCCTCTGACAGAATCTTACTGGAGGACAAAATTTCTATGGCTGTTTCATCCTCCAAAATATTTCCCTGCAAACGTTTTATGAAAAAAAAGATGAATTATGAGGAAGCAATACTTCATGTTGATGTCTGAATTACAAAATTAATACACTGCAATAATATATGATAGACTTAAAAAAAAATGAAAACATTCTGGATCTGTTCTGTATAAAATTTAAGGGATGAACAAGCATTCTTTCATACTACAGATAATTGTAAATAATAAATAGTGAATGACATGAAGTCAGTCTTACCTGTGATGTAGATAGGACCTCCAATATTTTGTCCTCGATCTCTTTGAGCTGGCGTTTGTTCCTGGCACTCTCTATAATCAGCAGGTTCTTTCTCTCCTCAAGGTCTGGCTTCTCCTTAGCAGCAACAATTCCCAGCAACTGGTCCTCAAGACCCAGCAAGGTAATCATAAAATTCAGCAGAGTCACCTAAAGAATACCAAATATACATATACCAAAACAATCCCCCAACAACTGGTCCTCAAGACCCAGTAATGTAATCATAAAATTCAGCAGGGTCACCTAAGGAATACCAAATATACATATACCAAAACAATCCCCCAACAACTGGTCCTCAAGACCCAGTAATGTAATCATAAAATTCAGCAGGGTCACCTAAGGAATACTAAATATACATATACCAAAACAATCCCCCAACAACTGGTCCTCAAGACCCAGCAAGGTAATCATAAAATTCAGCAGGGTCACCTAAGGAATACCAAATATACATATACCAAAACAATCCCCCAACAACTGGTCCTCAAGACCCAGTAATGTAATCATAAAATTCAGCAGGGTCACCTAAGGAATACCAAATATACATATACCAAAACAATCCCCCAACAACTGGTCCTCAAGACCCAGTAATGTAATCATAAAATTCAGCAGGGTCACCTAAAGAATACCAAATATACATATACCAAAACAATCCCCCAACAACTGGTCCTCAAGACCCAGCAAGGTAATCATAAAATTCAGCAGGGTCACCTAAGGAATACCAAATATACATATACCAAAACAATCCCCCAACAACTGGTCCTCAAGACCCAGTAATGTAATCATAAAATTCAGCAGGGTCACCTAAGGAATACCAAATATACATATACCAAAACAATCCCCCAACAACTGGTCCTCAAGACCCAGTAATGTAATCATAAAATTCAGCAGAGTCACCTAAGGAATACCAAATATACATATACCAAAACAATCCCCCAACAACTGGTCCTCAAGACCCAGTACTGTAATCATAAAATTCAGCAGGGTCACCTAAGGAATACCAAATATACATATACCAAAACAATCCCCCAACAACTGGTCCTCAAGACCCAGTAATGTAATCATAAAATTCAGCAGAGTCACCTAAGGAATATCAAATATACATATACCAAAACAATCCCCCAACAACTGGTCCTCAAGACCCAGTAATCATAAAATTCAGCAGGGTCACCTAAGGAATACCAAATATACATATACCAAAACAATCCCCCAACAACTGGTCCTCAAGACCCAGTAATGTAATCATAAAATTTAGCAGAGTCACCTGTAACCAGACCAGATATACAGTGACTTCTGTCTAACCTGACACCTGTGCAATTCGTTTTACTGTGAATTATGACCCTAAACTTCATTCCCATTTACTACTTTCCATGTTTTTTATACTGTGTAATCTGACACCCTGTCTATTCCGACACCAAATTCTTCTCCAAGTTCATGTCAAATCAAACAGGTTTCACTGTACATATTCAACTACCTTCCTTTACTTTGAACAATGTACTTTAATGTACTTCACAGAGATTAGAAAGAAATCTCAACACATTTTCCTTCTGATAAAACGTTATGAAATTATCTGGGTCTTAACCTGAACCTTACATGTAGTATTTAAACAGAACATGCACAACTAACCTTGACAGAGACCTCCGGGAGGTAATGAGGGTTTCTGAGTCGTGTGGTGATGTACAGCTTGAAGTCCTTACTGTACTCAATGATATGGTCTCCCACTCGGATGTATTCCATGTTATTCTGCAAAATTCAAAAATACCTCAGTCTAGAACATTCATAAATACAATCAATCCAAGACGTCCGACTAAATTTAGATGTTTTCAATATGAATTGAGCACAAATTTGTAAAATCCTTCTTCAAATACAGCAAAAAATGTGTACATCTACTGACCTGTTTAAATGTCTGTTTCAACAGAATCGGTTCCAGAATGGGATCCAACTCCTCTCCCACATTTTCCAGCAAACAGGGATTACCAAACTGAGGGCAAGATAGTAATTTAAGAGCAAAGTGGGTTTATTTTTTTCTGTTTGTTTAGTAGTATTTCTTCTTACTGAATGTTGGTACTTTTTTTTTTTAGGGAAATTCTCAAAGTACATGTACAAGTACTTTAGATTACTATCTTAAAACTTTTGACCTAAAGGTGAATGAAATCAATGTACAGAACTAATGTATGTAACTTTAACCTTTGACTTGATGACAGTGAAGTTAATATATTACAACTAGAAATATTTTTTGTGCAAAAATTACCTCATACATGTACTTGAAAGTACGTTTCTGTGTTGAATACCGTACAAATTAAAATTCTATCCTAGAATTCCTATTTTCTCAATACCTGTATGCAGTTTTCCAGGTTCCTGCTGAAGTTGACGTCGGACATCTTGACCACCTCCAGCTTGTTCATCTTCTCCATGTTCTTGACCCACTTATTGGCCTGACCCTGAGGGTCAATCATCAGGGGCCACCGGTTAGCACTCATAACAATGATGGCATTCTCCACAGAGTAGCTATAAACAACAACACATACATCATATATGGACGTCATATAAAAATGGCAGCATAGTCTTAAAAGCAGACCAAGGGAATTTCTTTAAAACAGCCCAGCGGTGTCTTTTAACTGTGCTAAAAAGCTTTTTATTAATGTAGTTTCAATATAAGACTAAGTTTGGGTTTTAGGAAAACCAATAAAACAGACAGACCAACAACATTAAGTCCTCTCCCTCTTTTTATCTCTTCAATGTTCTTTGAAATAAAGGTCCTATGCATATTCAACCAACAGATTAATCATCATCTAGACAATTCAGGTTAATATTAATGAATTACACGTTAAAACCTGTGGGAGTCACAAACTTCTTCTACTTTCAAAATTCACATAATTTTAATAAAATCTAGAGGTACTGGCAATGAGCCCACTAAACGATACCCCCCTCCCTCCCCCGCCTCTCATAAGGTTATAATGGCAAAGTGCATGTTTTGCTCTTGGAGACCTGAAATAAGTGTCATATCAAACAGTTAAAATAGGAGGTGCACAATGGCATTATGTAATAAAGAGTCTGTGAAAGTATCATATTCATATCATATTCAGTGGTATAGGAGGAGTTGCGTATAAGAGATGGGTATCCTTCAGTATTATAGAAAGAATGGCTGCGTCCATATTTTGCTCTAGCAAAACCAAAATATGTGCAAGATTAAAAAGTAAAATAAGAGGTGCACAATGGCACTATGTAACAAAGATTCTGTGAAAGTCTCATTAAATTTCATTCAGTGGTAAAAGAGGAGTTGCAGATAAGAGAAGGGTACCCCAAAGCGTAACAGACGGACACACGTACAGACAGACGGATGTACGAATGGACAGATGGACATCCCAATCACTATATACCCTCCCACTTTTCAAGCGGGGGGGGGGGGGTATAAAAATAATACATGTCAACAGGCATTCCATTCCCAAATTTTGACAGGGTTCCCATGAGTCACTTACTTGTCAACAGGAAGTCCAGCGATCTGCCAGTCCCGTATTTTGACAGGGTCCCCGAGAGTCGTGTACAGGGAGAAGTGTTCAGACAGTGGGATGTTCCGTTCCGCACACATGCCGTACCATTCCTTCAGACATTCCTGGCGATAGTCCAGAATGAAGGGCCCCAAGTAGGCCACCACACTTGCTGACAGAAGGACATCGCCAACGATGTTATCATAGGTCTCATTTAATTCGTCAACATTCTGGATTCAATAGCAAAGATAGGGAAGGAATTAAAACAGCTGCTTTTTTTTTTTGTTAAATAAAATCAATGTCACATATTTTCTATTTAGTAACTTTAGGGTAATGGAATGGGGTTCAATATTAATACTCTGCCCACATTATATATACATGTAAATGATAGCATCATTACTTTCTCCGACTTAGACAAACTGCATCTGATAATCCTAGAGTTTAGAATGAAAGCATCAAGGCTAAGTAAGATGTTCCCTTTGCAAAACATGTCAAATCCTATGTAATGATTCTTAAGCTACCTTAGCCAAAACTAATTCCAGCATGGGATATAAATCTTTATAATACATGTACTTACATTTGTCCATCTTTCTTTCTCTCCTCCCAGTCCACTAATCAGCTTCTCTGCTCTCTCTATCTTAACAATAGTCAGTTCAATATTTTCTTCCAAATTCTGAAAGAGATACAGTTAAAACTGCCATAGCGACCCACTGTATTAAGCGACTCACTGTCATATGTGACCGTAAGAATTCCTCCCAACGCTTTTCCCTATATATTATACCTGTATTAAACGACCACCTGTCTAACGCGACCAGCGACCGTGATTTTCCTGACAATTTTTGTAATTTCAGGCAATTTTACCTGGATTTAACGACTACATAATTTCCGATTCCTACTTTCGATTTCGGTCGAGCATGCTATTTTTTTTGGTTCAAAATATGTACAGACACGCGTTTATTTCATTTAATAATTATATAATGCGAGTTTTAGGAATAAAACAACATTTCAAAATAAATATTTTTACTTACGTTTTGATATCTATTGAATAAACATTAAAATCTAATACATAAACATTCACGTTTTTTCTCTCCAATGATCGAGTGCCATTTTGAAAATAGACGTTCGAGGTCGATCCCGATATCATTTCGTGGTATAAGGGCCAAATGGATATTCAGCTATAAAACCTGCCTTTTTAACTTTTAATTAACAAGTAACTAAATCCTAGATGTTTATTTAAGTGAATTGTGTCACCAACGGGGTAAGTAAACACACGCTAGCTAGCACCCATACCAGGTGATAATTGAAGTGATTGAAGTAGGTGACAAACAGGCAATTAGACGGGGTAGTTCAGTAATGAAAAAAAAAAATTAGGTTAAATAAATTTTAAGTCATAAATATAATTTAATTTGTTACCAAGTCCATAACAAAAATCATGATACAGTTTTAATTCTTAGTAATTTGCAAAACATACAAAGCTATATATATAGGCTATCATGTAAAACAAAAAAAAAATATTATTAGAAAAAATCTTTGCAGCTTTTTTATACCGTATAAAACATTTAATATTTTCAGATGTTCATAATATTTCCCAATAATCGAATTACTCATGTGCAGATCAAGCAAATTTTATTATTGAACAGGACAATTGTACCTATAATATAAAAGCATTTAGAGTTGAGCAGTACCTATAAAATACATTCCACATACACAAAAGTCATGTAATATTTTCAGCATTGTGTATATTTGAACACTGCTGAAAATAAGCAACCTGTATTAAGAGACCACCTGTCATATGTGACCTTTTTTCCTTTCTCCGTTGGAAGGTCTCTTAATACAGGTTTGACTGTATATAATTATAAAATATCAGACTTATTGATTAATTTTAAACCACTATTGACCCCCCCCCCCCTTTCAATCCCCCTTCAATTTGCTAACATAGAACTTTGTTAACATGGAAAGCTTGGCTTATTGACTGATATATGTATTTGAACAAATCTCAGGAGAAAAGGGAGGTTCAAATTAAAATTTAAATACAATTAAATGTCTTACCACTTTCTCTTCCTCCTTTGTTTTGAGTTGATCTTTGAGTCCATCCAACTTGTCAGTGATTGCCTGTAGTTCAGCCTGCTTTTCGTGAAGTTTTGCCATCTGAGTAGCAAGTACTGCTTCTGCCTCTTCCAAACTTCTACGCTTAGGTCCAACCACCTATTCAATCATATTTAGAAATTTTCTAACTTTTATATAATTATCGTATTTCCTGTTCAGAAACTTTTTTTAACACATCTCCATCGATTTACTTTATCTTTGTTTTATATTACACATTCAACACCAAATGTTCTAAGAATTTCATCCCCTTACAAAACACCTTTACCTTGACTCCTTCTTAATAACGACCATGAAAAAAATCCATGTGACTAACCTTAATAACACTATCGTACACATCCATGGCCCTGATCCATTTACAAAGACCCTCACAGGCTGACGACACATTCCGGATGAGACTGGGTTCAAAATCCGGATTGCTTATGTACTTGTCTCGGATTTTCTTCATCACTGGTACTGGGATGTTATCTTTGTCATACTCCTTTAGAGAATCCAGAAACTTGAGGTCTCCCAACATCTGCAAAATGTTTCAGTTCATTTAATTTTTCTACCTAATGAGAAAGTATTGTACATACATGTAGCAATTCAAACATTTTATTTTACATGTCCTTAAAAGGCATGGAAACATACTCTTTTGGCTGCAGGCCAATAATCCTCAACCTTCCGACCTGTGGCGTCCACTTTATTGTCCGGCTTGATTCCCTGAAATTCGAATATAAATTTTAAAACGAGTATTTAACTTATTTTAAGTTTCAAAATTAATGATCAATTTTTAGTGTTCACTTGAACATACAGTGGAATTACCTTCCAATTATTTATTCTGCGAATGAACTTATATAACAGTTTAGTTCTATATTTCATTAAACTTCCTCTGACTTATATAAATAGTTCATAGTGATCAGCTTTTCTGAATCAACACAAACCTTCATGATGCAGACAGACTCCATGACAAGTTTGACTCCATTAGGGGGGTTGGCCATGGCCTTGACTAGAGAGATATCGTTCTGTTTCAGAGTGTCGAGGGCAGAAATGGCAGCATTCAGGGCCGGCATGGCTATTGCCAGTTTGGCTTCACACTCATCCTATAGAAAGAAAAAAACTATGTTATACTTCAGTTCTATTTCTTGTTCATGTAATCCGAGTCCTCTATAAACACGTAGTTGTCACTTTCTGTTCTAATGGAAAAAGGAATTTTTATTCAATATTCTAATTACTTTTAAGAAAAATTGGAATTATTTTTTATTTATTAACTACTGTCTAAACTGCAGGAACATGTTGAATTCGTTCAACTTTCAAAAATATTCTTTTGAAAAATCATCATCATTAAACCAAAATTTTATATGAGTGGACCGATAGATGATGAACCTTAATTATTTTTTTATTCATAGTGACCTTGACCTACCTTGATGGCCTTGGCCTCCATGGCTGCCTTGTTGGCCACCACTTCGTCTGCCTCTACGACCTTTTTCACGGCCTCCACTTCTACACTCTCTTTACTGATGAATTCTATAAGCTCCGCTGTCTCCTTGCTTGTCATCACCAGTTTGGGCCGAAGTTCGACCAATTCCTGCTGCATGACACTGACCTAAATAAAATACATCAGAAAAATCAGTCAAATAGGTCAAAAATTTTTTTTTTTACTAAAACATACTTTAAAGAGCAGTAAAAAATCAAATAAGATTTAAAAACATACACCTTGACAAAGATTATCCTGAAAACTATGTAACTAGTTCAAAAGCATGTGGTAGTTTTATTATCATTACAATGCAAAATCATTGACCACTGTTAGATCTGTAGATGAATAGCACTAGAAATAAGAATTCCATCACCATCCATATTTTGTTATTTTTTTACCTCTAATTTGTAGTTCATTGTAACCTGAATCATCTGAGAACTCCACTACGTAGTAATTCTTACCTGATTCTCTGAGAACTCTAGCTTCTCCAGTCCCACTATGTAGCAATTCTTCCCTGATTCTCTGAGAACTCTAGCTTCTCCAATCCCACTACGTAGTGATTCTTACTTGAATCTCTGAGAACTTTAATTTCTCCAATCCCACTATGTAGCAATTCTTACCTGATTCTCTGAGAACTCTAGCTTCTCCAATCCCACTACGTAGTAATTCTTACCTGATTCTCTGAGAACTCTAGCTTCTCCAGTCCCACTATGTAGCAATTCTTACCTGATTCTCTGAGAACTCTAACTTCTCCAGTCCCATTATGTAGCAATTACTTACCTGATTCTCTGAGAACTCTAGCTTCTCTAATCCCACTATATAGCGATTCTTCAGGGTCAGAATCTCCATTCTTTTCTGATCTAGCAGGCTTTTGAAGGTTTTGATCAGTTCTAGGTACGACGTGGGGGTGACATAATTTCGTCGCCTCATTGTTTCGTAATACCTGCAAATAGTTAGCAATGATTTACATATATATTATACTGTTTACTAAGAAATTTATATAAATTGGAATTAACTTGTTCTCTCAAAACTTTTTGTGACAATTCTTCATATGATTTACATAGTTGTTGTTCTCTTATCTACCTGCTTACTAATATATGGTGATTATCTCCCTTGAACAATCCAGATGTATTGATTTACAAGTTATTTTCCTTGTTACAGACACACAGAAGTTACTCCCCTTGTTACTGATTTATAGTAGTTACTTCCCCTGCTACTGACTACATTTGTTAGTCCTACAGTATCTACTTTTCCTATTACTGACTACAGTACTTTCTTCCCCCATTACTGACCAGTACAGTGCTGAACAGTAGTAACTCGCCTTGTTCCAGACCTACAGTACTAGAATTCTCCAGCTCCTCACCTGTCTGAGAGCATTCTAACACTCTGATGGAAATGTTTACACATGAAGATTGTCTGTGTCCTCACTTCATCTGACATCTCCACATCCTCCAGGAACTTGTTGGCCACCAGCTCCAAGGCATCCTCTGGCCAAGGCTAAAACAGAACCAATTCTAGATTTATTTTCAACATTAAGTCATCAGAGTTAATTAAATACAATCAACTTAATACTTCCATGTATCCAAAAATTCAAGATAAAGAGGTTAAATACACATACGTAGAGAAAATGTGATTGAGACTTCCAAGGCACTTCAATATATAGATGCTATTTGAGATATTGATACTTGAGATACAATAGTTCAACTTATCTGAATGAAAGCTAATTTTCCTTTGCAAGTTTTTATACTTGCAGAAACTTGTACATGTATATTTAACTCTTTTTCAATGAAAAATATAATGAAACGTAAAGCTTTATTCCTCTCAGAATTCTACCTTGAACCAGTCAATAGTACAGCAGTTGATGAGGGAGGGAAACATCCTAATCCTGTTCCTGAAGTTATCTCCTATAGGACTGAAGGCCAGGACCACGTGAAGGTTACGTCGGATCCGCTCAATAAACATGTTGTACATGTTTAGTGGCGTCATCTCAATCTGTAAATTCTGCTGCAGCGCCAACTGTTGCATCTATAGTTCAAATAAATAGTTCAAATAAAACATACACAGGTGAAAATTATGGCCTTCAGAAACTACATGTATTGACCAATTTTGATGAGTTAGACTTTCTAGACAAGGAACATTAATTGAAATGCTAGCTCAAACATTTTTGCATCAAATTAAAGGCTTAAAATTACTTCATTAATGTGAATGAAATGAAAACCCATCACTTTATTACATTCCTTCAAGGCATACCTTTTCAATAATTTCCAGTCTTTCTTCATTGTCATACAGGTTAGGTATGTCTCCTGTGTTCAGTATCATGTTGATGTCCTCCAGGAAGGACTCGTCCTAAAGCAAAATCTCAAGTATATAACTTAATATCATCAACATACATATATAAAGGATAAGAGAAGTTTTTTTGTGTTCATATTCCCAAGCACAAGAAATTTATTTTTCCATTGCAATTCCTGTTTATTAAACAAGTGACCATGCTCGGAAAATGAATTGTATAACTGAGAATCGATTATCTCCAGGTTTACAAAATTACCATTTCCTGCATGTTAAATATTACAAGAAATAATCAACCATTAACAGGATTAAATATTACAAGTTTGACATTATATTCTTGAGATTTTGGTCAAACAGTCAGATAAACTGGTTTTCTTACTTTAATCTGGTGATCCCCAAACAGGAAGACCATGGAGGTACCCTCGTCTCCTGCTCGCCTCATGAGGCGTCGGAGGTCCTCTCTCCATTCTGAGGTGGTGTAGTTTTTGGTGATTTCAATTTGGAAAAGTTCAAAGTCGGACATGAAAGCAGCCAACCGTGAAGAACTCTGCCTTCCACTACCTCCGATACCTATTCAAGCACAAAAAAAAAAGAAGGTTTCTTTGAGCCAAACATTTGTATTTTGCGATTTGAGTGGTGGCATTTACCATTTAACATCCATAATGCATGACTTGAAATTGACAAAGGGAATGTCATTTTTAAGAAACACAATTGATATAAGATTTCTCAAAATTGTAGCAACTTCATTTTATACCCAAAAATAAATTATCATTCATGTTTCAATTTTTTTTTTTGTTTATACAAGTGTACTAGATCAAACATTAATTTTTGGTATTTTTTGCAGATCAAACATCATGACTGACCAACAAGTAGACAGTGACCACTGGGCTGCTTGAGAACTCGGCTGATTCGGGAGATGTGTTCTATGGCAAATCTGAACATGACTAGATTCATAGGAGCCTTAAACATCATGTTGTACTCCTCTAAGTACATTTCAATGGCCTGAAAAATATTGAAATATCATATTCAGGCATGTAGAAGAAATGCTAATAAAATATTCAATCACCAAAAAACATGCATCTCTTTGTTCACATTTAAAATGAATACTTTTATTCACATTTCCATTGCATATTCGCATTAGATCAAATGGAACATATTTAATCAAATACATGTACATTAAAACTCTTAAAAGTGCTGAGCATTTTACAACTAGCTGTAACAAATTTTCTATACTGTACAACTCATATTTTTCACCAATACCAGACTGTGTATACTATGTACTATACTGTAAACCATGCAACTTTCATTTGCGTTTGATAAATATATTTCTTGTCAAAAACTTTTTTTTTAATTTACGTAGATCATTTTCTCAGTTGTGAAAAATTAATAGTAAATAAAAGTTGTCATAGTTAATAGTTGGTTTATAGTAATATTCTAAAATTCTTTTCTGGTTCTTTGTTATCAAAATTACCCTGTATTTTTCAAACCTTTGACCTATGAACCCTTACCTCTTTGAGGTCACTGAGGTTGAGTATTTCATCATAATATTTCTCCTCCTTGCCCTTTGACAGATAATCTCCAAACATCAGACTTCTGATATCATCATCAGTGACTCCTTTAGACGAGTCAGTCATGATGTGTGAGAATAGTGTGTTTATCTTCTCCTTGAACTGGCTCTCAACACATGCCTGTCATTAAAAACAACATGGTCATAAAATTATAATTAATGTACATTTAAAGTTTTGCCCCCAGATTTTTTTTCTGTTCTGTTTTCTCCTATCTTCAACGGATGAAATTAGAACTACAGACTTATTTCAGAAAGGTCAACATAATGTATACATGTACAGGGAAGTTTTCGTCCCGATTTTATTTTCACCCTCTTTGTTAGTTAATTCAACCAAGACAGAGTTATCTCCATTTTAACACAACTCGGTCCTGGAAAATTTAAAATGGAAGTGTGATAAGGCAAAATTAACACTGTTTACAGTTAAAAGCAAAACAGTTTTGGCTGATTCTTAAGACTGGAAGAAAATTGTTTCCCGCTGCATTTGTACTAAATTACTTGTGTCAAAAATCTGCAGTAAAACTATACACAATGTCAAGCTGACTTACTTTGACCATTTTGAAGAACATTTCCCTGTCCTCTTCATTGATGAGTCTGTCATAAAACACTCTGTAGACCTCATGTACCCACAGCCTCACAATCTTCTGTCCGTTCTCTAGACTACCCTCCGACACCACCCCCAGCTTCAGTAGCAGGACCCCCTGTAGAATAGCACCATACATTGCATTTAATAATGTATATAAGAAACTGAATAAATCTTTAATATCAGAGACTTTACCCATGATCAAATTAATAAATTGCATATTGGTTTGCCCATCTGATAAATAAATGAAGAGTTGCTTACACTTGGCTAATTACTGAAAGTTAAAACTCAATTTCCAATGGGCAGGGAAATATCTACTACAAATATAGCTGACTGATTACAAGTGAAAACGGAACTATACTCACCTGAACAACACGAGAGAAATCTCGGAGGTTGAATACATAATGTGACCTGGAGGGTGTGGGCAGGAAGTTAGCTATGGCATTGTTGTAAATCTCCAATGTACTGCTCAGAATTATCTACAGATAGAAGTAAATACATTGGACACATGAAGTTCAAAAATCAAGGATTTCGTAACATTCTACAATCTGGACTACTGAAACTCCAAATAGAACTGGTACATTTACTTTCCCACACTATTTTGCAACATACAAAAACATATAAGAACTGCACATACAAACATGTCTAATAATAGTCCTGCCAAGTTCCATTCCTTTAATGAAGAAACTTTCAAAAACAATGGGACAAAATATTACAGTACAGCTGAATTATTAATGTAAAAAAATACCCAGCTATTGGATTTTTACATGACAATTTACAAAACACTCACCCTTGAAAATTTCCTTAAAGAATTTTCAAAAGTTCTGAAATGCCATTCAATTATAGGAGAGAATATATTTTTCATAGTGTCCTCATCAAACGACTCGATGCCAATGATGTTAAAATGTCTCAAGAACCGTGGTGTCACATTGTTTCTGCCACCACCTGGCGGCCCCATTGCGGAGACCATAACAATGTCCACTAACTCCAGTATGCTGGTGTCCTTCCTATCAAACCAGTAGCCCTGATCTATCCACTGTCTGAGGATTTCTATGGGGGGCTGGGCTCCATATTTTTCTTTGGCTGGCATGTTCAGATCATCCACAAAGACCATGAGTTTCTTTCCTAGGGTTGGACCATACACACCCTTTTTCCTTCTGTAAATCAACAGTAAAAGAAATTTTATTTAATTTTTTCTGTGGATCAAAATTTTTTTATTACACATTAAATTTTTATTTTCCCTTATGGTTTATTGACCCTCTGTTAAGAGAGATAACTTTCACTGGCATAAATGGTTTATATTCCTTTATTGTCAAAAAGCCTTAAAGTTTTCTGTCAAAATTTCTCCCACAATGCACACATTGAAATCAAGAGACTTTAATTATAAATCATATTTCTTTAGAAAAATCAAACTTATAGCGACATTTTATACGAAAGAACATAGGGATAATGAACATTAAAATATCTATAGCATTATTTTATATTCTTTCCAAAATTTCTTCAAATATCTTTTCAAAATCTGAAACAATTAATTAATACTCTACTTGGCAAATTTCTAGATTAAAAACAAATAAAAAATATTTATAAATTCTGACCTATCAAGCTTGGAGAAGATGATATCTTGTGTTTGATTGGCTGATGTCTGAGCTGAGAAGTTAATATTGCTGATGATATACTTGTCCTTCGGAAGCTGGAGAAGATAGCTGTTGGTGATGGCCGACTTTCCAGTACCTGTGGGTCCCACAAACAGCAGTGGTTTGTCCTGCATCAGGAAACGTTCCAGGAAATATTTCTGTCTCTCTGTCTCCACCGTGTTAATTATTAACTCATTAATCTGTTTGATGAGCAAAGGGGAAATTATAAAAAACGAGCACAGTCATCATACTACATATAAGGAAAAACAATAACCGTATATGAGGACAGCTATACAATATATATACAAGACATCCAAACAAATCAAATGCCTACAACTGCCTATAAATATACATGAATTGCATCCTATTCTTGAAAGCAATTTTAAGAAATTCTATCATTGTTATATCTAAGTGCAATATTGACTTATTGAAACTTCTTCTAATAAATCTTCTGCTCATCATATTTAAATTTTCCAAAATTTGTTAAACTTTTCATGCACTGATCTGTCTTTATGGTAACTTAAGCATGTTAATGCATGCAAAAGTTTTTCAATAACTAAATTGTTGCTGTTTTGACCTTGCGACTCGGTCTTGAAATGCACACTGCAAACGTGAATAAAAACTTATATATTACGTAACAAAAGGTTTTAAAAAAATCATAGAATCATAAAATTAAGATACTCATGATAAGATATTAATTTGAATATATTTACAGTTTACATAAGAAAATAAGTTGGATCCGCCCCTGTGCTTACCATGATGCGTAGATCTCTGTCTTTCTGCCAACACCATTAATTAAACAGTGAATGAATGAAAGAGAATATTAGTCAAGGTTAAATGCAAAACACACACACAAACACAAAATTATCAAACTGTGAGGTATATGGGTAAAAAATTATCATCAATGACAAAATTTCAGGGAGAAAAATTGAAATTTTCTTTTTCATAAGCACACATCTAAACAATTTGTGGACCAATGAAATAAAATATTAAATGTGAAAATTTTAAAAAATTAAAATCTTATCAAAATTAAAAAAAAATATCATAAAATGAATATAGATGTTCTACAAAGCTAGATCTAAATTTGAGTAAAAAGTATGCTTAATCAACTGCATGGAATTTTTTTCTATTTATCAAGCTATGTACCTACTGGGAGTGAAAATTTGCAGGGAAATATCTACGGTAATTGTGGAAATGCTCTAACAGCAGAAAAATGGTGGGAGAAGTTTAATATCATGATTAATTTCAAAATGTAAATGAGGTTAAATTTATACAATTAAGTAATAAATATTCTATTTGCTACAAGGATGTGTTTGTCATATTTGCAGAAAATCTTTACTGATAGAACATGCATACAGTTTAGAGTTGAGCATGCAAAGTTTTCAGTCCTGCATGCAGTAATTATTATACACACTACTGGGTTCATGCAAATATTGCATGCATGCATGCAAAAGTTTAACTTCATATCATAGGAGAGAGTGTTTACTTTTCAGGAAATTATAAATGAGTTTAAAATATAAGTAAAGCTACAAGTGCAGTCTAAACAATCCAAACAGCTATTATTCCTCTAATAATTAAGACCGTGTTCTTGCAATATCATAAGGTACAACTTCTGTCTAAAAATCATGATTCAAAGTGTCTATTATATTCAATACTTGACAACAGAATGTACAAATGCTGGTCATTGGTGTGTGTATATTTGACACTTTATATGTTTAACATGTACCATATATTACACATCTTACCAAATCCTGAGTGGTTGCAGACTGGGGTCTTTGCTATTTATTGTTTTGAATATCAGAAATTCCAAAGTGTATTATAAATTAAGTCACTGCACAGCAATTAATATTTCAAATTCTTTAATCTTTTTTGTAGAAAATAAGCTTAAACTAGACTTTGTTTTCATGCTATATCATCTAAAGTATTACCTAGGATTTTGTTGAAATAGAAGTTATGGTTGTAATTTTGGTATCCAATTAATTAATGGCATTATATTTAAATTACTCTAATACATGACAATTTTTTTTTCTCATCATTACCTCATCTAATTGGGTAAATATGCTATATCATTAAACATGCATATAATGTACTGAAATATAATATCAAAATGTTTCAACTAGAGAAAAAGAGGAAGCTAATACATATAGAACTACTTTTATTTATTTGCATGCATGTTTCCTTGGTTACCTTTACTTCCTGTGAAATGAAACACAATCTATTATTCTCTGATCTCTGGATTTATATATTTATATATAAACTGTTTTTAATAAACTTTTAATTCCAATCATTTTCATGAATGTGTAAAATATTTTCAGTAAACTTTTCATTCCAATTAATTTGTTTCATGAAAGGGTAAAATATATCTTGGGGTAAAAGCCAATCTAGAAAAGCTGGAAACACTTAAATGGAAAAAAATGCAAAAATGTGAATATAAAAACCAAAACCCAAGCAACACTGCAGAAACTTTCAAGGTAAATAAAAAAATAATCTACTTTAATAGACCTATATTTATTATTTTATACATAATGCACAGATATCAACACATTTTATGCACTTTTCTAAAGTCACAGTGCATATAAAGCCTTTAATAAAATGACTTCAAAAATTAAATTACTTAGAGGTCTTTTACTTTCTACCCACGTCTACTGACCTTTAATACCTTTATTTATCATTTGTAAGAGTTGCCGTTTCAAAATGATGACTAACACATGTTACGTGGAGTGGTCTTGTTAAAATAATTTACATTATCCCTTTTTAAGGACAAATAGTCCTATCATTCCTAATTAAAAGGATCCAGGTCATAACCTTTATTCTGAATTTATTACAGTTCTTATGCATGTTAGAAATTTGTTAAACAACAGTGAAAAAATGTTAAAGTGAGAATTAATATGCCAAAAAAATGTTATGTATCATCATTGACAACCAGAGTTTTGTCCCTTGACTGCATTTACGTAATTAATTACCTTGGCTTTTTCGTCGATGTTGAGTGGTGTTATCAGATTGGTCCACTTGTACCACGACCCATACTGCTTCCTCAGGTAGACAAAGTCGTACACAGATCCATTCTTAGGCATCTTCAGGTTGTTGGCAAATTTCAGATCTTTGGGTCTGCAAAAACAAAATGTTACCCACTTCCTTTGAAATCCTCTGCATGTAGTTGAATTGTGTTTCTTTTGTATTCTTGTTGTATTTGTTTCATTATGATAATTATAAATTCAACAAGTTAGAGTTATATAAGCCGGAAATAGGGAAAAAATATTTTGGATGAAGATTTTAAAAAACAAAGAGAGCTGATCATCACAAGCTCCATTCAACAATGACTAGAATACAAAAGAGCACAAATAAATGAATTCATTCTCTATCATTGTGCAAGAATTGAGAAGCTCATGATCAAAATCAAGAAAAGATAATTATAAATACACAGGGTGAATTTATCTGTGAAGAATTGCTCCACTGTAATTGCAAATTTCCATTGGATCCGCTAGCTATATAAATTATGTTGAAAGTCCTTATCTGAGAGGACTAAAACTGAATACACATAAACTGAAAACGTTCAGAAAAATAGACAGAAACACATATAAATTACTACATGCCAGTGAATAAAAATACTGGAATCGGATGAAAATGTTTAATGAATAAATAACTAAAATATTTTTACATTACAAATAAGATGAAAGTTTTAGATTCAGCTGGTTTTTAGTTAACACACACAACACATTATACTACTGGGAAGAATAAAATTGATGTCACTATAGCTAAACACACAAAATAATTAACTAAGAGGTTATTCATAAACTTTTCCTCCAAGACCCAACTTAAATATTATCAGGATTTTAATTTGACTAGTAATAATTTCAACACAATCATGGTTACTCTGAAGCCAGCTAGGATATAATTTAAAAATAACATAAAAAAGAATCATGTATGAACCATGCTGCAAAATTAACCAACACCTTTTCTTTCCAAAGAAAATTGTGTTTCTGATTAATTATAAATTACTTAAACCAAAGCCCAAATAACACATTTATCCAAAACCAATGCCAATGACATTAAACCACTGCCCATAGAGAATATATCAATAGATGGTATGGTAGTATCCATGAGGAGGGGACAGGGGGTCGCTAGGGGATATTCATGCTGTTATGATTTTGTGAATTATACAGTAAAAATATGGGAGGAGTGTTTGATGGGAACACATGCATGCTGAAATAATAAACATTCAAATTTTCCAAGTTTTATCGTAACTTTTACACTTGGAAAATTTGAATGAAAAATGGTAGGAAAAAAATTTATGCATAATAATCAGGTCATGGACAGTTTATAAGGACCAATCACATCTCATTTTATGTCACTTACATAGTTTGTCAATTGTTTGGTTAGTAAGGTGCAAAGCCTATCCTAATTTTCATCACAATCTCAAGTCACATGAAATGAAGGCCCAACCCACCAGTCACATGACCTGGATGGACCAATCAATGTCATGCTTACATACTTACTTCTCTATCCTCTTTCCAACCCTATTGAAATATTCATTTAGGATATGATGTCACAATTAAAATCAACAAAGCTTAGCATTCTGGGAAACTGCTGTGTATGCTATAGCAAAAATTAATCTCAAACTATTTTTACATCAATGCAATTTAAACAACTAAAATTTCCCAGATTTCTCTCGTATATGTTATATATACGTATGAGTTCAAATTCTGTTGCTGGTGAAAACATAAATATACTATGCAATAGTATTTGTGCACATAATGTGAAATAATAACAGATTATAAAATACAGTGCTGTTGAAAAAGAGGTCTGGCAAATAATACACAAACTGAAATGAAAGAGTGAGAGTTCAAGCACCATTCTAACTGTAAGAAAGGAATGCATTAAAGCATTTGCTTGTGGTCTGTTATGTTATTACATGATTTCAACAAAAAATCAGCAGCCTTAAGAAATAACATAATAATTATAAGTCTTTCATTCATTTACTTCATTTAAAGAAGTTTGCTGATCATTTAAAAATACTTATTTAAAATACTTTTAATCTGATAAAATTCAATGAGCAAGAAAAAAATCACCTTGGATATTTGGAAGTGGTGCCATCCATATCGCAGAGTCCCTTGAAAAATTCATCAAACTTGGTGCGCGAGTTGGCGTCCAGTGTACCTCCGATCGACCAAACCATGGAAAAGAAGAAGTAGGCAATCAACATGGCTGTCCTTTCCTCAATGATTTTCTGGTCGGTTAGGGACTTCTCCTTTGAACCCTCATCATCCGAGTCCATTCCCCCTCCTTCCTCATCCTCTTCAACAAAGGCTTCTTCCTCTTCTTCATCATCATCTAAACCAAGCCTTCTGTAAATGTAGGAATTTGAGGGTGAAAAGTCTATTACATAATATAAAAAGGAACAAGTGGACCAAGGGCTACAATGCTCAACAAGAAAGCCTTTAGGTTTTTTTTCTTTTCTGGCCTATTTTTCTCCAGTGCCCCCTCCTATTTTACTATTTATCATCTACCCTTGGAGTGAGACCTGATCCTTCCTTTGAAACTTTAACTTTCTTTATGCAAGGATGCAATTTTTTTCCAGTGTGTTTTCAAAGGAGATTAAAGCATGAAAAATAGATAGACGAAAGATAGTCAGACACTGATCAACAAACGAAACTCAATTACAAAAGCTTATTGGCTCAAATTGGGCTCAGGGGAGCTAAAGAATCAAAATAAGCAACTAAAGCAGGATCTTTCTCAAACATCAATGAGTTGGGAGTTGCAAATGGAAAGGGAAAATAGTGGAAAAGGAGAGATTAGTATAAGGGAATGACAAAGAAGAGTAGAGAATTGGGGAGATAGGAAAAGAATAGTATAGAGAATACTGCAGAAGAGAGTAGAAAAATAGAATAACAAAGAAGAGTAGAGATTAGGAGAGATTGAGCACAGTAAAACAACTGGTACACAAAAAGTATTTAAGTCTCCTGAATTAGCTGGGATTTTAACAATAATGATGTTTATACATCATTGCCTGACCATCAGAAACAACCAGCAGAAATAAGAAGTTACCTGACGTCCTCCATCATACAGCTGTACAGGGTCAGCATGCTGGCCGTCAGGTGCATCGGGTGACACGTCAGTAAACACTTACAGTACTTGGACACGAAATTCAAACACGGCTCCAGCATCCACTCAAACAACATCTGTTAATGGATAATTAAATGTATTTACTATAATATTAGAATAAAATATTGAAGAAACCAGAGAAATTCATTACTCAAAATGCACTCATTTTATGCGGAAGTAAAAGACTCTATTCTGTACCTTGATGGTGTCTTTCTGTTCCCATGTGAGGTTATTTGGGAGTTCATGCTCCATCCAGGACTTGATTAAGGCATTATATCCCAGCTGTAGAGGGTCCATGTAGATCATACCACACCTGTATAAAACCATATTATCACTTCTACATATAATTCAATATTTCTTTCATTATACATTCTGGATGGACAAATAAAAACCCTTAACAATGGAATGCATATTATACAATATACAGTCAACACTTGTAAAAAAGTATCATATCTTATCTAAAGATATATTGTGAAACACAACTAAAATTCAAGTTCGACCTTTTCCTTCTCAAGTATTTCATGGACAAAGCAAAATATTGACCTTGATTATTTTGTCCAAATTAAAACAGGGAACATATGCAGAATTTAAAGCTCCTTGATTGAAGGGTGAGGGATTTAAAAAAAATTAACCTGCTGACTGTGGCTGGTGATGCCTGCTCCAAGTCCATGGCTTCAAAGATCATATTCTGTGTGTTGTTCATCTGGATAATTTCTCCACTCATCAGACATAGCTAAAAAGTCAATATATCATGATACTTCCTTAAAGAAACATGGCGGACCATGAGATGAAGTATCTTCTTGCACCATTTCAAATCAAAGAACAGTTTTTGATGTGTGATTGCATCATTATAAATCCAATCAGTTTCCTATACATTTACAGCATTGCCATTTCCGAGGCTTATGTTAACTACAAAAAGACCCACATCCACACATCAAAACAGTTTTGCACTTTCTCCATGTACAAAACCACAATTAAATCTGACCTTTTTGTTGTCATCAAGGACCGTGTTCATGTTCTCAATCCACACAGCATCCACTGGTCCGTCAAAGATAATCCACTTCCTGTCCGGAGATGTGTTAGAGGCATGCTCCCTGAACGTGTTTGCCAAAACACCTATATATAAGAACACCGTAGAGGTATTAAATTTCCACACCCCGCACAACTACAACTGCATCTCAGCAGCAGGGTTTTTTCAATCTCTAGTTTGTCAGGAATCATTTCTAAACACTTTGTACTCACCATCAAACCATTCGTGAGAGACAGGATCAAATCTACCATACAACTGTCCCATAGTGATGGCTTTGGGATTAATTATAGAGTATATCACCTACAATCAATATTAAGCAGTCAATATGACAAATAAACTCAGAGATTAGAATTTTATTTTTGTATGCGTCATATGGTACTAGAATCGGTCCTTCATATGCAAGATACATGTATACATGTAGTCACACAAAGTGTGACTGCTCATTTTGCATCTTGCAGTAATTGTGAAGCAGTCATATATATTAATGTATGTGTTGATGCCTCAGTTGGAATATTTATAGTGACTGCCATAAAATTGATTTCCATATTGAAAATTTATTTTTAAAATTTGACATCACCCTTTAAGTGAATTAAATTAACCAAAGTTTCCATGTCTTTTTATATTTTCCATGGCATCAGATTTTAGAGGAAGATGTTTACCTTGTTTTCCTCCATGAGTCCTTTGTCATGCATGACATGTAGAGCCTCAGTCAGGATCTTAAAGGCCGAGGTCTTCCCCCCAAGGGGATCCCCAACAATCATCAGTCCGTGTCGCACCAGGATCATATCATAAATCTGAAAACAAATGTAATATACACTGCATTTTGTATTGTTTAGGACTGGTAATCCTTATCTATGTAGTTGTTTTATTACAGAAAAATTGTGGGATATGGATTCTAAATGGAAGTAAATGAAACAAAATTCAGTATTTAGCAGGTGGAAAGTTGACAATTTCTAGAGATTTCCTGTAGCTGCTTAACAAACACGTACATGTAAATTTGTACAAAGACAAATCAGTTTATATTCAACAACAATTTTTCAATAAAAAATTTAAAATTTACTATATAAATTTTTCCATTGAAGTACTTAAAATTCTCTCTCTTTTATGGATATTTTCTTTTAGTTGACCAATACCAAAATGTTTGTCATCCAAGATTAATTTCTCTAACCACTTTTTCCCTTGGAACAATACAGGAACCTGCACGGTTTTCTCTAAGTAGAATATAATCATTACCTGGATAATTTTCTCAATGAACCACTTATTCAATGTATCAAACAACCATTACCTGGATAATTTTCTCAATGAACCACTTGTTCAATGTATCACACAACCATTACCTGAATAAATTTCTCAATGAACCACTTGTTCAATGTATCACACAACCATTACCTGGATAATTTTCTCAATGAACCACTTGTCTGGTTGTAGTTTTCGTTTTAAGATGTGCTCTACCAGGGCCTCCTCGAGTTGGCCATAGTCTGCCTCAGGAAGTTCTACTCCAGGGAACAAGTCAGAAATGATTCCTTGGAACAATGGAATATCATGGGACAAAAACTGAAAGGAAAAGTAAACATCATTTAATGTTTGTGGAGCACAATGTATGTAATACAGTATATCTACTATACAGTATGTCTCATTTACCTAGATACTTCATTAATCTGGGCAATTTCCTTTGGAACACTAGCATCCCAATTAACAAGGTTAATTAAATGTGGCAGTTAAAATGGAACTGAAAATAAAGAAACCAGGCTCTGGGGCCATAAATCTCTTAAGCTCACTTTTTGAACTCTGTCTCACTTTTACCAAAGGAATCTAACATGGAAGAGTGAGATCAAGATCAATAGTTAGCTCAGCTTCATTTTATGGCTCAGAAGCCTGGCTTTTTTTAGGAAATAATTTAGAATTTGGGGTTACTGCCTAACCTTGGGAAGATTGACATCGTTGATTGATTTCAGCACCAGGACTTCTTCTCGATGTTCTGGGTATTTCAGCTTCAGATTTCCGGCAGCCGTCAGTACGGATTTGACAGCCCTCATGCCGTAATCGTAGTGATGCTGGGAAGACAGTTGTTCTGAACACAGTCGGTATGTGGCGACAATCTTGGTGGACATACTGCGCGCATCCACAAATCCCATAGAATACAGAGAAATCTCTGCAATCATGGCATAGTCTGGGACCATCATGGCCACTGTTCGGAATAATACCTGAAACATAACATTCAAAATCAAATCTATGAACAAAATTCATTGGAGTAAGGGATTTCTTTAAATAGGCAATTGTTATTTTATGACAAATAAACTTTATCAATTCAAATAACATTGTCCACACCACAAACTTTCTATTATCTGTTTTCCTGGGCACAAGATATTTGACATGGGAATAAATCATGTCCAACATTTGTCCTTGACATTTTAAGTTATTTTTTTCTTCCAGTTACACATCTTTCCTTACTTTCAGGTTGTCAGGAAGCTCTGCTCGGCCTGCATATCCAGGGTTCATTGTAATGAAGATGGTACAGGTGGGGTCTAGTCTGATCTGTGTTCCTTCAAACATAAACAGCTGAACCTGCTCAGCTATAGCTCTCTGTATGGTCTGTACCTGCTGGGCTATCACAGACAATACCTACAAATGGTGAAGATCAAGTTAATCCTCAATGATTTGCATGTTTTCTTTTTTTTTTCAGGTACATGTACATTTTAAATGCATTCAAAGATTTCGCCAAATGCAAAAGAGCATAATTATAATGTGTGAAAAGATGACATCATATAGGATGCCTCTATTCCAAATTTTCATGCACTTACACCCATTTCAATTCAAGATTTTTAAAACATTCATAGATTACATTCAGCATATGTATAATATTTTAGAAGATAAAGATTTCAAAAAAAAAAATCAACAACAACAAACCTCCAGTTCAATACGGTTGAACTCATCAAAGCATGCCCATGCCCCTGACTGGGCCAGACCCTTGAAGAATTTGCCCATGGCTTTGTAGTCCAGCCCATCAGAGCAGTTAAACACCACACACTGCTTGGCCACAGCTTTCGCCAGATCCTTTGATGTCTCCGTCTTCCCTGTACCTGCAGGTCCCTCTGGGGCACCTCCCAGATTCAGAAGTAGGGCGCCCATCAGTGTCCTATAGTGATTGTTAAAAAAAAAATATCTTTGTTTGGCAGAGCTTTCCATGATTGAAATAATATGAAGGTAAAAATTCCAAAATTTTGTGTATGTGATGTAAACCCCATAAGTACTTGGGGTATCCCTAATGCATTTAGACATATAATTCAGGCCTGCATGATTATTTAGAATCTTACCTGTAACACCTGTCAGTCAGTGGTGTGATGACCAGTCTCCCGGTGTTGCCCAGATACTCATATGCATACGCCACAGTGGTGGTGATCATTTTCACCTGAACCAAGTCCTCAATGAAGTAATAACGGAGTTGGCTGATCCATGAGAAATCATTCACGCTGCGTGTCTGGACATCATTCAAGTGGGCGACAACATCCCTAGCTGAAAGCACAATACACAAAATCACTTCATACTCTAGAATTTAGTTTCACTTTGAAAATCTAACTCATGATCAGATAGCTGAATAATTTTATTACTTCAAAGTAGAAACTGGATTTTATTTTCATAATGTACAGTTGTCAGTTACAAAAATTATAATTTTAACTTCCAAATAAAATCCACGATGTACATGTAAATAACCAACGAATTTCTTGTCTAGATATACTCAGTCAAGAATAGAAAAGCATTGTAACATAGAGCATGTAGTTGAAGAACAAGGATAAAATACTATATCTGATCAGATCAGACATAAGTAACAGTCTTACCATGTACATCAATAACAATGAGGGCTCCAAGAGTGATTCTGGCCATTTTAGACAGGGACCCCCTGACAAGTGCCACCACTTCGTCTATCTGCTTGTTACTTTTGGCAAGGTAAGGTCCCATAAATCCACTTGTAATAGACTGTAAATAAAATGTAAGAAATATTAAAGTTTTATTTCATAATGACATTAAAAAACCCAACAAATTAATCTTTAATCTTAATTTATTTAAACAACTTTATTAAAACGTACATGTATGAGCCTGAATGAACTCTAAACTCAGTCAATAACAGAATTGCGTGATCAAGTGATTTTTGCACTTATCTATTAGTTGAACAATCTAAAATTGGTGCATAAACTAATTTTGGCCAAAACTTCTCACCTGAGTGACTTCCGTTGTCCAGTGAATTTGGCTGGCTGCCAGAACGACTTGTCCTGGCCACTTGACGACCCAGTCCTTTCTGGGAATTGTGGGATACTCTTTGACGGCTTTCTTCATGACTTCCTTCAAACTCAGCTTCATCACTTCTTCAACCTGGAGAGAAAATTTTCCGTTTGTCATTTGGCACAATACATGAACATGGTTTGTATTTTAAAAAAACACACAATACATATACTGTAAACCACTTTTGATTAGCGAGAATTCAATTTTCGAATAATTATGTGAGATCATCTGCTCACAAAAATTTTATTCATGCTCATATTAATCTAATAAAGGATTATGCACAACAAAAATGATATTCCCGAAAATTTTGTCTCACTTATTACCAAATAATTTTCTTGAGAAATGAGGTGTTGCAAAAATTTTGTGATAAACAGCATATGAAAGCTTCCACAGACAATTTTATCTCAATTATCTATAAATTATTTTCTTCAAACATACAAAATTCTCAAGCAAATAATTAAAGTATCTGACTGCTATGATCAATGAATAGGCTGAGGATAGGTCCCTTCTCCCCTTAATGAGGCACCCATTAAGGAGAAAAAATTAAAAACATTAGCACAATAAAACACCATGATCATAAAATTGCACAGCAATAGGATCTTTTCACAAGTTTGTGCTATCATTTTTTGAATGTTTAAATGTACAAGTATCTTCCACCCCTTTATCCCCCCCCCCTTTTTTTACAAAATATTTCTTCACCTGTAAAAGCCATTTCTCCACTAGACCCCTGGCCTCTTTAGGAGCGATGGTCCTAGCAAACTCCACAACCTCTTTCTCAGCAGACTCCATGCCAGTGATGATAGTGTCAGGGGTGAAGGTCAACTGTGCAATGCCCTCAAAGCATTTCTTCAAGTGCGGCTGTACTCGGAGTGGATCTTTGGTCTCGGAGAGAATCTCCAGTAACTCATCATTGGAAAGGAAGAAAAACCTGAAGAATTTTAAATGGAGAAAAATAATATCTGTGGAGATCTGGCATCTTTTTGTTATGATTTAAAGATTTTAGAATTTAGACAAGAGCACTGCTGATATCTGACCTTGGGAAGAAGAGTCTTTTCTTTTCTAAGTAATCATTTAGTCCTTTCTGAATATCATCCAGCATTGACTGAAAGCGAGAAACAGAATGAATTTTAATATTTCATTACTAATCATCTTTAACATTACTGAATTATATGTACATTACAGAACAAATGTTTCCAGTAATCCCCCAATCATATAATGTAAGAACTATTGTTGTTTCAATTACATGGTGCTAAAATTCATGATTTGTTACAAGGGTACAAATCATGGTGGTTTTAATTGCAGACTATGGACTTGTGATAAAGATCAGGGGCCCGTTTTACAAAAGAACTTAAGACTAAGACCAAAATTTAATTCTGTTTATAACTTTCTTATTTACATTACGTTGAAAATGGTGTTAATCTTTTTAAAAGGAATGTAGTAAGATATTTTTACACTGGCAATTTTAAACAGAATCTTTAAGTTTGCAATATTTTACAATCAACTAAAGATTTTGGTCTTAGTCATAAGTTCTTTTGTAAAACAGGCCCCTGATTACCTTTACATTCATTATGGGTTTTAATTTTGCAGAAAAATGATAAATCCTGAACAAAGTGAAATTAAACCTGTTATGTTAATTTCCAAAATCTTTGGTAATCACACTCCTTGTCATTGCCTGTGACCTTGATATACATTATACTGTGTTGTACAATACATGATATTGTACATTATCTTCATAACACACTCTATGGTAAAGGGCAAGATCAGACTAAATTTAAACTCATTTTAAGCAAATGTTGCAAGGTAGTCTCGAGAAAAATTCTCATCACTTCGTTACCCTCTGACCTTATATATATCAAGTCTACATTACTTTGGACCATGATGCAAACAAACAAAGGTACAAGACTGTACAACTTGTATTGGATGGTCTTGTAATCTTACTTCTGATTTAAATTTGATTTTACCCACAAACTCTGTAATTGCTTGGTAAGAAACCTTACCTCTGAGTGTTGGAGTTTTTCCAACATCTGGTCCTGAGAGACTACCACTAAAGCTTGTGTGTCCTTCACTGCATTCTCCATGATTGTTTTCCTGTAAATTAAAACATCACAATTGTACCCTTTTTTCACTTGAACAGTACAAGATTAAACCTCAAAAAAGTTAGAAACTTGTACAGTATCCCTATCACATTTTACAATTAAATGAAGAAAGAAACATTTGTCCATTATCTATATAGATTTTGAGATTTGTTCCACACATAAACTTTCTACAAAAATAAAAACCTTTTGAATTTCAAACATAAAATTATATTAAATTTTCTCCTTTTAACAACTTTGAATTGAAACAAATATAATCAGTAATGGCATTGTCTTTCTCACAGCCTTACCAGTGTTCATCCACCTCCTCAAACATTTTGCCTTCCACGGGAATCTGGTTCCTGATGTCCTGTGAACCAAAAATCGGCTCTAAGTACAACCAGGCTGCCTGTACCTTCAACCAGGACTCCAAAATATTTTTAATCCGATGCTAAAAAAAATTCAAAATAAACAAAATTATTCCCAAGATTCTTTAAAAACAATCAAATAAAATCAGAAAGTATGAGAACTTAAGGCATTGGACTCTCAAAACAACTACCAAAATTAATCTAACACGTAATTTTTACAATTTGTGAAGTGTGCATCATAAAATTCCAAGATTCAATCATCCATCACTTCTCACTCATTAACCAGTATGAAAGTGAACATTTGATATACAAACCAGCAGATTATCCCACTCATTAACTGCCACTTCAAAAGGTGCTATAAATGGTGAGCCCTTCATTGTGGTTGTCTTGACGATGTGGTCATCTAGCAGAACCTGGATATCCTCGGGGGAGGATAGGATAGAGATGCCAGTATCCTTGTACGGGACAAAGGAAAAGTGAATGTTCTCCCAGTCACTCTTCATCTTCTCCAGAGCCTGAAATCACGATAGGATCATCATCATCATCATCATCATCCATCATCATCAACTCAGATGCTTGATGATAAGATCATCATCAAACAGAAGTACAATTAGATACCCCTCACCCCCACCCCTTCCAGCCTCCAACTCCTCCTCATCAAATAACATTGACAAGCTTTGAGATTATCAACATTTATTTAGAATGAAATGTTAAAATCTTTAACTTCATCATCCTCATAATAAACACATCATCATCATCACCGAAGATCAATGACATATTGATGACATACATGTATTTCTACCACTTCTTTGAACCACAAAAATCATGGCATTTTAATTATCTATTGATTGACAAAAAATCTTAATCAATTCATTGATATCATTCACCTACATATATGTCAAAAAAAGTGACAAGGTGAAAATAGACCTGATATATATGTAGAAGATAAGACTTATCTGCACTGATTATTACCTTTTCTAGAGCAAACTCCTTGCTGGCCTGCGAGCTGATTTCCTGTAGGACATCGAGATATTTGTCCAGGTCTAACTTCAGTATCTCTTGTAATGGTGTGTCTTCATTGGGAGCCATGTGGAAACCAACCTGTTATGTTCCATACAAATACTCAAGTTAGTACTTCTAAAAAATACACTACTGAATTAAGAGTACAAGTATTAACATACATGTATTTATAAATCTCTGAAGTTGAAAATTCACTTTTGTTTTAAAAAATCAAGATGCACAATTTCCTTTTTCAGCTATATTTCTTTAGTGAAACAAAATTTGTTGTTTTTAATGTGGCCCATCAATTACTTGCAAAGTCATAATGTTCTGAATTTTGTACTGACTGAAAATTTTGCAAAAAGTTGACATCTCAGAAAACATGCACTATTTGAAAGAGAAAGTGTGTAAGCAAATTTTCAAACCTTTTCATTCATCATGTCCCAATGCCTCTTTTTGATGCCCGGGTTACACAGGGCATTAATCAAAGGCATGTGGATCTTAAATGTTTCCAGCCTCGTTTTAATTTTAATGGCTGCAGTTTTCGGTCCACGGAAGTCTGGATGGGCGAATTGTTTTGTCAGTTTGTAAGCAGTCTTCCACAGATTCTGGACCTGAAAATTTATGTCATGTGAAATTTTTAATCTGTAAAGAATGGGATTTTTTTTCCAAAATGCAAAATGCTGTTACAATATTTTGAGAGTTTGTTAGTGATGCAAAAGATTGAACTAAATTTCATTACATGGGCATTCATTTTCACATGAAATCAAATTCTACAAATAAAGCCTATACAACAGTTGCTATTAACAGAGACCTCTTACCGTAATTTCCGTAATTTTCTCTTCACACACAAAAACAAAAAACTTCCAATCTGTTTTCACTTATTATAATGTTTGCATATTTCCTTACCTCTTCATCCACGACCTCTGCATTGACCTTCAGTAACGGTCCATTCATCCAGTTGTCATGCTCCTTGTGGAAGGTGACGGCCGTCCTCCAGAGTTTTTCGTACGGTTCTCTCGCAGTGGTGATGGCCTGGATTTGTCCATACTGTGACATCACTTCCTGTCCTAGTAACATCTCCTCTCTGTTTATCTTTACTTTCTGAAATATCAGCAAACAAGGTCTTGAAATGAAATCATCCATGACTGTGATAAAATTACAAATTAGTCTGAATTCTTTTTGGATTCTAATTGCAACCAGGAATGTAATAATGTATGCCAATGTAGAGTTGAGATATGGAAAAATCCATTTGCGATACAGAAAAATATTTTATAACTAATTTCATGTTATGACAGTGAAGAAGTGCAAATGTTTAGTTTTTCATAACAATATATTTATTTCTTCTACACAATATGTGGTTACCTTCATTAAAGCTGTTGATAATAACAAAGTTTTAGGGTCAATATGATAGAATCATGCACAGATCTAGAAAACCATGAGTCAGAATTTGAAATCCATTCTGCTCATCTGAATTCAACAAAAACAGGAAATTTTCCAGCTTTTCTAGAAACAATCCCTTGGTTTAACAGAAATAGGAATTTTTCTTGCTTTCCTAGTAACAATCCTCAAGTTCAACAGAAATAATCAATTTCCCAGCTTTCCTAGTAAATAACCCTAAGTTCAGAAAAAATAGGAAACATTAGAGCTTCCCTAGTAATAACCCCTTGAGTTCTACAGAAATTGGAAATTTCCCAGCCTCCCTAGGAACGACCCCTGACCTCTTCCTGGAAGAGTTCCAGCTTCCTGGCAATGTCCTCCAGTTCCTGTATGAAGTTCTCGGCCTCGTTCATGTTGCTCTTGTTCTGGAACATCTTCACCTGTTTCTCTGCGTAGTCCAGCTCCTCCTGGAACTTCTTCTTCTTGTCCCTCAGCTTGTTACTGTAGATCTCATGGTCCTTGGACAGTTTCTTCTCTCTGTGGGAAGATAGTGATCAGTAAAATTGATCTTATGATATCACAAGGCAAGTTATTTTCTTTAGTACATTTTGAAATATTTTTTAAATATTATTTTTTTTTCTTGAAATAAACAAGAGTTATGGGAATTTATTTTGTCACAAAATATGTTCAAAGCATTTCTACAAAAAGAATTTTCTTGAAATTTATGGGAGTTTCCTCTAACAAAGTCCTTTAAATGCCCATGCCCAGTAACTTACGTGCTGCTGATAATAGGGACAATTTTCTCTGCCCAGGTGAACGTGGTGTTGTTAGTAGAAATATCAGCAGTAGATAGATAGGTATAGTCCAACAAAAACATCAAATTCTGTCCAGCCACTTCTTGTTTGTCCTGCAGAAGAAATTCAATGTTGATGTTTAAGAATTTAAATGACATTGTATAGAAAATTCTACATATTTTGAACTCCCGAGGTCCCTAAATTTTGCACAACTCCCCACTTAAAGATTTTCTATCTTTAGCTGAGGTCCCCAATTCTAAGATACCCTACCTCTAAGTACTGTACATCAATTTTTATTTGTGAGAACTTTATTTTCGCTTAATAATGCCACATAGTACATGCATGCTCACGAAAAAATTTCATTCTAGTATATATTTATTATGTTAGTATAGCTATTATACAGCAATAACCAGCATTCGTGAAATTTTTGCCTCCCTTAGAAATACCAAACACTGATTCTTAAAATAAGATCTCCCTAAAACTTGGTGATCTATAGTACTGTGAATCATTTTTTATTTGCGAGAATTTTACTTTCATGTAATCATGTGAGAAGAAATTCTGTTCTCACATATACATGTATATTTGTATTAGTATGACTCAACGGCAGCAATAACCTAATTCATGAAAATTTTTTCCCACTTATAAATACCAAATATCTATCTCGCAAAAAAATAAGGTGTCACGAAAATTTGGTGGTCTACAGTAGAGCATATCCCCCACTTTCAGATTCCCTCCCTGAAGTTTGAGGTTTCCTCCCTTTTGCTGCAGCAGTTTTCTCCTACCTTGAAAGAAGCACTAGTTCCCTTCATTTCAAAGTTTCTTTTCTTCCAATTCAGTAGTATCTCCCCAGTTTCTGCAATTCCCTACCTCTAGGTACAGTAATGCTCAACTTTGAGGATGTTCCCTAACCCTAGCTACAGTAATGCTCTACTTAGAGGAAGCTCCCTAATCCTATCTACTGTAATTGCCCTATTTTGAGGAGGCTCCCTAATCCTATCTACAGTAATGCTCTACTTTGAGGACGTTCCCTAACTCTTGCTGCAGTAATTGCTCTACTTCGAGGAGGCTCCCTAATCCTATCTACAGTAATGCTCTTCTTCGAGGAGGTTTTCCATCTCTTGCTGCAGTAACTACTTTTAGGAAGTCCCCTACCTTTAGCTGCAGCAGTTCCCCCACTTTAAGATTTTCTACATAGTTCTGCATCTGAACCAGTTCCTCTGTATTCTCAGCCTGCTGGGCTACTTTCTTCACAATCGTGTCATACTGCTTACATATCCCCTTGTTGAAATCCCGGCTCATGTTAGCTATGTTGGTGACCATAATATCAATGAAGTACCTGGCCCTTTTGATTAACCACTGTGAATTGAAATGATTCAAATTTTCATCAATATAAATAATTTGAACATCAACCTTCTTCTTACCAGTCCATTATAAATCTTCTGAAAGCTTTATCTCTCTTCCTTTAGTTCTTTCATTCATTGGCCTTTAACATCATTTATTTCTTAAAAGACACGATTTTAATTCCATTTACCTGGTTGATATGGTTACAGTCTAAGTAAAATAAATGCATTGGAATGGCAACAGGAAGTGATGCAACAGCTGAGATCAGCCTCTTCAACTTTTCTATTTCCTGTCTGTACTCCCGTAGAGGGCGCTCCTTATTTATGAACTTTTTGACCTTGTTTTCTGTCTCCACGGAGATGAGATATTTGTATGGATCATACACAGATGTGTACCTACAGAAACAAAATGATGCTACATTAATATTTTCTGTTCCAAACAGTGAACTTTGTAACTTCCTCACCTGCTTCTTAATTACTTTTTCTGATGTACTGCTTTTAAAATTACTTACCATTTTTTTCTTTCGCTATGTTTTAATGAAATATGAAGATAACGAACAGTATTCAATCTCAAAAGTGCAATGAAACGATACAAATTTGGAGCAGAGCAAACACGGACCTCAAAATTTAGAGGTGGGATCAGGTGCCATGGAGGAGTGAGCATCCCCTGCCAACCGGTAATTAATAAATAAGTTACAGAGAAGAAAGAATTCATTAGCATAATAAATAATTACCTGTTAGGACCATGACTGTTTGCCATGATAACCACTCGAATCCTCTCCTTAGCGTTTTCCACCAGCTCTTCCTCAATGATCACACTCCTGATGGTGGAAATTTGTAGATCCTCCACAGACTGGAACAGGAGATGTTCAACCCGAGGCAGCTCCCTCACGCTGACGATCATGTGATCAATAATCAGACAGAAGAAATCACAGATGTCCGAGAAATTTGGCTTAAAATTAATGTCTACCTTCTCCATATCCTCTTGCTGAAAAATATCATAGTGTTATCATTTTAAACTAATAATCAATTTGCACTTTTTTTTGGTATCCTAAAAATTCTTTTTCATTCCATGACTAACACATTTTGAGAGGTGTAAAGGATACACAGAATCACTAAAAAGTGAATCTCTTTAAATTACACACTAAGGAAAAGTAGAACACCCTTTTGATATATAGGAATCATAACTAATCATTCTTAATTTCAAATCAAAGTATAAACATGTATTTAAATCTTTAAATAATTGCAATTCATTTAAATATGTATGACTGTTCAACACTAAATCATGTTATGGGGGGTGTTGACTCAATTTAGTTGTTGTGTGGAGGTCAAACGGGTTTGATTAGAGATTCAGGGGGCCTGGGTTGGAATTCGCATTTTTCCCCTTTCCTGTTACAGTTGGTTAACTTTTTCATGTATATTTGGAAGCATTTTATCATCAACAAGGACATCCTGTATTTCTCTTCACGCTTGACTGAATTACTTGCAGATATGAATAAAACAAAATAATTAATACGTAAAAATTTACTAACGAAATCACAATCATTTACCATGAAGAAGTGAACTATGTGGATTTTAGTGGGCAGGGCTAACCCACTGAACAGTGTATATTCGCCGTCGTAGCTACTTCCTGCTGTGTATTCCTCTATCAAGTCCACCAGGTCATATATAGAGTTAATTACACAACTTCGTAGCAAATTTGACATCAAAGACGCAATGCTGTTGAAGAACCTGTCCATCTTTTTCATCCTCAGACCCTGTTTGAAAAAAAAAATGAAAATTTTTTAATCGGCTATTTCATAACAAATTTACACTCTGTTTATTCTGCTGATTTTTAATGGATAATTTGAAAATTTAAATCATATCAAAGAACATTTTTGAGGACATTTTTATCTGCAATAAATACGAGAAAAATGGCTATTTAAAGAAGTAAAAGGCAACTTAATATCACAAGACTATCAAAAACATTACAAAATTTCAGGTAAATAAACAGCTATTTTTAAAAGTGCTTACTAAGCTCTTATAAAATTCACAAAATATAAGACCAAAAAAAAAAAAAAAAAAAAAAAACAGCTAAGAGTACAAACAGTCAATGCACCAAAGGCATTATGTTACATGTACTTAAACTATTTTTTTCCCAAGTATAGTCTGATAAGGGTATTTGATTCCCTAATATTTAAGCAACACTTTAGATTGACAAAAAAATGACCATTAATCAATTGCAAGGCCTACAATCTGTCATCGAAATGGCCGACTTTTGTAAGTGAATAATGGGTTATGATTAAACATGTCACTGCAGAATAAAGAATAAGTTAAATTCAGATGACCTTTGACAAATTAATCAAAAGTGTCATACGTATTTATATGCAGTTTTAAACAATCAAGGATATACAATCTCTTTAAAGACCTACGCCCTCGATTTATTACAAGTACCAGTACTTGAAATTGATAGTATTTTGATTCAGTATCAATCCTACTCTCTCTCGTTCTATTGAAGATATACCCCATATCCCCTGGCCACATAATATTAGTGCATGCCCCAATTTTTTCTTCTTTTGGATATTTTTCAAAACTCTCCAACACATCAAAAATATCTTTAGATCCTCTCCTCAAATTTACTGAATCTTGTAGCTTCAAAACCCTTAGACCCTACCCCCTTAAACTAAAATTCAAACTCATTAACAAATCGAAAACCTTAGAACCTCCCTTTAAATTTACTGAATCCTGTGGCATCAAATATCTTAGATCCCACTTTCAAACTTACTGAATCTTGTGGCATCCAGTCCTCCACAGTGTCGCGGTGGCTATCCACAATCTCACACACCTCAGGTAGCCACTCATAGCGCAGCTTCTCTGCGGCATCCAAGCTGGATTGTTTGACATTTTTGTAGAAATTTTCCATGGTTAGTGGCATGATCTCTCTCAGGTGAGGAATATCGATAAGCCTAAAGTCTCCATATCTAAAAGATGATAAGGGTATAAAAGACATGTTTGTGGAATACACCCCCACCCCACAGCAATAGAAATTTTATACTTTTCCCTTGGAGAATTATTTAGCTAACACAAAGCCTAGATCTTGCCCCAAAAGTCTCTGTCTCATATAGAGTGGTAATAGAGAGATAATCTGGTTTAACTGTAGGCAGGCAGACCAAATAATAACCACTCTCTCATTTTTAAGTGTAGAAGGGACATCAAATTAAGCAAAATCCTTCAGTGAAACTTTAATGATTGCATGGTGGCTGTCTAGGTCTACCTTTTAATCCATCACATCTTTTGTCTCCATCTTGCATCTACATAATGTCAAGTCTTAATTTTCAAAATTGTTCATAGTACCAGCCTTATAAAACTTTGAGTGTACAAAGAGAAGACAGGAGCTCTTAGAATAACGAATTACTAAATAGTAGAACTAAGGCAAATAAATCATAAGTTTGCAGTCAGTTAAATAATGCCTACTTTGTTTGGAAATGATATAGAATGGTGTACATGACAGGGTGTGTGATAAACAGGTCATTCTTCATAAAATCTCGAGTCCTGTTGACCATCTCGTGCCAGGGGTACTGGTGTCTACCTGCAGAGTTGGAGGGCTGCAATAGAAACATAATCCACAAACCATAAAAAGGCCAATTATATATCATTACATTACAGTTCATACAAGTCTGATACTGGGACAAAATGAAGAGACTCTGGAAGACTTACAACGTAAGATTTAACAACTGAAAGTAAAACATGAAGCATAGATGAAATCCTGTTGAAAAAAAAATATGAAATTCAAGAAGGGTCATTATAAAGTCACTTTTTTTTTAAAACACTTACCAAATGGCATACATACCCCAAGTCTCTCCTGTTCCATTGTGCCCCCCCTCCCTCCCCCCCCCCCCCCCAGCCTTTAGTTAGCTTGCTCACCTTGACTGGTATGGGTACCCCCAGTCTCTCTTGTTCTGCTGTGTCTAATAAGATGTAATCCAGTATAGCTTTCTTCAGAGCCAATCTTCTATCCTCCTCCATTTCCTGCAAGATAAAAACACTCTGCATATTCATTTCAGCAAACCCCCCCCCCTTCTCCACAACTCAATCAGGCCTTTTTTTATTTCAATAATGACCAATGTTTCTGTCTCTTTTTAAATGGAGTACCTGACATTGTCAAATTGAGATTTTGTGGGACAATAGATCTTAAGGCATATTTAAATATCTGACTTGTTGCATATGCTCATAATTATTTTGTATTTCATATATATTATTACCATGATATATATACACAAAAATTACAATCACAAAATATAAATACAAAACCATTCAACAACTAAATATAAAACTGAATTTTCCCTATCTAACAGTTACTGAAAATGGCAGAAATTGTGGAATATAATATTTATGACTTACCCTAAGAAACTCCATACCCTAAGAAACCTACATTTAACATACCCTAAGAAACCTGCGTTTGGCACTCGGCACAGCTTGTCTGAGGGTTTTAGGAACCAGTTCAAAGATTCCTTGGACGGTCTCGGTTTCCACAGGACTGATCATGTTAGGTTCTATGGCTTTCTCAATCAGCTGATAATACCTGCCAGACACAGAGACACAATGTTAATAGTATAATATTCATCTCTTTAGTGGCTTTATATCAACTGAACATTATATTTATCCTTGATATCTTGAATACAAAGGATATGCTGAGGTGAGATGGAAGTCCCATCAATCTTTTATTGTATTTTAACCTCAATATATCTCAAATCCTCAAAGAAAGAAGATTTTTTTCTTTGGTCCAATTGAATTCAAGATTACAAGGTTATGACCCGCACATATTGTAGTAGTTCATGTACATGTATTTAAGGTCTGGTGAGTAAAAACATATCTCAATATTATATATTTAAGGCACTCTGATTAGAAATTTCTGTTGAACAATTTAGAGTTTACCTTGGCTGGTCCTCATTATTTGGGGTGCTGGGTCGAGATAACCCGTGTGTGGAGAAGTAAAAGGGAGGGAACTCCACGGTGAGAATGGAACGGGTGTAATCATCATGTCCCAAATAACCTGCAATTTCAGCTTCATCTTCATCTAATAAAAAAATGAAATAGAAAAAAATGTTATAATATTGCTTCTTCTATAAGATTTTTTTTTTATTTATGGAAGGTTATAGAAATTTTTCTTTAAAATAGGAAATAAAGCAAGAAAAAGTTGCATGCCTTAACAATTTACACAAAAGCAAAGTGAACTCCACAAAGCTGAACAAACACTATTATCCCAAGTATAAGATGTACAACATGAAAAGCCTAAAGTCTAAGAAAATGGTTCTGAAAGGAAGTATACATGTGAAGGAAACTCTACTAATTATGTCTCCTTTTTAAATTTTTAAAATCACGAAGAACGGCTTTACTGTACCTTCTTCATTATGATCTTTTTCCGAGTTTTCATCCACTTGTGACATCTCCGGGGCAAAAACTGAATGCGGCCTGCCGCTGTCTGTGGTCTCTTCCACACTGACTGTACTGTCCTGTCCGTGACCATTTCTCTGTGTGGAGCTGTCCGCCAAGCTGTGACTTCCTGTTTACAAATAAACCAACAGTTAATGAAAAACAACTTTTAATTGATGAAGTGTTACGAAACATGCAGTATATTCTATAAATAACAATGTTGCAGTCCTATGATACTTTTAAAAATTGAACACACTGCTCTGATGAAATGGGGATAAAAATTACTCTCTGACATTGGGATAATACAAAATAAAGTAATATCATAATTACTGGTCTGTACCTAAGAGCCGGGGGCTGGGGAATTTACTCTACACCTATAATGAGGCAATCCCCTGGTTATATTCTTGTATTTCCTCTCAACCCAAATGTAAGGGAAGGAACCCCAGACCCTCTTCTACTTTTTTAATGTCTCCTGCAATTTAAATTCTTTAGGACAACCCTGTAATGATATTAAATAAATAATTGTCTGCAAGGGTAGACAACTGTGGAGAATTTGACTGTTTTTTATCACTTAGGAAACCAACAGTAGCTATATATACACAGTAACTGGATGTTGGATAGATCCTGTCATTATACAACAACAGTATAAGCAGAAGGGACCTCGCTTTAATTGCCACAATAAAATTCATGCATTTGTTAACAGCTGAGGAGAAATAAGAAGTTTAGCCATGAATGAGAAGTATATTGGATGAAGCAAAAAATTTCACAACTGCACAAACAACCCACAGACAAGGCTTTGCACTTTCCAAGAATGATTCAGAAAAAGTATAATTAAGAAAATTCAGGAATTAAGCTAAGGTTGAATATGGCTTTGCACAACAGAAAAGGTATGAACAAATTTGAATGACTTTGCAGAACAGATAATGAAAGCATGTAAATTGACACTAATCCTAAGACAGACATTTATTTCATAAAATAATCTAATAGCAATTCTATTCTCAGAGTTTTCAAATAAGCTCTATATTTTTATTGGACATTTAATTCAGCAAACCTTTCAAACACTTTCCCCATTCATACATTAAGCTTTGGACAATCTCTCTGCTTAACAAGATATCAAGTTAAATATCTCTTCCTCCTTTTTAAATTTACAAAACAGATTAATTTTTATGGACCTTTAAATTTAGTTTTAATGGAATTATTTTCAAGCATTTTAAAACCTGACAGGTTAAAAAGCCTATAACAATTGTAATCTCCTCTGAAGTTTTGTTCACAAAGTAGTCATGCAGGCACAATGTATGTTAAACCTGCCTAATAATGGAAGAAAATTAGGTCACTGAAATTAAAATATTTCAAACAAACTAAGTGCTTTGTAAATGAATTAAATTTGACTATTTAATTCATACACGTACCAGCTCATTTATAAACACCCCCTTTAATTTCAGAACATCATCTCTATGGGAGAACAATAGATAAATTTTTTTTGTTTCTTTCCATACTCGTAAGGGGTAGGAATTGGGGGGGGGGGGGGGGGGTCATTTACAAGGCCAAATTAAAAAGAAATAAAGCTGCCATTACAATTGGTATACACAAAACATGCCTTTATAAGTTAATTAGTCCACTAGTAACATAAACATGAAGACTAAGGGCAAGGAATGCTTGCCTAATGCCCTGTATGTGCTACGTCCACTATCACCCTAAACATGAAGATAAAGGCACTATTTGTGCCATGTCCACTATAACCCCAAACATGAAGGCTAAGGACAAGGCATGCCTGCCTATATGATCTATATTATATGTCCACTAGTACCTAATAAGTGAAGGTTGAGGGCAAGGAATGCTTGCCTATATGATCTATATTATATGTCCACTAGCACCTAATAAGTGAAGCTAGGTCATGTAGGTTGGGGGCAAGGAATGCTTGTCTATATGATCTATATTATATGTATAAAGAAGCAGAGTTATAACCTAACTGAGGAGAAACTCAGCTACCCTGATATGGCAAGAGGATAAACTCCTAGGACATGATTGGTAAATATTATTACAGAATTTAAGGACCTTCTTTATTACACAAATAAAAACTGAGAAAATTACATCACGTAAAAGCTTAAACATTAAGTTGATCTATTTCATTTTCAACATAGGAAATATGTTCAAAGACACCAAAGCAATGATGTACATAAATCAAATGGGGAAAATACATGTACTAAATATGAAGTATTCAATTAATTCATCTTGGCCTACTAAAACATTTTAATTAGAAGAAAATTGCTTCCATAAATTACAAACTGAGTATTACAATATAGATTTCAATTCATTTTAATGTTAGATCTTCAGACAGATCTGGGTGACTCTAAACTACATAAAAATACCACAGAATTTAGTTGTGCAGGTATATGTATAGAGGTTCCTAAATTACACACAATTTTAAATTTGTGTTTTAAACCTATCATCTCTTTGAAGTTTAAACGTGCTTTAGTTTGTCATAAATATGCTAAATGTATATCTTTATACATTCCTGACAAATTAGTTTCCCTAAAAGATCAACTTCAAAGAATTCTGATCAACAACTTTAATTTCGGATCATGAACGAACCTCAGTATTAAACTTTCTATATGGTAGAATGTCAATTCTAATACATGAAAACTCTATAATTCTGGTTTGTGAAAAGAGTTTTAGGTGATAGAGTGTCAATTCTGTTTCAATGGAAGAAAAACCTTCTTTTCACATCCTGCCAAAAAATTGAACTTAATGTGAGAAGACTCATTATGAAGGTCTACTCGAGCAGCTAATAATAGTACATCTAATACATATTGATCAAGTCCACATGACTTAATCAACAAATCCGAGCTATTACAGGCGAACACCAATACATGCATTGAAAACTCGCAGTATGTCTCGTAATCAATGAATGAAAGATGAATCCATCTAAAGACCACATCACGTCAATAGGGAAATAATTAAAAATGCTTGAAATATATCGCACCTCATTTAAAAGTAAATGAGGAATATCATTATTGCGTCTTTGTACGTGAGGTGACAATCAACTCTTGGCGGGCACGACACTGTTCCGAACAATGTAATGTTTCTAAGGGATTTTCAAATATTAACCACCTGTCTGTCAATCTCGTGTAAGAACTTTATCAACAGAAAACTTCAATTAGCAAGAGCTTGGTCACAGATACCCTGACACTTTAAATATTTCTTATCCAGCAAATTCAAAAAGCATGTGTTGCAGGTATACACAAATCTGTCAGCTATACACATAGGTATCATGGGTATATTATACCATTTGTACTGACTGAATGAAAATACAGTAATCTTTCAAACTTTCTCATGGAATTTATCAAGTACAAAATAATTCAAACTTCAATCATTGACAAATGAATTCTTCTTATTTGCACTATAAACACCTTTCACAGAATTCAAACATTTAGAACAATGAATGTATATGGGTAAAACACTGCTTGCAGCAATTAAAATTTCTTTAGGATTATAATGGCTATTTGACCTTTGACCTGCAAGTGGCCTTGACCTGATGTTGAACTAACAAAATCTCAATCTCATTTTGTTCGACAGATTTGAAAAGGTGAACCTGGGGACAATGACATAAACAGACAAATGCAGACATAAGACTCAAATCAAAATTCACTGCCTTTAGATACAAAGTGATCCTTTAGCATTTTCTAACAGATAAACTCTTCATTCTATGTCTTTATGAAAACTTTTATTAATTAATTATAGCCAACCAAATTCCCAGAAAGTACAATAAAATGAAAGTTAAAGTCCTAGCTAAACTCCCGGCCTCTTTAATTACAGAGGAAAATATATACAGACAGCAAACAAGTCTGTACTAAAACAACAAATGTACACATATGTAGTAACCTAGTGATTTTTGAGAGCTCCTTAAAGCTGGATGTACTTTTGACTGGGTGAGCTAATAAACTCTGGGTGGAAACCCATAAAGAACTGACACCTACATTGCTACTGCCTTCTTTTGTGTATTGAACAGCTTTCTAGACTCAGAGGAAATCTTGTCTGACATTGGAGATAGAATTTGCCATTAGATAATGCATGACGCAGAGCTATTTAAAAAAAAAAAATTGCCATTGATTAAATTTACTTCTTAATAAAAGATAATGCTACATACAATAAAAAAAGATGATGGTATTTAGAGCTTAAGAAGCATAGTGGCTTTCTTCTCGTTAAGTACAAAAGCAGTATCAAATGATTTCTGCTATATGTATGGTTGAAGTGACTTTGACACCCTGAACACTGAAGTTCTTTGAGAAAAAGTTCAGTCAAATTCAAGTATCTGATATTTAAGGAGTGTCATGAGTTTGGTTCATTAACTTGCTGCCACAAATGCTTTTTCCATGCTCAAATAAAAAAAATAATAAAGCACTTTTAAATATACTATACAGGTACCCATCGGCTCAAACAAATCTTGTGAATACATTTTGAACATTTATCATTTTTATAAAGGCTAATCCTTAGATATTCCTAATTTATCTGTCATTAGAATTTTACAAATTTGCAATGCGCATCAGACAGTTAATTATCACACCAAATAGCTGAGTTTCTCTTCTAATGAAGTGATTTCTCATTTAAGCAGCTAAACACACAAGCTCATGCATTTAGTATGCAAGCAGGAAAATTCGGCCTCCTTGAATTGATACATACACCCAGCTGACACCACATAATGAAGCAAGTTATATCATGCATTTTACATCACATTACCTCTATCTACGTACATTACACAATCAAGGGCTTAACTGACCCTGTTTGGTACAAGGTTTCGTTGATCAAAAGCACTGAAAATTCCATTTGCTAGTCATTTGGGAATTTTTACTTTAATTTTGTGGAAAAAAAGAGTCAATTTTCGATTCAAACAGGGTCCTTTTACGGGACCTGCATGCAGGGATATTAAGCCATGCAATCACAGCAATACAGCCATTAAATGGGTCATATGTGTAGTTTTTACAGACAATTCAATTCAACACATACATGTACAGATAAGATATATAAAATATCCAGAAAGTTAATGTAAAGTAATCTCCATTAATATTTATTAGGGCCATATCAATATATTGATATGAATCGATATTCAAGAATGTATCATATCGAAAAAATAACTTCCAATACTTATCGAGCAGGCAGTTTTTCATATAATTCTGTAAAAAAGTTGGGAATTTCAATCACCAAAGATTATATTTAAATGTTTAGAATTAAGGAGGTAGCACATCTTAGACAATTATTACAAAATACATAGACAACTCTATTTAAATGTTGATTTTACAGTCATTAAAAGTTTGAATTTGAAGTATAATTTGTAATGACAGTGAGACAAGAACTTTAAAATGAGTTGCAAAACAATTAGTTTTTATAAAATCTATGCATTAAATAATGTACAAGACTTTTCTGATAGACTTGTTAAAGAATCCAATATATCGCATTATAAAATATCGTTGTATCGTATCGAAATTTTTGGCGCAATACACAGCACTAATATTTATGGTAAATTGTCTCCCTGTTCACTCATATTTAAAATGTTACTTTTAAACTAATGTTTTGGGGAGGTTTTTTAATAAGAAATCTTATTAAATATAATCATAATGCACAGAATTTTGACATTACCTTGTGGAACAAATTCAACAGTAAAGATCATTTAATATTACAATTTTATAAAGGAATAATTATAAGTCATTTATGCCAGTAAAGAGTTATCTCTCTTATCAGAGGGTCAGTGAATCTTAATGTGAAGGAATTGCAACTAGCTCTGCAGTTAATCAGTATGACAAAACATACTCCTGTCAAGAAAGTTTAAAAATGTACCCCCAAGAAAAAAATCTAGAGGAGGGCTGACTCTACATAAATTAATATGCTTTTAAGGTAAAAGAATGTGTGACCATCAAATGCAGACCATCAATGATCAAATATCACCTAAATGTGATACCACAGAACACATCTTATCAAGTTTTACCGTGAGGTCTAAGAGGCAATAAATCATACAAACAAACCTAATCCCTGTATGTACAAATGCTGAACTTGTTTTCAATTTTCTAATAATTCCTTGGTAAAACAATCTCCAACTTCTAAACAGTAAGTTTGGGACTTCAGACAATGACATTTTAATGGTGTGCATGGTTATATATACAAGAATCTTTTAACATGACTTGTTTAATTTGTCATTTTCAAAAAATCCACTTTGTCTACATCAAAAATATCTAAGAAACTGAAAAATTCAGCTCATTCCTAGATTTATTACAAATCTCTGCATGTGTCTTAACTTTTATTGATATCTGCCTTGTATATTTAACTTATTTTATTAATTACACTGATATTAAAAACAGTACCTCTGTTTGAAAGTTGTACATAACTTTCTGCAAAATTATGTGACATATTACCCAAACAACACAGCAATGGTATCAAAATTTGGCCCCAACGACAATCGGGTGTATTCTTTCATGATAAGATTCCACTTGAGATTGTTTTTGATGTATGCATCTGTCAATGCTCTTAGAAAGAACTCAGATTTCTCCGATTACATGGAGTTCACAAAGTTTACTTTTCTTTCCCTCACATATTAAGTAGAATCTAAGAGATTTTACAACTTGATTATCAGTCTGAGCAGTGTATTCCAAAAAATTCTTTGAGCATGAACAAAAATTAACAATGGAAACCTGACCTTGTCATGATAATGGGAATGCAACAATTATAGAGAGGTGTATACTTGCATAATTTTAATGGTATTTAAAAAAAAGCAAGTGAGGGCATCACAATTCCTGTGACTCTTTCCTGGTATGATTATTCTTGGGTACACATTGCATGTTTATTGGTCAGGCAAACTGGTTCACCAGTTACCATAAAGCTCAGTTGGTTGAGCACCTATTTATAAGAGTTCAGGGGACCCAAAGTTTGAATCCTTTTTCATTTTCCCTCTTCCTATAATACATGAAATTATGCTTCTAAATTACACTACAGGGGAGATAAGCACAAGTAATCTACTTACCATTAATATAGCTACTGTACCCGGTGTCACTCTGGTTAACGGAGGAAGGAGCCTGGAGTTTGGGCAGACTTCCGTTGATTGGGGGTAGTGTTGTCTCGGGGTACGTTGAGGTTTGATGACTAGTCCCATTGGGGATGTCTGGAAGAACAAAGTCGGAGTCGGGATGGATGATTTTCCCAGTGTCGAGGTTAATTAAGGCATGGAAGCTAAAAGTCAAACACAAAACATCAGTCAGTTAAGATTTTTCACATTTAACAGTATAAAAACACTAAAATCAGTGTATATCAATGTTTTTTGTCAGACTGAACAATTTGTACTCAGATTAAGACTCTGTCTTAAGATTATTAAGATAAAGATATTTTCATTCAAAAATTAAAATATTCCAAACATTTGAGGCCACTCTGTGGCACATAGATTAAGATTATTCATTGAATAATTAAAAAACTCAAATTGATCTCAAGTAATGTTTTGACAATTGTTTCACACTGTTTTTAGCACATTCAAAAAGTACAGTAAAATGCTAGATCAGGTCAAAATACAGTTGAACTGCGATATCTTAAACACTGATATCCGAATACCATAGATATGTCGAAGTGATTTGGAAGTCCCAACTAATTATTCTTTAAGTATTTTCCCTCAATATCTCGAATCCTTGGATATCTCGAAGTTTTTTATTGGTCCTATTGAGTTCGAGATAACGAGATTTGAATGTATGTTTCTTCTGCAAAATTTCTTAAATAACAAAGCATGTACAAGTACACGTATTTTGCTAAAAACAACTCAAGATATATTTGGAAAATGAAGTGTCTCCACAGCAAAAATTAAGTCTCAATTAACATATGACCGAGAACATCTGAGCTTGACTTAAGAAATGGCCAAAAAATCTCTCTCTCTCTCTTTTATCTTGTCTAATTAAACAGTTTTCAGTTCAATAAAGTTGTGAACAAGAATATATATAAATTAATGAACAAAATAAACAACAAAAATAAAATAATAATTATCATCATCTCCTAGATCTAAACGAATTTACTTTATTAACTCAAAATAATGAATTCTAGCTTTAGAGATTTAATTTTGACAGCTTTTGCATGTGAACAATTCATAATGAAATGAATAGACAACAAGACTACTTTTGATAAATTATTTCTATAGAACTCTGATCATAATGATTTTGCAACATCACTGTCCAATAAGGGACACTGATATCTTTTCACTAATTAAATTAATCTGATAATTTCCGGGCTTCAAGAACAAAAAAATTATTTTACTTTGTGTAGTGATTTTATTAATGCCAACATGTCCTGTAATTAATAATACATCAGGGACATTATGTCTAAGAATTCCCATCTCTACTGAAAAAAAAATCTTTAACCTTAATTCTACCTGTCCTGTACATTCTATCAATCCGAATTAGGGCATCAATTATTCATCATGAAACAAAACAGAAATCAACATGCAGTGACTGAGAAAAACGCCAAAGCAAACCCTCGAATCGCTGCTTAATGAAAACTCAAACTACGTACAATGCAACTGATGAACAGCTACATCATAAGTAAAAATGTTAAGATATTTGAAAATTATAAATCTTTGGTAAAATTCAGATTTGACATTGATGACAAATTTAAACATCTTTGCTGTACATTAATTATTTACTGTGCAGGCATGCAGTCATTAAAAAAAAGTTTCATCCTTTTAAAAAAAAATAAATATAGGAACTTAATTAATACACATTTGTCTTGTGTTTATTTAATGTAAGACTTTTTGTATATGATGATTGATCCTGTTTCAGTCATTTTAATATCTAGAACATAATTTCCAAAAGTAGTAAAATCATCTATTACACACGTCATATGTTTGGGGAAATCATATTATTATCTGTTAATTGAATTTCACTGTGTAGCAAATATTTTTGTCAAAAGCTGATTCAGATGAATTCATTATAATTTCATGGGGAAAAAATGACGGATACAACTATATACACATATAATTAACTTTTCTCATGTTTCTATTTCCAACAGACCCCCACAACGATTTAATTGAGATCTTTTTGAAATTATTTCTAGAGTAGGAAAGTACTTTTTCCCTTCACAACTTTATCAAAACCCATTCAGCTTTACATCTTGTAAAAGATTGCTGCTGGAAAACAATTTTTTCAACTTTTAACTTTCTGTAAGTATACACATATAGCACATATAAAAGATTGAATCAATGCAAATTCTCTGTAAAACATTAAGTAGCAAGTAATATAATTACACATGCATAACGTCACAATAGGCATATAATTCTTGATTAATTTGATTTTGCAGATGCTGAGCTTAAAATAGGAATCAAGAACTAACCATGACCAGTGTTTGAAACTCCCCTTAAAATAAGCTAGACACGCAGGACTGACTGCTAGTAAAAGTTGTCAGCCCTGCCAAACATCTAATAGCCCAAGAAAATAATTGTCTTTCATAAATTTGTATTTTGTGATTATATGATTGGGACAAGGTTACTATAACTTCAACCCTGAATATATAGACATTTCTGTCCTTTGGTTTGTTAGCCTTTGCAACCAATACTGTTAGACGTTTTGTGAGATATTTATATTCCAATATTTATATGAATTTTAATTCATGGAAATTTTCACACGTCCAGCCAGACATCCATAAATGCAAAATGCCCGCTGTAAATGTATGTTTTGGGTGGTCGGGCACATGGTTATTTAAACACTGCCATGACCCTCACCTTTTCCTTCTGGGGTCAGGGTCGTTGACTATTCTAGGGACGGGGCTAGGTGTTCTGGTTTGTCTTGGAGCGAGGTAGAAATTCTCCTCCGTAGTAAAATCTGCAAGCAGAATATTTCACTGCATTAAAACTTTAAAAGGGAAAAGGTTTATCACATACTGAACAATGAGAATAAGCAACATACATCATATTTACGCGAAATCTGCTAGTTTTCATAATGTTTTGATTTACATACATGTATCATCATGATCATGTAAAAAAATATTAAACCTTAAACTTTACCTCAACCATGTCAACTCTAATAGTTTTCATATCTTTTTCAAAAATTAATTTACATGACATATATATATATTTTTTAGCAAAATATCAAACCTTTATTTAAGTATAGCTGAAATGCATTTGACCTCAGTCAAATCACTACTAGAGTTAGTTAAAAAAAAAAAACCTTGGTAACAAATTAACCTCTAGCAATTAATTTACACTCAATAAATCATGATATTTCAATGTCTAACTTCAAATCAAAGACATCTGAAAATAACATGTACTTTAAGTGCAGTTAAGTTAACATCAACTTTAAAAAAAAAAACCTTTCAGATGTCATCTCAAACGTTACCCTTGTATTGAACTATTATGATGGTTATCACAAAAAAGAAATGATTTTTTTTTGTTCTGTGTTTACATGGACAGTGCATTAAAACCCGAGTAATTAATTTCATTCAGTGTGTTCAGTGAAATTCGAATATTTGATCTGTTGTTGACATACGGAGAAGAGGGCAAACAAACACTTGTGGTAAAAGCCACAATGGAGAAAAAGAAAATTCCGAGCCTGTGTATTGACTTTTAAACCTCCTTACACACTTATTACCCATGGATTGGGAAAGATCTATTTTTTTATGTTGTTATCTTCTACATGTTCTAGAAACTGTACAATCCCTTGCCGAGTTTTTTTAATTTAAACCTTTATCCTTACCAGCTTTTGAGTGTTGAGAGGAGGGGGGGGGGGATTATATATGTCCATAAGTACTATACTGTCCAGAAAGAAAATTAAAAGTAACATAGAAAATCTTAATTGCCCTCTATAAATCCTGACCTTTTTTTTACACATCACATTAAGGACTTATTTTCTGTTGGAATGAAGTTGAAATGGGAATTTCTTTCCTAAAGTACAAGTACTGCAGCATATTAAAGCTGGCTAACCCGGCCTACTCATTCTAAATATATGCTAAATGTACAGCAACTCTGTATTGTCAACTTATAAATTTTGACCTCAAAAACATGTTTTTAAAAATATGTGCAGGGTTATGGTCAACCAGTGAAAATATTAATGGTGTAATCACGAGATAAAATATCAGACAAATCAGATTAACTCAGTTACAATGTGGATCAGGCGACATTATTAACGACAAGTGCACAATACACCATTGTCATTCTAGTATTTAGTCCTTTCATATATAAAGTTATATATATATAAACATGCAGCCAAGATCAATCTTTTGGCTGGTTTCCATCACACTGTCAGCGATTAGGATTTAAAAAAATAAAGACATAAAATTCACATAAAAACTGTTAACTTGTACACAATTGAACGTATGAGTTCAGGTCTGGGTTTAAAAAACAAACAAATTTAAATTGTAAATCATGTGAAGAAAGGTCAACAGTTGTTTAATTATAAAAACCTTGGTTTATATATTCCACACATTTTGTTGTACATACCAACAGTATTTGATCTACTTAATGATCGACTTATAGCTAGCTGTCCATTTGAAGTTGCTGGGCGCTCCGATGTTGTAACTATGGAAACAGTATATAGTTATAAAATCGTACAAATTCATGATTTTTTCCCCTTCAACAAATTGACTAACAATAATATTTTCAGTATGATAAACACATGATCTCTAACACTACAAATTAAGTTTACAAAATTGAAGTAACAATCTCGTTTAAATTTTCAATGGGCTTGCATGTGGGTAATTGTGGTACATGTACCTGGTTTCAATATGGAAAAATATCATTCTGTCATGAAATAAATTTGTTTAGATGGTAGGGCAGATCTTACATTAGGGATTTTTCAGCTTAAATATTTAAAAAAAACAAAACTAAATGAACATGTTCTTGTAACCAACATACTGTTATACACGATGAAGGCATGTGCAATTACAGTGATTACACAACTAACACTTCTTCAGTAGAAATTTTAGTGTCCTTGAAAAATGAAAGGTTCAAAATATGTTCCACTGAGAGGATATATTTGTTTATCTTTGGGTGTTTGGGGGTCAACTGTTTAAATATAATAAACTTGGAGAGTGTATTTACTTGCTTGTTGAGTCCAGTATTGGTTTACATATCAAACATGGCACCGCAATGCAGAACATAATAGAAAAAAATATGTCCTAGCTATTTTCTTAATGGCTTAAAAGATCAAAATTTTAGAGGAAGACAGGGACTTATAAAGTTATATTGATACTTAACTGTTAATTACCATTATTTATTTAACAAAACATGTTGAAACAAACTTATGTCTAGCAGTGGCAAATTCATATTTGACCTTTGATTCCTTTGAATGACATTGACCCAACAGACAGTGTTCAAAATTATCATTGGTCCGTTGGTCCTGCGCTGACGTACAATTGAAAGGACTCACAAATAGTATGACTAAATGGGTCATTGAAATGATTTTGGGATATGATTGTAGATACCGTTACCCTTCATTAAATTGACTTATTTAATACAAACAGATAAACTTACCGAGATCATCAATAAAAGTTTATTTTTTCAAAATGTATTTGATGGTATTATTTTTGGGCCTAAACTGCCCTGGAAGGACCTTTGGACCCATAGAAAATAATACTGAATTTCGAACACTGCCAACAGACAGTCTTTTTCAACATGAATTGACCCAACAGACAGTCTATTACAAAATTAATCATGTTAATTCAGGTGCTTTTTTTTTCTCTTTGTATAAATTCTTTCTCATGTGTACTTGTCAAATAAAAACTTGAGACTGCTTATTTACATTTAAAAAAGAACAGGCTAGTTAAATTTGAATTGTAAACAACGCAAAATTGCTACTAATCAAAATGAAGATATCAGACAATGTCTGGTTGTATGTTTATTTGATAATCATTTTCTTTTATAGATTCCACGTAATTCCAAAATTTCTAATTTAAGTTTATCAGCAATCCCAAAATCAATTCTCCAGTACAGTTTGTGTAACAATCGTAATATCTTTGCGAAATTAATCACACCAGAGGATCAATTATATCGGCAGATAGCACGCCGTTCTCACATCTAACTCTGACACCTGGATTTATAATGTCTCTATCAGAAAAACCTACATGTCAATTTCTACCCGGGTTTATCACGGATTCTTCAATTTTTAATTTCTCTACCTAAACCGTTATCAATTCTATCAGATATATACACATATATATAAAACTTCAGAAAAAGCTTTTTAATTTGGCAAGAGTCATTTCTATTAAATCTAAAAATATGTTAAATTCCAATATTAATATAACTTTATTGAATTGATCTTTAAATGACATTTTCCCATTTCTTTTTTTTTTTTTTAACAACAGAAAAGTAATGTTAACCACCCAGTCTAAGTCTTGTGCAAAAAAAGGGGTTAATATATGTATCCATTAATATAAATATTTTTATACTATTTATATAAACATTTGTAAGGAGAAACCAAGTTGACGAACGCATTTTATTTCATCTTAGGAGATGTCTTTTTTTTTTTTAATCTGTATGTTTACCAGCAGCTATTTTAATGTCATTACTGTAATAAAAAAACTGAGGAATATATGCATTTCCAATGCTTGATTCAGTTTATTAATTTGAACTTAAACCATTCCAGTACAGGGGTAAGAGCATACCCCCTTAACAAATACACACATGCTAAAAATAAATTTATTAAGTTTTTTGTAGTAAAAACATCAATCTACACCAAGCCACCAAGAGATAAGAACTTTTAACCAAGAAAAAAAGGAGGGGTACTAACTGACATAGTTCTGTGGATTCCATTCCTTAGTTTTTATCCCATTTTAACATAATCCACCCTAATCAGGTTAATCTGTAAGGTGTTGTGATTGGCTTTTAAGGGATTTACAAGACATGGACTTTTAAACATAGGGGGAAAAGTGTTAAAAGCATCACTATTTTAATAGAAAATGCATGATCATATCTGGGCTTTTATATTCATTCCACACGATTAAAAACAGCCTTTGGCTCTTCGGTTACTTGGAAACAGTGCTAAATGCACGAAATCTCTTCATGTTTGGGTTTAACTCTATAGGTGATCTGCATCTTGCTAATGAAAGTAGTCTGTCTTGTTAAAATATTTATGAAATATCTATTAAGTGTAAACATTTTATCTGTCTTAACTGTTTGTATTCAAGGTCCATAGCAAAACCAATACAGGTCCATTAAGCATTTGTTAAGTGAATCTAAATCTTTATAGATAATACTCTGTTCCACTATATTCTTATTTTCATGTTTGGAAAATGCTCCTTAAATAACCTAATTTACAAGAAAATACAGTTAAGGATAAAAATTATTAAAATACCAGCATTATGAAATATTTTAATGAGCTCATAATCTTCAAATCTCAATGCATTTTATTATGTTTTTGATTAATTCAATTTGACTTTGAAATTTTATGGAACATTAACGTATATATGGGTTTACCAACATTGTCAACATTACAATATCTATTTTTAATCATGGATTTTATGGCAGAATGCTGCATTTCAGCTAAAGAATTTCTTCTCTAATATATACATGGTTCAGAAACATGGATTCCTGAGTTCAATTTCTGAAGAATTACACAGACGATATGTTATTTAAGCACAGTGATCATCAGAAACACGTACAATCTGCTAACTAAGGATCTATAACTATACATGCAGATGCAGATAAACAAAGTCATAACAGGGCTCTCACACCATTTTTTGGGCTGGGGCCAGGGCCATTCAAATTGGGAAAATTATTGTCATTTTGGGGAAAATTGGGAAAACCTGGTTCCTTATTGAAGCTGAACCAGTTTACGAATATAGGTGGCATGAACTTATTAATTAATACAGTCCTACACAGAACTAGTTTGTTTCATTTTCACTTGTTGGCGATTATGTCACTGATTAATTTTTTTAAAAATATTTTGCTGTAGAAAATGGGAAATTTACATTTTGCTTTGGGGAAAAAAGGTACCTTTTCTGCATTGGGAAAGGGACCATTCAACAGCCCCATTTATAAAGAATCGAGAGCCCTGCATAACTACATGTAATAATAAAAACATTTGAAGTTGTAGTGGTCTCGGAGGTGCTGGGCACGGATTGCCCTGCTACGTCCGACCACGTGGAACACGACACACACCTGCCATGACATGTACCTATCCTCGCTCTCTTTTGCTGTTATCAGCTGCATAGTACAGACGTGTCTCTGTCAGCTCCGTCATTATTGTATTTGTACAATTATATATAGTATATAGCGGGCACCAATAGATCGCGGATTATTTTGTCATAGTGTTTTCTCTGTCCCGCCATCACTGTACTTATAGGTAATAAGTAGTATATAGTAGAGAAACGCTAGAAAGTCTTGGGTTGAAGCATAAGCTTTTACACCCAAAAACTTCTTCAATTTTACACAAATGCCACCACAGGGCTTTCAATAATTTTGAATTGAATTTTAAGGTGAATATTTCAATTGGAAGAGGATGTTTTAGAATTATTTCCGATAATTTTCTTTGCCAATTTTGAAATTTGAAACAGCAAATTCCAATCATTGGTGATAAATTGCTTCCTGTTGCCCCTTCATTGAAAGCGCTGCAAAACCTAAGCTTCCTCAAGACCTCAGCTGAGTCAATTCTTTGATTATATAACTTTGCTTTGTAGTTTCATAGATGTACAGTTTGAAGCAGTTAGATGCCCCCCCCCCCTCCAATCCTTGCCTCGACCAGATAAACCTTCTCCAATACGTTCTCTGACTAAGTCTTACTTTGTTTTGTAGTTTCATAAATGTAGGAAGCAGTGAGATGCCTGGCCTGGGGGCTGTAGTTGTTGCCTATTGAGTCACTGACATGTCGGAAGTGTTTCTTCTCCTTGATAGGTGCTGCCTGTGTCCATGATCCACGTTCAAGAATCTTGGGCCTCTCGCTGTATGCAGGCTGAAAAAACAGATAAAGGGAGATAAATCTGATCTTAGGTTGTCACACATCAAAATATATTACCTTGCAATTGAACAACTGGCCTGTTAGTGAACATAAAACTTTCAATAATAATATTTACTGTACAAATTATTCTACTTAATCCTCTTTAAAAAACGAATGGGCTGCCACTCATTCAATGATTGTACAGACATCACCATCACCATGTCAGAATCAAGTAAAACAACTTTGTTTACGAATCACGATTAATAACACAACTGACACATATTTAAATATATATACACATGTATATTGCTCTGTAGTTTTAAAGCTATGGCTATGATTATTTATCATGTAAGGTCCACTTCAACAACATGCCCTCTTCGTTCTGCAACTTTCCCAGTCGCCAATATTTCAAGCATCACCTTCTCCGCCTCCAAAACTGAAGAGCGGAACGGCCGACCTGAACAGCGGATGAAGTACTCTGTGTTGCATGTCCATCACATTATCTTCAGCTAAAGTCAAATTCTGCAGTTCTGAGTACGACTGCTGACATGGCGCAGTTTTGTTTATTTATCTATTTGTTTATTTATTTATTTGGAGATGCAATTTGCTATACCGAGAACAAAATATTGTCATTATCTCCGTGGATCGCTACAATCACTCACGTAGTTATCATTTTTGAAAGGGCTGGAAAAATATTTTTGAACTGACTTGAAATATATTTGACAAGCAAAGGAAAAAATGATTGTCTAAACTGGACTCGAAAATCCGGGAGGGGGGAAGATTGGACCACTTTTCCCACACAGAATTTTAATCTAATGCATTAGGTACCATGGGACGATTTCACTTAACTTCAATAAGAAAAAAGGGGGGGGGGGGCTGGCCTTTCAATGAACATTTTCAACTTTAAAAGTTCACGTTATGTTTCGTAACCCGCCCCCCCATACTTATACGTGTCTGACAATTTGGAAAAACTGCAATAATCATGATGGAAGAATAATGCTTAAAGAATTCACTAAGTGTTTAATTGTTTCATATATGTACATGTATATGGAGATGCGCTCTTTTTAAATATTTAAAAAAAAAAATCGGCACGAAAACTTGAACTTAAACCATTCCAGTACAGGGGTAAGAGCATACCCCCTTAACAAATACACACATGCTAAAAATAAAATCTTGTCCTTTGATCATGACCCTACTCGGAACAAAGAGCAAAATTATTTAAGCAAGAATTCTGAAAAATATACATTGCAACGCAGAAAAAAATCCACACATCTGCAGTGGGTTTGAAATGTCATTACAGGAAATTAGAAGAGAGTACTGAAAAAAGATTCCATTATTACACAGGCCAAACTTCAACACATTTGTAGATATACATTTTATGCACAATTTAAGAAGGAAATTAGAAAACAGTCCCGAAATGTCGTTTTGAAGATAGACCAATTTTTTAACAAATATGTTCGATGTAGTCGGAAATTAGGAGGGAGTTTACTTTCGATGAAAAGTCTTTTTGTAGCAATACTATGATTAGTAATGGAAGACTAATTGCTCTTTAAACCACTGCAGGAGGAAAAAATATGAGAATTTTATTGGGCGCTATTTTATGGCATTCGATATTGTTTCATTGCCTTCAATTCCATGAAGTGTATATGAAACTGTAATTACGCATTCGTAATTAAAGGACGAAGAAATTATACGTTTATTTTTAAATAACACATTTTCTTTGAGAACTGTACGATTGTACCGTGTTTTAAAATTCTGTAAATGTAAAAATACAATGAAACCAAAAGCAACTTAATATCGGGAATTCTAACCCTATTGAGAGAAGAACTATTATTTCACACTAAACAGAACAAACTTCGACCTCCATAAAGTAAAGAAAGAAATTAAGTTTTTTTGTGTTGTAAAACCATGCCCTTGACAATTCAGTGATATTCGTTTCGTTTTTTGATCGTAAGATATAACCCAATTTTAATGATAAGTAATGCGCATTTTCGATCGATTTTTGGATTCAATTTTCAAACCCCAAGATCACACACGATGCATTTTTTAAAACGTATATACACGATCGTGTTTCAATCGTCTTAATCTTGTACAGCCCCCCCCCCCCAAAAAAAAAAAGAGGGGGTATCGACTTAGCAGATCTTCAGTTCATCAAATCACTGCACCAAAAAGGTCGAACACTCGTCAAACGAACATGTAAGATGAATTATATAATTAAAAAAAACTATTTTAAAAAACTAAACAAATATATTGGGTGTAGTAATTTATTAATAATCTGGAATCGTAAATACGAGTAAAAAAAGAAATCTGTCAAACATCAAAGAATTTCACAAAATAATTGTTTGTTGAGCATAGCTTTGACTGCTCTCTCTAATTATACGTTTCGATAATATTAAATTGTGATTTAAAAAAAAAGTAATTTCGGGCTTAATTTAAGTGTTCTAATCCTTGTACTTGATATACACAAATGGTAGAGAAGCGATATAATTGGAGTAAGCATTGAAAACACCCCAGGGTAGAGTAAGCGGTAATCATACTTTCCTATGGGACTAGAGGTCATGACCTCTCTCATGACCCCCCCCCCCCCCCGTAAGTAAGTATATATAAAACACACCTCTCTGGCACTCAGTGGCGGGAGATGCTGAATTACCCCGGGTCTGTGCTTCAGCTCAAACTCATTGGGCTGTGAAATTGTTATTCCGAGATGACCCTGAAATATTAAAAAAAATATATATGTATACGTCACACATTATAAAATGTATCTAGAGACGGAAAAAAGCCATTAGACAAATTCACGTTTTCTTTACAAGAAATTTAATCTAAATTTTCAGCCTCCGTATTGAGAAATTGTGCATTATACTTTTACACGGGTAACGGTACCCCTCTCCCTTTCCCCCTTATCGGATTTTAACATTTAGAAAATTGGGACACAATGCATATTGGTGTCCTGTGAGTAGAATACTTTCAGACTACCACCATACACATTTTAAAATAAAAAAGACTGCAGAAGGCTATGTTACGTTTTTTACAAGTTCATAAACATTATCTTCATTATTACAGTGAATTTCATTAAATTTGATGCACTCAAAATATTTTCACAAAGAAAAAGAGAAAGCACACAATAGGCGTTTTTAAATTCAACAGTAAAAAAACCTGCTATAAACTTCATTTAATTTTCTGATTGTATATACAACTGATTAAAAGTTCATGTATATATAGACCAAGAACATGGAATATTGCTGTTCTACTTGTAATATTAGTTCAGTTCGATGGCCGACATTGGCCTAAACACTCAAAACAGAGCGTGTTATAATACCCTTCATCGTTTTATCATGCATTCGTGTAAACTAAAACATTTTAATCCCAATGTTTCCCTCAAGCGAGCAATCAAGAAAATCCTTAATCGATTTGACAAAGAATTTTTAATTGTATCATCAAGGATTGGAATTATATACTAAGTGTATTACGCCGTTTGACCTAATGCTTGTTAATGACTGAATAAGAGAAATTAGAAAATCAAATGTATATTTAAATTCGATGACACATGTATATTAACCAGTTAACGGTGGCTAAAATTTGCTAAATGTGCAAAAGACTTGTATATAGCTAAACCTCTGTGATTGATAGGGGAATATATGACACAGAGATAAAATTAAGCGGGGTACCTCCTAAGGAATACAAGTCTATGTTTGCTATATATGCTTAAATGGACGAGCAAGAGAAGCAACCCCCCCCCCCCCAAAAAAAAAAAAAAAAAAAAAAAATTCCACTTATAATTCTAACCAGAATAGGAATTGGAAACCGTTTTTTATATCATGTTCACATGTTTCCGGAAATTAAGACTTTCATGAATAATTAAATTACGTACATTGTACTAAATTGGTGGTTTACTACTTCTTATGAGAGAGAGAGAGAGAGAGAGAGAGAGAGAGAGAGATTTTCATTTGTAAAAAGTTAGGTAGTGATAGTAAAGTTTTACTGGAAGAGTTCTTATATCAACACCTATATGTGTATGCAATACAAAAAATGAAACTAAACAGCTGTTTGCAAAATGAAGTTGATCAGTTGAATACAGTTCATATAAAATGTCATTTTGCTTTGCCTTCTTTAACATTTATACCTGTAGATATATGAAACATACCATTCCGCCTCATTTGTAGACGATAACTTATAATTTAACTACAGCAAATAAATAGAGCTTATACAATCAACAAAGATCTTTTCTTCAGTGTGGGAAAGACTATTTAAACTTCATAAGAATGAAATCAATATCACCCAACCATTGAAAAAATAAACCAACAAGTCAAAACTTTCTTACCGGTTTGAAAGGCATAGTGAAAACTATTCACTGCTTCCACTACATAATACATATATCCAATTTCTGAGAGAAAAAAAAATATTGAAAAGGATAATCCAAATTATATCCAAAAATTAAGACACAAAAATTGAAATTCACATTTCACTTCCAGCTTTCACTTATTTCCGAAGTCTTCGCGTCACACTTCAACACTCTTAGCCAACTCTTTAAATCTCGCACCTGCTCTTCTTATGCAAATGAGTTGCTCTGGTAACTATAAACAATATAGTAAGAGCCCACCCTGTGGCCGATTTGATCCACCTGAAAATTTGTTTTTATTATCCATTTAAAAGGAAAAGCATGAAAAAACGTTATCATTGTTTGTTGTCCACAGAAGGGGGGACCGTCGCGCACTGTTTGTGTGTTCCGACCCGTTACAAGTTTTGTTGGGTAAATGGTGCGCTACATTTTCTAAGTATTAGACTCAGCGGGAAGAAGGAATGAAGTGGAGATTTAGTGTGTAAATAACAAGACACAGAAGGATATATAAATTTAACGCAAGTTTACCTATGATAGGTAAATTAAAGGTAGAAGGCAATTATTGATGCCCCCCTCCTGGGGGTCTCCGGTTGAAATTTATGGTTTACGCACCCTAACCTCACCACACCCCGAAAACGTGATAAAAATATTATATCTGATCAGATAAATAATGTTTTATTTTTACTGATTGTCTAATTGTGAAAAAAGTAGATTTGTAATGCTTTGTTACTAATACATATAAGAGAGAGCACATTCCGCATACATGTACATTAAAATAAATAGTGTTTAATTAATATATATTATCTATATAAATTTACAGCTTTCCTTCCCCTATAAAATCGTTCAATAAAAAGTATTTTGATTTTCGGAGGGACGGACATATTTAAATATACATAGATGATATTCTTTAATTGTGGTTGGAAATGGAATTTATTTCGCATGTGGGACAGGAATCATGCATTTTTATATTTTCACGTGTGCGAAGCTTATTACTTGTTTATTATTATTATTATTTTAATATTTTTGTTTTTATATTTTCATCAGTATGAATGAATATTTTTTATGAAAATCTAATTTTATTCAGTGGATAAATTGCAATACTTCCTAATTTGCGGACTCGGAGATATCTGAGCTTCCATAAACTATCGAAAATTTATTCTTCCAAACTTAGTTTTATTTTAATTATCTTTAATTATCTTTTGTTAAAACTTACTGCGAACTTCGTTGCAGGGGAATATCCATTCAAAGGTGAGATACTTCAAATAACTCCATGCAGATTTTTTTACTTTCTTCCATTCTTCTCTGTAGTGTTAACAATGCAAAGAGCGACAACTTTAATATTCAGACTGGTCCATTTTGAACATACAATCATTCTCGATTAGAAATGAAACATAGAAAGTACAATTTATCATGTTTATATCGTATGAATAATTTTACCCTAATCCAAAAGTGTAAAATAGCTTTGAAAAACATGACTTAAGTCAGGGTGGATCCAGGATTTTACAAAATTACTCAGTATGCATGTGTAATGAGTGCTGAAGGCAAACTCCCAAAGTGTTTTTCTTAAATTCTTATAAATAACTAAGAGACAAAATTTGCATTATAAGCATATCTTATAATAAAACAAAAAAAAAAAAAATCATCATTCAGTAGAACACATATTTAGATATGCCTGCAATGCCATTTTGTCTCCCGGGAACTTGTCTTCTGTAGAGACACTAAGTTCCGAGCGATCCAAGGTGTAAAATTACACATGCTCTGTTACAACGCACTTTGAAAAACGCATTTTGAAAAAAAAAAAAATCAAAGTGCGTTAAATTTGGGACCAAGTTAATGCACTTTGAAATAAAAATATTTCTTTTCAAAGTGTGTTAATATCGACCATATTAACGCACTTTGAAAAAAATGTGCACGGCTTGGTCAATATTCTTGCAAATTTTAGGTATAATAAATAATTATTTGAACCTGTTTGGGTAACTTTTCAGTTGATGACGTCATTTCAGGATCTGAGATATAGACATTTTAAAGATATTTAGGGTTTGTCTAGTTCCCAAAGGTTCTCGTAAATGTAATAAAAGGGAAATGGGTCTTTACTAATAATGGAGGAATGATTGTTTAGTAGCAAGATTTCGTTTCTTTTTTATTTCCAGTCTTTAAAGCATCCCATTTTTCTTAGGGAACAGGGAGCAATTACGATTTTTCCATTGAAAATAATTTTCCTGCAGAATATGATGGTCTCTTTATCGTTATTTGATAAGTATTTAGAGGATGAAACAATTGTTTATTCCCGCACAATATGAGGGTCTTTTTTTAAATACAGTTCTTTGATAAGTATTAGAGGCATGACATTTTTTTAGGCATTTTATACAAGTTGATTTTGTAAAGCTACTTTGGCCAAAGTATAGTCAGTTGCATGGCTATTGTTGCTTACATATGCGATATGGTCCCTGAATCTCTCTTCTTTAATAGAGTGCGTTATTAGGTCTTTCCACCTTTCTGTGGAAAGACCTATTGATATTCTTCTGTTTCTTATTTTTTATTATTTTTCCGCCGTGTGATTTTGAGTTTCAAGATATATCGAAAAGATTTATAGTCCATAAGAATGTACTCCGTAAAAGATTTTTGCAGTTGACCCTGCGTATATGACCTTTGACCCCTCAAAGAGTTATTACCCCTTTCGCAATATAAGCTTGTTATCGCTACTCCTTCGAATATAATATATATATATATAATATAATATATTAAAATATATGCAAAGGTCAAAGGTCAAAGTCATTCAAAATATGAGAAATTAAGCTCTTTTTCTATCTATTTTGTCTTTTAACATATACTAAATATCTTTGCATCCTTAATATGTCCTCTTAAAACTATTTCAAAGATTTCATACCTGTCCCCTAAGATTTACCCCTTTAAAAGTTATTGCCCCTTTTACTGAAAACCTTGTTATCGCTACTCCTCCGAAACCATAAACCGTAGAGACACAAAACCTTCACCAATGTCTTCAGGGTCTTTAGACACAACTTCAATCTATTCAGTGCGAAAGTATCCGATGACCCCTTATATGAGTTACCACCCTTTAACATCTTTGTGCTTACTATTAAACCTTATAACTTTAAAACTAAAAGTCGTAGAAGCATGGGGTCAAGTGCAATGTGACCCTTGACCTTTGACCTTGAATATTTTTTCAAGGTCAAAGGTCAAGGTCATTTCAAAATTTTTGAATTTTTCATTTTTTCTATCTTTTAAGCCATTTATGGATTCTTTTATTTAAAAATTAACTTTAGAGAGTAAAATATGAAAAATATATGAAATTTAAAGAAGGTGGAAAGACCTCTAATTGTTCGAGAACAATTAGTCTACTAGTTATTATTTTTTTTCTTCAGGAAAGCTTATCTCAATTTTTTTCATCTATTACGATAACTCAAATTTATTGAGAGAAAGTATACCAATGTCATACTTCGTTATGTAAAAATATATATTTGGGTAGGAAAGATAGAGTTGGGCTGTCAGAGGGACCTTCTACCTGTCTTCTCCTCGTTCTCGATGAGGGTAGATCAATTCTTCAGCTTTTCGAAAGAAATATAACAAAATAATGCTGTCTATTACTTAAATCTAAGTCCATAATTTTTGTTTTATATATATTTTTGCAAAGTGCGTTAAGTGTCTCCGTGGTAAAAAAAATGTTGATGTACACTCTTAACGCACTTTGAAAAAAAAATTCAAAGTGCGTTGATTTTGTCCAAAATTTAACGCACTTTGAAAAAGTTTTTCAAAGTGCGTTGATTTTGTCCCAATTTTAACGCACTTTGAAAATATTTTCAAAGTCCGTAATTTTTTCAAAGTGCGTTGCCACAATGCTCATCAGTGACTGACACTGGAAAATAAAAAAGGAAGTCCAAATATTCCACTGCTATACACAAGAGCAGATCGAGGATTTTTTTTCCCGTAAACATGGTAAAGTGGTGGGGTTCCATAAACCTAAAAAAAAAATCCATCAAAACATTTTTGGCTAGAAAATACATGTAACAAAAAGGCATAAACAAGAAAACCTATTCGTGGGAAGAAGGGGGGGGGGGTAGTCTACACAGTCTTGTTATCTCATGGACAAATCCTCCCCTCATGAATACGACGTGTTTCCCAAGGGGGGAGGGGGGGGGGGTCACCATATATTTCACGATCAAAATATTGCCGTATTTAAGCGCACACTTTGGGGGAAATTATGTATGTTTCTTGCATTCCATTTCATCACAGTGGCACCAGTTAGATTTTACATATACAATGTACATTGTATGTATAAAAGGAGATGGGTGAACATAGCGCACAGAAAGCCTATAGCTTCAGATATATAAAAATCATGTTCAATTTGTGAATTCAGTATTTAGAGTAAAGTTCACATTATTGAAATTTATGAAATTATGATAAAACTTTTCTGAAAAAAATTTCTCAGCAAGATTTATTCTTTTATTAAAAAATAATGTGGTATTCGTGGGGTTCGAACCCTAGCAATAAAAATCATGAGTATATCATTTTCTTTCGAGACTAGCACGCTATAACCACTAGACTACATAAATTGAAGTTTATTGTAAAATTTTGCAAAATTAATGATTCTGTTTAAAATTGGTAGCGTAAAAATAACTTTACACATTCCTTTTGAAAAGATTAAAACCACATTCAATATAATATAAATTAAAAAGTTATAAGCAGAGTTAAATTTTGGTCTTAGTCGTTAGTCCTTTTGTAAAACGCCCCTGATGAATAGAGGCATTTAAATCATGTTTGTGATATGACCCTTGACTTAATGGACTTCAAGTATTTCTCGAAAAGATGCGAATGATATATCATGAAAGTATATTTCTAAGGTAGTGGGTCTTTGCTCCATATTTCAGGAAACTAAAAAAATTATATTTTTATGCAAACTTCGAGGATTAACTTTCAAGAAAATGGAACGAAGACCCACTCATATCGAAAATTAGTGTTATAGTATGCGAAAATGACTCTTTTTGCCCTCTTTAGGGTGTGTACAATATGTCATAAGCAAATAATTTCAATCTTCGTGAGATTTTTGCAAATTGTAGAGGTTTTACATAAAGTATATTATAATGTTAGATGAAATATGAAGGAAAATTTTGATATAATTGAGATTTTATTTTTCACCTTCATACTATATAGACTTTTCGCTCGTCATGTTCATCCATCTTCTTTAATTGAATCAAATTCTCTTAAATCAAGTGTCAGTGTAGGTAACGTCTCTAATTCAGTTGGTTAGATATTAAGTAAATATATGTATGTTACAATGAAATAGTACTTGATACATATGGTATACATTACTAGAAAAACATAAAAACATTTTTCAATGCCTAAATAGATTTTGAAAAGGTTAAAAATGGTAGAAAGTAGCAAGCACAGAATAAGAACCCTGCACGTACATACATACAGTACTACTGTACTTAGTCCACGATAGAGCATGTGACTACTTAATTGATATATTTAATCTTCTTGACATTCCCACTAGAATGCTTAGCAACAAAGAGATTATCGCTTTTGTCCACAAACAAACATGTAGGGGCTTTTAAATTACAGTTATCTATATACTGGAGGAACTGTCCATGCTCTTCTAGGATGTGAATACAGTGGTTAGGCTTGTCTGATATCAGGATATGACACTGACTATCTGCTGTGATTCCCCATGGCATAAACGGTTCTTTCTCAGTAGTAGAGCTATGACCAGTGTATTTGAACCTGAGTTTACCAGTCTGATTGACCACCACTACAGCACTAGCTTTATAGTCAGCCACGCAGATATCCAGGTTTCTGTTTTCACTGATGTATTTAGTGTTGCTGTTTCCTGAATACAGAGGTTTACCCTCATTATCAAACTGGATTGTTTCTTTCTCTGTGGAGCCTGAGTAACGGACAACTTTGGATTGTGTTTTATCATCACTGTACATGGTAATCAGGAGATCACCAGAGGAGGTGACGCAGAGTTGTTTAGGTATCCAGTTTTGTAGTCTGATCACCTCCTCTATCTGTCCATTCCTTACTTTATTCACAGTCCTTGTTGTCCCGTCTGTGTACACTAGGTCCCCATCATCTGTCAATGTTATATCATATGGATAATCCCCTGATTTTGTTTTGACAGTCTTTTTAACCGAACCTTCAATGTTAAAGCATTTTAAACCACTGCTGTTGCCACATATCCAGATTTCTTCTTCACTTAGACAGGTAACCCCTCTGATATACTTAAACCCCGTATTAATAGACGCAATGAGCTCATGTACTTCCAATAGTTCTTTAGCTGTGGCCTTCATTTTCTTCAGCCTGTAGCCATCTTCTTCTCTCTTGATGGATATGGGTGCTAAAGATCCAAATAATTTGTCAAGGAGTTCTCTGTTTATATTTCCTGTAGTAAATGTTGGTAGTGATACTTGAACTTTGGGAGGAAGTTTGCTGAATTCTTTGATTTTGGAGGTGTATTCTAAAGCCAGAATCACTTTATTTGACTCTTCAATTTTCTTAAGAGTAGGCAGCGTTTGATCCATAAGAGACTGTACTTGCTTGATTTCGTCCAGGTGTTGTTTCAGAATGCTTTTGTGTTTGCCTTTCATCTCATTAATTTCATTTTTCATTTCCTCTGTGATTCTGTCAATTTCTTTGTGCCAGTCTTCTCCATGTTTCGTCACTAAATCTGCAAGATTCCCGTAATCACTATCTAAACTGGACATCTGAGTTTCTATGTCAATTGCTAATGATTCATATGTTGGTAAAAGATTATTTTCAATTTCTGTCGTTTCGTTTCTAATGGATTTTTTCATTGCATCATAGATTTCTGTAAGGAGTAAGAGATCATGCTTTTTGTGTTGAATGGTAGCTGCGCAAATTGTACAAACAGGAATGTTGCATTCCTTGCACTGTAACTCACAACTTTTGGTTGGATGAATTGTACACATTGGATAGATCAAGGTTGTTTTTCGTTGTTGGAAAGGAACCACTTTATGTTTGTCATAGTCGTCAGAAACGTGTTTACCTATACAAGTTATACATAAGTTAACATCGCAGAAATCACAATGCATCTGTACCACAGCAGTCTTACAAAGGTCACATCGGACAACATCCTGGGCTTTTTTCTGGGGATCCATTACTTTGGAAATTCTGCAAATTGACAGATTAGAAATTACCTTTTATTGATGGAACATAAGATATAAATTTCAATCCTCTGAGTCAGTAACCCTCGACCTTAACATGACAAATGTCATGATTTAGACAAATTTGAAGAATATTATACATTCAATGCTTTCATAACATGAAATACTAGTATGTAAAGATAACGGACAGTATTCGAGCTCAAATGTCCATTAAACATTACAAAATAGGAGCAGAGCAAACACGGACCTCTAAGACATAAGAGGTGGGATCAGGTGCCTTGGAGGAGTAAGCATCCCCTGCCGACCGGTCACACCCGCCGTATGCTCCTTGTCATGATCGGAAAATAACGGAAAAATCCGTCGACAATTCGGTGTATAAAAAATGGCCTAACAATTGGTGTGAAAAAAGTCAGCCAGCATTTGACTTGATGAAAGATTGTATTTGCTGACAAGGTCATTGTATCCGTAATCGACCATAGAACTTACGAAATGATGACTTTAAACGAGACTGCTGATATTCGTGTTTCATCAACTTGTTTGTCAATAACTTACCTCGTTTTAGAAATTGTTCGTTCGTAGAGCATGCTCTGGCGTATCGAATCAACTGAGAGATATAAACCCCGTATGCAGGTAGTAAGGGTATATTGCTGCATAAGTAAGGGAAGTTGACGATGGAAAGTAAAAGTCATCACCTTTATCATAAAGCTTTGTTGTTAGATTACCATTGACGTCTTTTTCTAATAAAATATCCAAATATGAAACAGATGTGTCAGACTCTGTGGTATCTTTTATCTTAAGCTCACCGAGATATATCGTGTCGACATAAGAATGGAAATAACCATTGTTAATTTACAATACGTCGTCGATATATCTAAATGTCGAGTGTAAGGGCACAGCAAATGTTTTCTTCTTTTCACGTGAAAGATTTTGAACAAATTCTGCTTCATATGAATACAAAAATAGGTCTGCTAATAACGGGGCGCAATTGGTACCCATGGAAATTCAAATAGATTGTTGGAAGACCTGGTCTCTAAAAACCACATAGATATTGTCAATCAGAAAATCAAGAAGATTTTAAAGATATTTCTTATGTATCGTGTATGATCAGGTTCTTGCAAAGGATATATAGGTTTTCCTTTTACTGTCTGAGTTAATGATTGAATTGATTATTAAGACACCTCTATCTGAGGGCAAATCACACAGTACTTAAATTGTCTCTTATCTAGAGATGGGGATTGGGTAAAGTAACCATGTTTCTCCCCTAGGTTCCGATTGATATATATGAACCAGGTGTCTCATTCTTCTTCAGATTTACTACACCCAAAACTTAACATCAATTCCTTAGGAATCTTGCCACTGGTGTTTATAACTTTAATTTTGCTCTTACCCTTAAGGTTTTTCCATTCCTTATAGGACCAAATTCTCTATACTTAAATGTCCATCACGTAATAATACTCTGATGTTAATTTAAAGCATTTTACAGTAATAAAAGGATTTACCTTTTGATTGTATGTTGTTTTTCGTCCCGTTCGAGAATTTTTTACACATACAGTAAAATCCGTATAGTACGAAGACGGATATAGGGAATTCACGGAAATAGAGAAGTTTTTTGGGGGTCCCCGACAAAATTCTTAACTTTTTTTAAAGTAATTTTTTACGGATATATGAACTCTGATATAGCGAATTTACGGATAATACAAACTGATGTTGAGTCCCATAGAGGTTAAAAATACTGAAATTTACATCTTTTTAACGAATTTTCAAGGATCTTAAAATTTGATATATATTGAACAGACTTTATTTTCGTTAAGCATTTGTATATGCATGGAATTCAGTTCATAATAAAACCTTAGTTATTCTAGGTATGTTTCGTAATAATTGTTTTCCTAACATATTCGTTAGTAATAATTAAAGAAAGACGTGTATATTGCAAATTCGCTAAATTTACTTAAATGAGTATGTATTAGGGATGTCAACGAATAGTCGACTATTCGACTATCAGTCGAATGGACCGACAATCGAATAACGAAACGACATTCGAATAAATAAATTCAATAAAAGAGTGTTAAAGAGATGGAATTCTCATCCTAAAATTGAGAAAACGTCTTTCCTCAGACACAGTTGATAAGATAATTTTCCTCATTAAAAACTGCCGACTTTACATGTAGAGATCTAGGGTACAGTAATTAGAAATGCTGCACTTCCGCGAGAATTATTTGTCAATGAATGTGTTGTTTTTGTAATAGATTTATCTTGCTATACTGCTCTTTATTTGTAAAATTATTAATTGGACTTGATCTCATACCATGTACCCATAATAGCCGTGACATGCTTGGACACTACTCTTAAAATTAATATTCTTTTACATTCTTTTACATATTTTTAAGACATTTTGATATTTGGTACAAAAGTATATTCTAATATTTAACATTATCACGACAGCGTGTGCCCCCCCCCCCCCCCAGGCCTCCTCCTTCCCCAAATCATTTTAATGAGTTTTAAAAAAATATATCGTATTGTCATTTTTTCTGACATAGGATTATGGTATGGGATTTTAATTTTAAAGACTTTAATATTATAAATAAATAAAACAACTCTCAATGGCCTTGCAATAAAAAGATATTAAAAAACAAAATATAATTGAAATGTAATTGAAAAGTAATGGTCATTACTGACAAATTTTTGAAAGTAATGCATTACATTACAATTACTTGTAATTGAAAGATGGATCCATTACACATTACACCCAATTACTTTGAAAAAATGTAATGATTACAATGCATTACCATAACACATTACCATTACCCCAGGTCGGAATGGAACCTGGAACCTCTGACTGGACAATGAAAGAAATTTTTGAATTTACTTGGATCTATAGAACAAATACAGTCTACTATATGTAGCAGTTTTCGACTTGATTTTCCACACAGCTTTCGTGGAAAAGAGTTTTTGGATTGAACGCAGAGGTCATCATGCACTGAGAGGATGCTCTACATTGGTAATTGCTCTTTAAAACTGCGTATCCCCTAACCTGACAAAAGATGTTATTTAATAGATATGAAAAGTTTTGTGCAAAATATTATCCAAGAAAAAAATGTTTGACAAAGTCAGATGTAACTGTATACACACACACTTAACACGTAATGTTTGACAAAGTCAGATTTAACCGTATACACACACACTTAACATGGACGAGAGAAAATGTTGTGTGATAAAATATTGGAAGAATGTTGTATTCAGATGATTTTACTTACCTTATATCTAATTTAATTTATTGCATTTTCAACAGTGAAATACTGTGATTTATTTATTGAATAAAAGTAATATTCTCTCAAAGTGGGAAAGGATACCAGATTGCTCTGTCATAGTGTGAAAGTGAAGATGTTAGAGACGACAAGGTCAGGTTTGACTTTATAGTTTAGAGATACTATTTACTTTTTAGAATGTTAAATGTTCTTTCGCAAGTGAGTTAAGGCTAAGTATAGACGTCTCTATGAAACTGAACTAATTAAAACGCATAAGGGCTATACTTATTATACAGAAAAGGTTAAAACTTATTTTCTATTGCAAACTTGGTACCCGCGACAATTCATAGCCAGTACACATTATGACGTCATATTATGACGTCCTTGCTCTCTACTACACAAAGTTATAAAGAACATCAACAAAAAAGCTTCGGCGCAAGGGCATACCCTATTTATTTTTACAGAAACAGGGTCTAATTAGAAGCAGAATATTTCAAGGATTTGTGATATTGCTGCACAAATGTCGACAGATCAATTGTTTAGTTACTATATGTAAAGTTTTGAGTTGAAACGGGGTAAAAATTCACAGTCCAGCGTAAGTTTCCTCAAATTTTTATCAAACGAGAAAGTGCGTAGGATTTGTGCAGCACTTTTATTAATCTTTAGAATATTCTTTGCTGTTTTATACATTATTTACTTAAAAATAAATAGGGTATGCCCTTGCGCCAAAGCCGTTTGTTGATGTGTTTTTTTACTTTGAGTACTAAAGAACAATCATTTATGACGTCATAATATGACGTCATAATGTGCATTAGCTATGACATGCCTTGGGAACTAAGTATGTACAAGAAAATAAATTTAAGCTTTCTCTGTATAATAAATATACCTCTTTTGCATTTTTATTAGTTCATTTGCAAAGAAACGCCTATACTTAACCTTAAATCACTTGCGAATTGTTTGATATTGCCTATTTGTGTATTATGAACAAACATTTTATGTAATACATTTTAAAAACAGTGATGCTTTGTCCCATTACAAAAATCCAGATAAGTAATGTTGAGTCCTTTTCTTTGCTAATCCTGGTAATACAAGTGTAACTAAAATCCATAAATACATTTATTGCAAAGGTGTTGAGTAATATATATGAAAACAAACAAACAAAAGAAATCTAATTTAGATAGGATATTTTTAATATTTTAAGTTAATACATGATCAGAATGTATCATGTTGCTCTTCAGACTAGATGGCAAATTTACAATTTTGGAGAATCAGAAGTTAAGATTTACATTTTGGTGCACTCTAAACCTCTACACATGATTATCTGATCAATACTTTTAAAAGTACTTCTATTGATCGTCTACAAAAATACGTGCATATTTTTTCTTACTGATAGATTTCAAATGTGTGTCTTGAAGGAATGAGTCACAACTTACATAATTGAGTCAATTTGCATATTGACCTTTGAACACATTCTTTTAAAGTAGAATAGAAATGCATGGACGGATCAAGTTTTTAGTTGGGGCAGGGTGGGGGCGGATCATGCAGTAACCTGGATGAGCAAACCCTATTCCTTCATATCAGAAGTTTAGAATCCAATTTCTGCACTTACATTGCCAAGCACTGTTTTTATGCTTAAATATAGTTTGGAAAATATTACAAATGGTAGGAACTACCAAAAGAAAAAGCTTTATCATATCTATCATATCTATATGGGTAAATACATTTCTATTTTTGTATTCATATGAAGCAGAATTTATTCAAAAACGTCTACATGAAAAGAAGAAATCTCTTGCTGTGCCCTTCAATTCAACATACAGATATATCGAAGAAGTTTTAGCAATTATTAAAATTCATTTTCATTCCTATGCTGATTAAATATATCCCTCTGAGTTCGAAATAAAGCATACCACAGATTCTGGCACATCTGTTTCATATTTGGATATATTTTACTAGTAAAAATCGTTAATGGTAACCTAACAACAAAACTTCTTGACAAATATGACTTAAATTTTCTATCGTTAATTTCCCTTATTTATGCAGCAATATACCATTATGAACTGCATATATGGAATTTATGCCTCCCAGTTGATTAGATACGCAAGAGCATGCTCTACGTACGAACAATTTCTAAAATGAGGCAAGCTATTGAGAATTAAATAAGTTGATGAAACAAGAATATCAACGGTTTCGTTTAAAGTCAACTTTCGCAAATTCTGTGGTTTATACAATGGCCTTGTCAGCAAATACAATCCATAATTAAGTCAAATGTTGACTGATGTTTTTCATACAAATTGTTAGGCCATTATTTTTACACTGAATCTCTACGGATTTTCCGTTTGCCAAATCATGACAATGAGCACACGGCGGTTGTGACCGGTTGACAACTCCCGCAGGGCACCTGATCCCGCCTCTGATGTTTATAGAAGTCCGTGTTTGCTTTGCTCCAAATTTATCTTGTTTCAATGGACTTTTGAGCTTGATTTCTGTTCGTTATCTTCATATTTCATTCAGTACACAGTCTGTAATTACTAGTATTTGATATATTTGATTTTCTTGACATTCCCTGTGTAATTTTCAGCAACAAAGAGATAATCACTTTTGTTCACACACAGACCATATGGGGTAGTCACATTATCTACATAACGGAGGAAATGCCCATCTTGGTCTAAGATGTGAATGCAGTGGTTCTCATAATCTGATGCCAAGATCTGATAGTGACTGTTTGTCGTGATACCTCTTGGCTTAAACGGGTCTATCTTGATAGTTGAGATGTGACCAGTGTATCTAAACATGAGTTTTCCAGCCTGATTGACCACCACTACAGCACCAGCTCCGTAGTCAGACACACATATATCCAGGTTTCTATTCTCACTGATATATTTAGTGAACTTGTTTCCTGAATAAAGAGGTTTTCCCTCATCATCAAACTGGATTGTTTCTTTCTCTGTGGAGCCAGAGTAACGGACAACTTTGGATTGTGTTTTATCATCACTGTACATGGTAACCAGGAGATCGCCAGAGGAGGTGACGCACATATTGTTAGGTATCCAGCCATGCAGTCTAATAACTTCCTTTATCTTTTTATTTTTCAGGATATTCACGGTTTTTGTTTTCCAGTCACTGTACAATAGATCTCCATCACTTGTTAACGTTATATCACTTGGAAATTCTCTTGATTTGGCTTTGACAGACGTTTCAAGTGAGCTTTGAGTGTTGAAGCATTGCATTAAACCACTGACCCCTGAACTTGTCCAGATTTCTTCTTCACTAAGACATGTAACACTGCAGAGGTTTTTGCATCCAGTATTTATAGAAGATATGAGCTTTGGCTCTTCCAGCAGTGCTTTAACTGTGGCTTCAGGGTTCAATAGTCTGTAACTGTCTGCTTCCCGTTTGGCGAGTAAAGGTGATAAAGATCCAAACAACTTATGAACCTGTTCACTGTCTATATATTGTGGACTGAATGTCGGTAGAGATATTTGAACTTTCGGAGATTTCTTAAATTCTTTGACTCTCGAGGTGTACTCCAAAGCCATGGACACATCATTCGATTCTTTAATTTTCTTCATGGTAAGCAGTGTTTCATCAATAAGAGATTGTATCATTCCTATTTCGTCCAGTTGTTGTTTCAGAATGCTCTGGTGTCTTCCTTTCATCTCATTGATTTCCACCACCATTTCCTTGGTGACTCTTTCAATAGCTCTGTGCCATTGTTTGCCCCGTTCTGTAACAAATTCTGTAAGTTTTTCATAATCACCATGTAACCTGGCCATCTGAGCTTCTATTTCAATAACTATTGTTCTATATGTTGAAGAAATATATTTTTCTAATTCTGTCTCATCGTTTTCAATGAATACTTTCTTTGCAGCAAAGATTTCTGAAAGGTGTACGAGATCATGCTCTTCGTGTTGTTTGGATTCCGAGCAAAATGAACAAACAGAAATGTTGCACTCCTTACATTGTAAATCACAGCTTTTGGTCGGATGCATTGTACACCTTGGATAGATCAAGGTTGATTTCTGTACTTTGAATGGAACCACTTTATGTTTTTCATAGCCATCAGAAACGTGTTTTCCTATACAAGCTATACATAAATTGACATGACAGAAATCACAGAGCATCTGTACTCCAGCTGTCTCACAAAGGTCACATCGGATAACAACCTGGGCACTACACTGGAGATCCATTGCTTTGAAAATTCTGCTAATTGAGAGAAAGTGAAATTATTTATTCTTTCTATAGAACAATAAGGTTTATTAGGACGTGTGGGATTACATTTGGATGATTATGAGTAAGAGCTAGGCCCATGGGCCACAATGTACACCTTAGTAAATTTCTCTTGCCGAAGAGTTTTATCTCCTGGTTCTGACCACAAAAATAAAGTCTATATATATTTAAAAGTGCTTGGACACGGATTTGAAGTGAATATTTTCTCAAATTTTCTGTATAATTTCATGACTTGTATATTGCTATAGCATTTCATACTAAAATAAAATACAAATCTTATTTCATCTCGAGGTTATTAAAACTTCGAATTTCTGGACGCGTTGGATTGACACATCCTTGCGCTTTCATATATTTTAATTTGATTCTTAATACATAAGAAAAGTGGCAATTTGGTTGTGTATTAATGAAAAATATTTAAACTATAACCCAGAAAATTCAGAGTAGAAATGTTCGAATGCAAAACCCACTCGCAGTATTGTAAGTCCGTGCTCAGTGGTGTGTGCAGAGTTTAACAATTGAACACACCCGGTGAATCGTAAACATTAACAATAACAGAGCTCGTGCCCTGTTTACAAAAACAGTTTACGTTTCACGGGTGTGTTCAATTTGTTAAACTCTATACACATTACAGAGAACGGACTGACAATACTGGTGAGCTGGTTTTGCTTTCGAACAATTTTACTCTGAGTTTTCTGGATTATAGATGTAATATTTTTCATTAATACATAACAAAATCGCTTCTTTTCTTAAATATTAAGGATTAAGTTAAAATTTGTGTAAGTGCAAAGATGTGTTAATCAAACGCGTCCCGGAATTCGTAGTTCCAATAATTTCCAGATAGAATAAGTTTTTAATTATATTTTCGTGTGAAATGCCATAGCAATATATAAGTCGTGATATTATACAGAAAATTTGAGAAAATATTAAGTTCAAATCTGTGTCTAAGCACCTTTAAATATATAAGATAACTGAACACTGAAAAAATCTCGAAATCAGTTGTAGCCATTCTATTTTAAAATGAAGCTATAATTCTGTATTTTGTCAAATTAGTGGGCGTTTTGTTTTGCACCATCCTGATGTTAGGGGCTTGAACTATTCGAGGATCATTTGAAAATTCATAGCTTGCTAGTATTGAAAACAATGAACTCCAAAAAACTCTTATTTTGAATTTTGACCCCTGATGTAACTCTACTTTAGCTCTTAATTGGTGGAATGATCTGAATAATTTAAAATAATCTACAATTATATAATTCTCTAATTTATGATGCTTCCAATTCAATTATTTTACAATGGTATCTTTATTTCTACATAAACCCCGTTGTGTAGCCCCATACCCAGAAAATACATGAATATGTAATATCAGTCGTATTAATATGTGTCACAAGTACACATAATTAGTAAATGAAAATTGACACAGTTGTCAGATATGCTCACAAATGGCGTTTCTGATTAATTCTCAAAATAAAAATGGATTTAAAAGATGCTATCTTGACAAGTGTTAAATAGGTGTTAAATGCAGGGGAATATTTAACGTTATTCTCAACTAGGACCTCAGGTCACCTGCTTATTCACAACCATCAAACCTGTTTACTCTGTTAAATCGCAGTTAACTATAAGGAAAAATGAAAATCTTCAGGTATAAGAAACAACTGCCTTTTCCTTTGATTCTGAGAATGTCTACATACCTTGCATTCAGCAGCTTTTTAGTCCATGATATTGATAATTCTGTCTATTCATTTTCTGTCTGAGGAATGATTACACTTGACTACGTAAATAAACAGGTTAAACTTGCGGTGTCGCATAATATTTGGTCTGCTAGTTTAAAGTTCCGGGGGACCAAAGTCAAACCGACTTTTAAAGCCGCTTAATTAAAGGTAAAAAATGTATAATTTAACTTTAAAATTAGAATTGGCTTATCTCATTTCTAAAAAGAAATTTTCATATGTGATTGTGTTAAAAAATGAATTATATACTTTTACTATTTCAATCTGCTCTCAATGTGCATAGCCTGGTTTTTCGTCAACAATGAGCCTTGAGCGCAACACCTCCAAATCAACTGTAAAATAGCCATCTTTCTTTTCTAATGCAATTGATGTTTTTCCCCTTCAGAATGTGTTTTATTAACTAGGACTTTCAAAGGTATGATTGATTGATTAATTGATTGTATGTTGATTTACGTCCAATTCGAGCATTTTTCACTCATAATTTATAGAGACCTCACTATATACCTGTGAAGGGTTCAAATTTAGACCTTTACTCGGCACTTGAGCTTGAGCAGTGAGGGTTCTTTATCGTGCCAACGCCTCAGTTTTTAAAGTCTCATCCGAAAGACCCACAATTTTCGCTTCAAAGTGCCGAGTGCTTGGCGAAAGAACAATTGCTCCCTAATTTTTTATCGACTTAGATCAGTCGCAGCCGTGATTCGAACACACGACCTTCCGATCATGGAGCGAGCGATCTACCGACTGACCGACTGAGCTACCGTGACGGTTTCAAAGGTGTGAAATCTAACTGGCAATGGAGGGCTTCCTGTTCCATGATGTATCAGAATGAACTAATGGTTAGGTGTATTTGTCTAATATCGGTAGAGATGACTTCTTTAAACAGAAGTCATGGCATGAATAAATTCATTGGTAATTTTCTTGCTGTGAAACTGTCATTCTTTGACTACACGTAATTATTTATTACAAGGAGTGTTTGGAACATTTTAACCTAAATGTACAGGTCTAGTTGTTGAATGACAACAATATAAATAAAGATTTAGTATATGGAACATTCATAGAAAATATGAAATTTGCTGCAATCTTTTTTCTTTCAGTAACCTTTGTTTTTCTCCTTGTACTCTTTACACATTCTTTTGTATTCAGTTATAATCTAACGAAAACCATATGTTTCTAGAGAGGACTTAAATAGGCATCTGCTTCATTAAAATAATTATTAAAAAATATACGTCAGAAACAAAAATAATTATATTTGTAGATTTAAAAAAATATCTTCGTAACTCCATTCTTCTTCATCTTGTTCTAAACAAAAAATCCATTTCATTGTATGCTGCCCAAAAGAAAGAGACTACTTTTCGTACGAATATTATAGCTAGATCATATTGTAATCCTGCGATGGTGCCCATCTAATTAAAATGAATTCCTTTATCCAACTCATTGCTACACAAGCTTTGTTTACTTTCAACATTCAAATGAAATTAATATCCAAATTTTATGCAAACAACTCTAAACTTGTTGAGTGCTCAAAACATCGAAATTTATTTTTGCATGCGATCAGGGTATCTTTGCTCTCTCTCCCGTCTCCCTCTGCTTGATAAAGCCTGTAAAACACAACACTAATTCAAAAATAAAGGAGACATTCGAACGTGGAATATGTATGGTGACAAAGATCATTGTTGAACATATTTATCAAAGCAAAGAGTTTTACCTTATAATACTATCTGTAAACATTATGATTTAAGAGACGGAAATGTGAACATAAAACAGAAATATCTGTATATTACATGTATTCAGAACATCAAACAAAAGTATGTGGGTGTATATTTCATGTGTTCAGAACTTCAAACAAAAATATCTGTATATTCCATGTATCCAGCTTAATCAAAAGAAAAAAAAGTACGTACATACGAAACATTATGAATTTTTTAATCAAGTCTTCATGAAGACAACATGCTTGCTTAGTTACAATGTTCAATAATTTCTTCGATAGGTTAATAAATACATGTTCACATATATTAATTTCCTACGAAAAACACACAAGCATAATTAATGATTTGTAGCAATAGAATAAGTTTATTTGTATGCATACAGTTTACAAACGTAAAGGATTTACTTGGCAAATCCTGAGGGAAAACAGCAAAAATAAATCATCACCTTGCACACACGAGGTCACTGTAGGTTACAGTTATCTACATAGCGTAGCAATCACGGTCTTGTCTAGGAATTGGAAATTGTTGTTACATAATTATAATGAACAAAAACTTTTTTGGTTCCTGGGGACTGAAAACAAGGAAATTCTTAATTTTGTGGGCAAAATTTTAAAGATAACATGTTATGGTAGTCATATTTCTTTTATATAATGTATTTTTTAAAACCTGAAATAGCATTAAAATAAGATTATTGTTAAAAATAAGCAATGTCATGGACTAATAATTATACTGTATTTCCTTATTCTTGAAAATAATCATTTCATTTTTGACTATTTTGGCCTCTAAATAAGAAATAAATATTTTGTTCTGTTCTGTATTGTGGTCTGATGTCAGGATTTGACAATAAGAACAATTTTCGAATGACATTAATCTTTATGAAACATTTGTTTGGACTCGCAAAAATTAAGTCATTATGATATTAATCAACTTCATCGTGGCTATTTTCACCGATTGTAGCCACTTGACCATGCCGTAAGGTAAAAAACGATCCAGGCTGTAAGTTTTTCTCTCTTAAGGTTGTTGCTACTCTTTTGACACATTCATCGTATGGCTGAAATATAATTCGAACAATCATAAATGAAGAAAAAGAAAAGAATATTAAATTATACTTAAAATACTAGACATATATCAATGGAAATTATGTAACGATTTTAAAGGAATTCGATCATTCCTTAAGCACAATCATCTTGGTTCATACATTTGAAAAATTATTTTACCATTATACCTTTTTCTGTTAAAAAATGATTTCAAATATATCCGAGGGTCAATTATATGCCATTGTATTTTTTTCAAACATACATTTGTTCACTAGTTTACTACCGATTTTTCTCTGTATAAATTATCTTAGTGAAAATATTCATAATTGGGGGTTAGATTACTTAAATTCAATCGTTAGCTTGTACTTTTCAATAGACTTTTAGAAATAATTTCCTTATATTTCTGAACTTCTACATAGAACATACGTATAATATTTACATGTACCTCTAGAGCCATTCTAAATGTTCCCCAGTGTATTCCTAGCGAGAACTTAGCCTGGACATCTTTGTGGATTTGTACTGCTTCCTCCGGATTTACATGGTGATATTTTAAGAAATCTCTGTAAGTATTTATCCATTAGAATGAAATAATGCAATACATCTTGACGCTTGTCAAGCAAAACTTGTACAAAGAATAGTATATGTATCCATGGATATGAGAAAAATAGCCAATTAATGGTTTCCTAAGGGAAATTTTTCCTCAGGCGGGAACAAAATGATAAAAAAAAACCCAAAAGGACATTCATATAACCTTCTAGGTAATGTTTTACCTTGGAGCATATGCGCCTATGGGGATAGCAGCCAATGTCATTGGTCCATATTTTTTCCCTATCGTTTTGAAATCTTTGGAATATCCGGTGTCCCCAGAGAAGAAAAACGTTGATTTCGGTCCTTTTACCACCCAACTTCCCCAGAGACTCTGTATATAAAAAAGAAACTGATTTCCATTTTACCGGAATATTGCAAATACAAACAAGTTTACTATATACTCTATCTTTACATTATAAAGGCCTACTTAAATACTTTTCTTGAAAAATGTGCAAGAAAACACCATGCATGGCATTTTGATGCACATTGCCAAAAACAAACATATTTACCTTGTTCCTGTCAAATAATGTTCGTCCTGAAAAGTGTTGTGTTGGTGTGCAAGCAATTAAGAATTCTTCTTTGCTTTTAAATTTTACTTCCTCCCACCATGAGAGCTCTGTAACTTTTTGACATCCGGCACTCTCCATCCAGGGTTTTAAGCCAACTGGGACAAACCAGTGTAAAGAGTCACCAAACTGTTTATTCAGCTTTTGGACAGAGCTATAGTCCAAGTGGTCATAGTGTGAATGACTAATCAAAACGACGTCAACTTTTGGGAGCTCCTCTATTTTACATGGAGGAGGGCGATATCGCTTGTTTCCTCCAATCCAAGAAAATGGGGAACAACGTTGGCTAAATATAGGATCAGTGAGAACTGATATACCGTCAAACTGCACTAGGACTGTTGCATGACCAATCCAGGTCATCTGGATCCCCGAAACTGGAGGATTGCACAATTTACCAAAATCTGGTCTCTCCACCGGAAGTTGTTCATCCAAAACCTGAAAAGAATCGTTTACAATTCTAGGTATATTTATAGTTTATTTTTGTGAGTTTTTCCAAAGTAAAACACATTATTTTTTAAAGTATTTCACTTAAAAAAATTTAACGTATCAATTCTATATGCTTCATTTTTATTATAAAAACGCGTTACTGGTTACGAAATATATTTCTTATTTACCACACTATCAATGATTATCCTGCTTCAAAAAGGGAAGTCGCCCGCGTGGCGCAGTGGTTAGAGCGTTTAATTGCTCTAGAGTCGCGAAGTAAGGAGTTGATCCTTACGTCATGGGTTCGAATCCCACTACGGGACGTGGAGAATGGTCCTTCGAATAAGACCGTATAAACCGAGGTCTGATGTCGCAGTAGGTGCTGGCACGAAAAAGATCCCTCACTTCTCAATGGCCCTGAGTCTAGAGTATAGGTCTAAAATTTGCAGCCCTCCACCGGCAAGTGGCGGCGTCTCAATATGAGTGAAAAATTCTCGAAAGGGACGTTAAACAAACAAACAATCAAAAAGGGAAGCCTTTACAGTAAATTAAAGCATCGGAATATAAAAGAAATCAAACTGATTGACGAATAGAAAGTCTGACTTACTTCAAGTTTATTTCAACAATTTGGCAAGTGAAACTTTGAAATATTAAAAAATAATTTTGATATTATTTATCCTCTAAATAATGACAAGCTTTTAAAAGTGGAAGCTTTTCAACTATGAGCCAGTCTTTAAGTTTTTCATTCTTTTTATCATAAAAGTTTCCTTGTTTGTGGTTTTAGCTAAAAATATATGTACTAAATATTACACTGTATGTCCATTGACCATAAATACACATGATACTTTTGCTTCATGCCTACATGTTCTTGTAATTTTATATCCTCAAGTGGCCATGGAAGATATTGGTTTTTTGTCTCATGTAATCATAAAAAAATCTTTTTTGGGTTTATTTACAAGAACTGCACAAAAGGGAGGATTCGTTTTCAGAAATCCTTACATTTTGTACTTTGATGATGCGTATGTAGATTATTGTAATTCGTGAAAATAAGCTAAATCAGGAAGGTTAATTTTGCAGATACACTCAGTCAACAAGACACAGAAATAATCCATCTTCTTGTATAAAACATAAGTTTTAGCCGTACCTGTACCTACTCTCAAATCGACATCTGACAGGTTTCTGTACTTGTTTCCAATTTTCTTTTCTTTAATTATTTTGTATCTTGTATGTGTAGAGACATTTTATGTGCCTCTGCTTGGGATTGAACCCGGGGCCTCTGGCTTGCCAGTCCAGTGCTCTACCAATTGAGCTAAAGGGTTAACCCACTAGCCCAAGCTAGTAGGAAGCCATGTATCTGACACTACCACATTGTCCCCCTCCAGAGAATGAGATGTCCTCATCTCTTTTGGGTGCCGACGCCTGTGGGGCGAAGTTCTGGGGGCAATCACTTTTACCCACCACAGAACACCCGGGCCCCACGTTGGATGCCAAATGTAACAGAGACATTTTATGTGCCTCTGCTGGGGATTGAACCTGGGGCCTCTGGCTTGCCAGTCCAGTGCTCTAGCAACTGAGCTAAAGGGTTAACCCACTAGCCCAAGCTAGTAGGAAGCCGTGTATCTGAGAGTATGTGGTAAAGTGTAAATATTTGAAAAGTGTATATATTTTTAGTATTTTAGGATTTTGTGTTTATTTGATATGTTTAGTAATATTATCTACAAAACAATTTTGATATTATTATTTACAGGAAATTTATTTAATTTAACTTATTTATATTTCAGCAGTTTATTATTTATTTAAGCTATATTATACTTTAGAAGATATAATTATTTAGGAATTTCTATAGTATAAATAAATATAAGTTTCCCTTATAGTAATTAACTTTGAGAGGTCAGTGACCTATGAAGTGACCCATCAGTGAGTCTAAAGTTGAAAAACTATTTTTATAAATTACTTGTATAACTGTAATGTGATTAATAGTAAAATTAGGAATTTTATCTTTTGTTTCATATAATTGAAATAATTCTTTCAATTTAAAAGCATGGGTATTTTTCATTAAATAAAGCAGTTATTATTAGTAAAGATTTTTATAGCAGCTAAGGGAGATTACACATTGTTATGCATTCCTTATAGGACTGTCACAGCTACAGGTATAATGTACATCCAGACCTTTTGATCATATTAAAGGTAATTTATGTGTTTTATGTTTATGTGTTGTTCCATTATATGTATGTGTTGACAGAACTTTTTTTTTTAATGTTTGTCATGCATGTCTATATTTTATGTTGAATTGAATTTCATGTGTATCATGTCCAATGCATGAAAGTGTATTTGTGTTAATGTTCAATATGAAATCACATAAGATTATTTGATTCAGAATTATTTAATATCAGATAATGTTTTTGATAATTATTATGATTTTTTATTTTAAAGGACTAAACTAATAAAAGAAATATTTTTATGATAAATTGATCTGTGATAAAGAAGTGGTAATTATTTTTAAGTCAATTTAATTTAAAGAGAATATGAATCATAAAGTATGAGACTTATTATAATGATGATATACTATAATGGAGTTAAATGTGTATTTTTAGCTTGTCTAATAATTGTTATTGTTATTACAGGGTCTACTATACTATTACTATACTCTACCATATTATACTGTTACAATTATTTAATAAAATACAACAATGAAGCAAGCATCAACTTCATTTTTATTCAACGAACCCTATTACATATGCAACGTACGTATGTCCTTCGATCACCCTCTAAGTACGTTTTTATTAACCACTTACTAGCAACAACAAATAAAATTATATTGCATTTTAATAATCATTTTGTTTACCTTTTTACTTGGAAGGTTTCCAGAAGTTACAAGCAGTTTCCAAAGAAAACCAAGTGTCCTTTTACTTGCAATACTCGGCAATTCTTGATGGTTCCAGGGATTCTTGTATTCTCCATTTTCATATATGGGTCTGGTCAGAATTAAGTCCTCGTTGTTAGAATCCATTTGTTACTTCTCACATAATTTCCTAAAAAATAAAAAAATCCTGAGTATGTCTGCACTACACATGCAATTGCCAATAAAAATTAAGCTTCTCATAAAAAAGTTTTCCAAATAATCTTATACAAAATGAATAATTTAGCAAAAAGTTCTTTAAATTTAAGATACAATATCAAATCTGAGCAAATCTGAGAATTGATCCGGATATTTAGTTCTTGTTCAACCTAATGCAACTGATCATTCCTATGGCGGATATATAATCTTGCAGTATAAAAAGAAATAATCATGTTAAATGCATGACCAATTTCTTAAAATTTTGTCTACTACATTGCAAAAATATAGTTTCCTGTTTAGACTGCTTTATACATGTAGTAGGCTGGTAGTAAGTTGCAACATGAGATAAAAGTATGACATGTGTAACCCTGATGCCATCACTAGATTACAATTGCTTATGGAAATCTGTATTTTTAACATTTTGTGGAAATTTTAATAATCTAACCTGGGTATAACTTTTATGATTATTTATTAGAATTTATGTAAATTTCTTAGAAATCGGTAAATGTATTATTATTTTTTTAAAGAAGTGATTATTATTGGACGTTTTTAGACTGTTATATGAATTAAGATACATGTACAAGATCTGTCAGTATTCTGAAAATAAACAAGTTAAAATCGATAAAAAATGTTATTCAGGTGTAAACAGAACCTATCAGTTCTAGGGATTGACAAATGTATGTTTCACTGTTTATTCTCGGGAGATATACAAAGACGGCGCTTTCCCTTCGTGATTTGGTAACGGGACGTTTCGCCCCTATTGACGTTTCGCGCCGAGACCACTCGCCCCAAAAGACGTTTCGCGCCGAGACGTTTCGCGCCCAGTTTAATCTACATTGTCTACAACGATATATTACGATGTTTTAAGATAAATATTTATATATAAGGTTAATATTGACTGTGTTAAAAAAAGTTCTAAGGTTACTAAAAAACTTTTATGTTTTAAAAGTTGTTGAAAATAGGCTTATACCATAATTAAATGTATAATTATCCATGTGCAGATATAATTATGTTTATTCAGCAATCATAATTGTCTGATTCAGTTTTGTAATTAGGGTGTTATAACTATAATTTGGAGATTCTTCATCATGTCAAGATAAAGAGGAGAATTAAATTATGAGACGGGTGTCAAGTTCATTTTACCGTTGCTCAATAGCTAGGATGCACACTGACTCCAATTTTCTTTGCGATTTTGAGTAATGCTATATAAGCATGATAAGTGATTTGACTTCAATAAATTTTTATCCCCAATTAGCTCTCGTATATATACAAGTGTTGTACAGTACATAAAGTATTTTTTATAATTAGTTTGACTGATTTTCTTCAGAACATTTGACAATCAAGACAAGCTTTTGCTGACCCATTTATGATTGAGAACAGTCAACTAGCGCCAAATGTTGGATTCATTAGACAAGAAAAAGAAATAAAACTAAACAATAGCCTATATTTGATCTCGAGCAAATCTTGTGTGTTGACACATTCAAATTATATTAAACATGTTAAAGTCACGCTTATTTAAAGTCAATAAAAAAAGTAGTTTTATGTTGTAGAGAAAGAATGTTATATATAGGTAAGTTAATTACAGGGTACTTACAATTACTTTCGTTTCAAAAACTTTTACCTACAGTTGTATATGAACGCCAAAGGCAAAGGAACATGTTTGGGGCATACCAATATACGATAACTCGGTCTCGTCGTAATGCGATGAAAAATGGGTTCAAGTGTTCAATATGTTAATAGTAATCAAATTGCTATGAAATATGAGGATATTGTTAATATTTTAAAATATTTTTGACGTGTGAATACAAAAAAAAAGAAATAAGAGTTGCAGTGATGATTTTATATTAAATGAAATATTTATAGATTGTAGTGAGACCTTTTACAGGTCTAGGCGGCCTCTGTTTTTGGAGGATAGATTTTATCCTCTGAAAACAGAGGATAGCGGTCTTGCCACCTACCGGAGTTACCCCCCTTTTGCTGTTCACGAGGAGATGAAAATTTTAACCAACGAACTATATAATCCTTGATTTTCAAGAAAGTCAGGTTAGCCTATGTGTCAAATTTTAGAGACTTATACTTTTAACCATTAAACACACAAATAAAGCAATTTTGTAGAGGTACATGTCGACAAAAACAATTTTGAAGAACATAAACTAAAAAACTATGGCTCATCTTAGCCTTGAAAAATGCGTGTTTTTCAATTTAATTATTCTTTTTTATTGGAAAAACTTATCACTTAATTTTGGAAAAATACTTTCTGTTTGTAGGTTGTAACCAATACAATCTTGATAACATAATTGTATTTTTTTTAAATGCAAATGCGCACATAATCAAGGATAGGATATGGTATTCATAAAGAAACCACAATCAAAGCCCTAAATCCAATTTTCCTTTTTCAAAATTACATCGGGATCGTATCGCTGTCATATCATTTGGACGCCCCATAATTAACGTCAAATTTGACGTCAAGTTAATCGTTTATTTGAAATCGCAAGAGTTATCTCCCCAACTGTTTTGTACGTCTTTGAACCAGCGGTACAGAAATTTCAATTGCTAATGAATGCCGTCTGTTCATGTGTATGATGTTAGGAACAAACAAGGGCATTTTCAGTTAAAAAAAATCGTATAACAATTTAAAGCGCAGGAATCTCAGATTAATTTAGCGAACATATTTAAGAAGTTTAGCGTGATGCACTATTGATGACCTAATAAAAAAAGGACTAGTTTTCAAGTTTCACGGCCATGCAGAAGAGTCAGCAGGATATTGGATCAAAGACTGAAAGAGTTATATTGTACATCATGCACTTCACTATGTTCATTTAAACATATTAAATGACATCGAGATATATAATATAATATTAAGCATTGAATTCTTATTTTTGGATGTCGTGGGTCCTATAACACACCTGGCCGTGCCGACAAATTGAATACCGTGTGTTAGCGTTGAATGATAATTTGTCGGCACGGCCAGGCCTTAAGACCATAAACTGAGAACAGACTTAAGTCAAAATTTTGATTATGAATTTCTTGGGTTTTCTTTGACAAATGTGTTTTAAAAATTGCAGGACTGTATAATGTTCAAATATAAACAAGTGATGAAAATTTTGTTAGATTATGAAAATCATTTCAAAAATTATATCAATTTGAAATTTTGACTTAAGTCTGTTCTCAGTTTATGGTCTTTGGGCCAGGTGTGTTATAAGACCAACGACATCCAAAAATAAGAATTCAATGCTTATTTTTACATTCTCTATTATTCTCTCTTCATAATTGTTTATTTCGTTAATCTTTATTAGGAATTTAGCGCCTTTCAGAACTGGTGTGCTTAATAGACGTAAGAGCGGTTTATGACGTTGTAAAGTTAAATACTGTGTATTCTACCTCCCGATGACAAGGTTTCGCGTGCTAGAGATTTGAACGTCGTTGATTTCTAAGGGATTTTATAAAGAAAATTAGACTGAATGTAAATATTTTAGATTAAATGGTTGAAGGAGGACCTGCGAATACCTTCTGTGAATGAAGGTATATTTTTATTAGTATCTCGTTTTTTAATAGATCTAAAAAGAGATCCAGATTATGCATGACTTTTAAAAATAATCCTAGGGTGTATGTTCTGTGGAAATTTCATTCATTCATTTCATCTTGTTTTTTTTTCCATTCATTTCATTATAAGAAAATGAACACATGATTTCAGAGTACGGATCATTATAATTGGAAAAGAATGAAAAAGTACCTCAGTTCTCACTTACCATCCATCATAGTAAAGATCAGTCTATACTACCTCATGAATGTTCAAGAAAGTTGGATGGATCAAGCAAAGGTACATGTATGGATTCAGATATGCCATATCGGATTTTGAGGAGACTGGTTACCCAATAAATCTTATCCTTGGAAACAATGATTCCACAATAGCATCCTATATAGTTAGAAAACAATAGGAGTCTAAGATGATTGTAGTGACTTTGCTTCTCATCTTTGAACTTTTATTCAGTAAAATAAATGAATGCATCAAAGTCATTAATTGAAAGATTGATTGTATATTGTTTTACGTCCCATTCGAGAAATCTACTCATACAGAGACGTCATCATATACCGGTGAAGGGCTTCAAATTTAGACCTTTACTCGGCACTCAGGGCCATTGAGCAGTGAGGGATCTTTATCGTGCCAACGCCTGCCGTGACGCGGTCTCATCCGAATGACCCGCAACTTTCACTCGAAAGTGCCGAGCGCTTGGCGAAGGAACAGTTGCTACCTATTTTTAATCGACTTAGGTCAGTCGGGCCTAACTCACGATCTTACGATCACAGAAGGAGTGCTCTACCGACTGAGCTACTGTGACGGTAGTTATTAATTGAAGGTGGGTTTTTCTAGTTAACAAGTTTCCATGAAGCATTAAAAATGTTTTGTAATATTTCAAGTAAATTAATATTAAGATTAACTAAGCAATGATAGTTTCATTCATTTATGCTCACCTGGGCTAGATGCTCAAATGAAAATTTCTAAGAAATGATGAAAGTGTCCCACATTAAGTTATATCGCTACAGTGTAAAACATGACATTTTTGAAGTAATTGTTTACTTTGTCGGAATAAGACCATTTAAATACAAAAACAACTCTAATAATTAAACAAAATCAGTTATATCAATATTGTATCTTTTTTCTGTAAGTATACATTTGTACTTAGCTTACAGTATATATTTACAAGTATGTGTGAATTAGATTCTTCTCAATTTCAATTTTTTTTTCGTTATCAGTGTATTGTGCATTTGTTCCCATTTATAACATTTTTATTTTCACTTTTTGATTTATAAAGAAGAAAATTTACTTGATTCATGTAATTGTATGGATTTTTTTTTATAATTGTTGTCACAAGCTTAAGCTAACTGGATGAAATGCTTACAACATTGAACTCAAAGGATTGTGTGTAAAGGCAAGTCATAGTCTTAGCTGATTATAGACATTTGGTATGAAGGTGTCTAGAAATTCATAAATTTGGAATGACTATATCAACATGAAGTCAAAGGGCTTTTATTGGACACGTATTTTCCAACAGCAGCATATTAAGAAACCATCTTGAACAAATACATGTGCATGTATACACCTCTAAAGCAAGTTTATACAGTTACTTCTAAAAGGTGTTGGGATATAATTCCATTGACCATTTCATCAAACGTAAAGGTGTCATTAATAGGACATGTACACCAAGACCTTCCATGGACTGAACTTATTCAGTAGCACAGGAGTGTTATTTTGAATATTTATGGTCATTTTTCTGTCTAAAAACAAATTAATATAATATAAATTTCAGATTGACAAGTACACTCTGTAAAAATTGTATCAATGTTTACTTTGAACATGCAGAAAAAAACTGATTTTATGTACATGCACAACCCATATAGGCTTTGTTTCCATGGAAACAGTGTTGGGGACATACATTTTATTTTTAAGACGGTGTTATGGAAATATCCGAGGTAATAATTTCATGGATTTGGGTGGAATCAGTGGACATGGAAAATGATTATTTTTACTTGTTTGTTGCCATAGCAACGGGTTTCACTTTATCAAGGACAATTTTAAAAAAATTGTTTTCCCCTAAACTTCCACATTTGAATGACAGAAATATAAAAGTAAAGATAAAATGAGCATAAAATACAATAATTCATGCCATTTTATTTATTTAAATATGGTAGTTTATAAAATAAATCAATTTCTCCTTGAAATTAATGCAAAGATGTAAAACATCCAATACCTTAAATTTGACATCTTTTATTTAAAAAGAACGGGACAGACAATATCTTTTAAAATCATAATAAAAGAGGAAGCTATTCTTTCCAAACAAATTGATGTATACATGTACATGTGTACAAATTTTAAAAGACAAAAATTGAAGGAGACCACAAACCTTACCATAAACATTTACATGTTTACGTTGAAAGTAGATATTGTGCGATTTCGAGTATTGAGTATTTCCATTTAAAATTATCTGCTGCCACCCTTACTGGAAGACGAACAAGTAAACAAGGTAATCAAGTTTCAAGAACTGTATGTTTATAATCAATTTAAATGTATAAATGAGTACTAGTAAATGGAAGAATATGACGACCATAAACATAGAATCTTGCACATTATGATACATGTCTGGGGACATGCAGGTACTGAGTAATACTCTTGATTTAGGAGAAAACGTGTGTTTATTGCCATTCTTTGTATCTTTAGAAAATGAAATAAATATATCTCTGCAATCTAATTGAAACCAGATCTTAGATCCTCACTGAATACATTCGGCGCGAATCTAGGAAGATCTGATATTGATTAGATTGAATACTTCTGAAACTAATAGGGAAAAGTAAAAAAAAAAATGTCTATAGTATTTCAAACGATTCTGTAAAAATGTATCATTTATTGCGATATATTTAATAAAATTCAATAGAATTCTTGAAAAATTTGAACTACAAAATTCAAACGATCTTCTGTATGGAAACTAAACATGTTGTCTAATCTAACTACTACTGAGTATTTACGAATGTACATTACATGTAATCTTGAAGTCGTTATTTTGACATTGAGTATTTCCTGCCCATCACTGCACCTCACTGCACATAAAATGCTTCAATTTTACCATGATGACGAAATGTCGACATTCCACGTATAGATTAGGCCCCGCGCCCTTTATGCCGCCTTAGGGTATGTCACTCGTCAGCTTTTGAGAAAAGTTGGTCAGAATCTAAATTATTTATTAACAATTTAATTTTTCTAGCATACTTGCATTAAACAATGTAAATTATACAACATTCGATTTAAAAAACTGTTCAAAAATCCATAAAGAAACAAAATTCATGGGGGAATATTTTAGGTGGTGGAAGGATAATTAGAAGGAAAAACTTCAGTTATATACATTTCTTCCATTTACTATCTTGGAACATTAGCCCTACATATTTTACCCAGAGATTTTTTTTTCGTTATTATAATGCTAGGATTATTGAATATAAATTTCAATTAATACTTTTAGAACAAATGTTACACATTCACTAACATACTTTGCCAAAAAAAAAAAGATATACTGAAGAAGTCAAGATAAAATTTACAATGATTTTTGCCTGAAAAATCGCACATTTTGATCAATATCTCAAAATTTACATCAGTGACTTCAATTTTTTCTCTCATTATTTTAATCTACACGATACTCACAACCGATCAGCACGAGAGTCATAAAAAGCTTGACACAAGAAAATGTATTATTACCGGTTTAGAAATTTAATATCACTTAATGATATTTTTCATTGCAAAAAGATCACACAATAATTAACGCGCATTAATCTGCAGAATTTTTCAATAGTAAATATTAATCAGCCTTTTTTTTTTTAACATAAAATAATGCTACATTTATTGCCATGATTACATCTGGTAAAATATGATAAAGGTTAAAGTGATTAACCTTACAGTTACAATTGAGGTACAGAATGGTCAAGTTAATTTTGCCCTTGCTCAGTAGGATGCACACTAACCCCCCTTTTCTTTTCGAGTCATGCTAAATGAGTAGTTACCTAAAATATCCTTATTAAAATATCCTTGATATAACTCATGCGTAACATACATAAGAGCGCTGGAAGAGGTTTCATCTATTCCACCATGCTAAGAGTTCAGAACGAGATACTTTTGACTTGGCGCACTTTTACATTCTAATGTAAAATAACTGATTTTTCTCAAATGAGCCTTTGACTCAGATAAGTTTAAATCTAAAACAGAAATTTTGACCAAAGAAAAAAAAAATAGATTGAAAATATCTACATTGTATAAATAAACGGAAAAGAGGAACACTCTTTTGGTTTTGCTCGTCCGGTCTACAAGCAAGGTTAATTATTATATCTGCCTTTGCGAGCACTTCGCCGGTCTCATGGACACATACAATAGGGACATTTTCCGTCTTTTAACCGAAAACCTTAACGATGCAGAATCATAGGTGTACTCAAAGACTCCGTCCCTTTACAAAAATGGGTTTAGGATAGGAAAAGGCGTTTCTATGCAAATGAACTACTTAGAACACATAAGGGAATAAGGGATGCTCCTCTTACACAAAAAGGTTAAAGCTTACTTGGTATTCACGACGTGTAAGCCAATGCACATTATGAGGTCATATTACTGACGTCATTGTTCAATTTACATAAGTTATAAAGATCATCAACAAAATAGCGTTGGCGCAAGGGCATACCCTATTTAATTTACAGAAACAAGGTATATTCAGAAGCAGAATATTCTTAGCATTTATGATATTCCTGCACAAATATCCGCAGTCCCATTTTTTTAAATTTCTATTTTTTGTTGTTGTTGTTGAAGTTTTGAGTTGAAACAGGGTAAAAATTCACAGTCCGGTGTAAGTCTCCTCAATTTTTTTTTTCAAATGAGATAGAGTATAGGATTTGTGAAGCAATTTTATTACATTGTAATCTTTATAATATTCTTATTAGCATAATACATTATTTAAGCAGGTACAATGGAGTAGTAAGCATCCCCTGTTGACCGATCACACTGCCGAGTGCTACTTGTCATGATCGAGCAAACGGTAAAATTTGTAGACAATTCAGTGTGTAAATAATAGCCTTACAATTAGTATGAAAACCACCAGTCAGCATTCGACTTAACAATAGATTATATTTGCTGGCAAGGTGCAAAATGATGACTTTAAACAAGACTGTTGATATATTTGTTAAATGAAATTTTTTGTCAATAGTTTTCCTCGTTTTAGAAATTGTAGATAGAGCTTGTTCTTGCGTTTCGTATCAACTGGGAGACATAAACTCCATATGCATGTGATAAGGGTATATTGCTACATAAATAAGGGGAAGTTGGCGAAAGAAGAGTTGAAGTCATCACTTTTATCATAAAGTTCTATTTTCTAGTAAAATATCCAAATATGAAACAGATTTGTCAAACTCTTTGGTATCTTTTAAATCAAGTTCAACGGGATAAATCGAGTCGACATACATGTATGAATGGAAATAACTACTGTTAATTTATAAAACGTCGTCGATATATCTAAATGTCGAGTTGAAGGTTACAACAAGTGTTTTCTTCTTTCCAATATATAAGTCTGTTTCATATGAAAACAAAAATAGGTCTGCAAATTTGGTACCCATGGAAATTTCGACATATTGTTGGAAGATTTGATCTCAAAAAACTACAAAGATTATATACGTATGTGTACAACCAGAATGTTTTTTTTTTTTTTTTTTTTTTACAAAATAAGTTTGCAAATGACCAATGACAAGGTAAGTAAATTTACGACTTCAATTTTTTTTGAATAAGCAGCTGTCTATGATGTCAAAAAGCCTGGACTTTAATTTTTTCGTGGGGAATTATTGTGTAAAGTGTTGAATAGTCGTACCTTTCGATGTTATTGATTTTGGTAAAATTTTGTGAATTCAAATTTTCTAACAGTTCCTTGGAGTGTTTAAGTTTCAGTATCATCAAATGCTGACTGACGTTTTTCATACTAATTGTTAGGCCATTATTTACAAACTGAATTGTCGACGGAATTTCCCGTTATTTCCCGATCATGACAAGGAGCACACGGCGGGTGTGACCGGTCGGCAGGGGATGCTCCTCCATGGTACCTGATCACACCTCTGATGTTTGGAGGTCCGTGTTTGCTCTGCTCCTATTTTGTATTGTTTAATGGACTTTTGAGCTTGAATACTGTTCGTTATCTCCATATATTTCATTGATTTACACCATTTCTCAAAAACATTGTAGTACATTATTTCTGAAGTTTCTCCTCCACTTCTGTTAATAATTTAGTGAGGAGTAAAGAGAGAGGCTTGGTAGAAAACTTACTGAAACCCGATAGATATCTTTGTAAGGATTTTTATGTAGTTTAGGAATCAAGTATAAATATGGTAGTTTAATTCAATTTGATTGTTGGGAATATTAAAAAAATTAAAACTGACATTATTTTGTAGAATTTCCTCCTTAGAAAGGGAGCAATGGGTATAAGTTGGATTACCACCTGCAGAATTAAATCCAAGATCCTCTAAAATACAATTAAAATATTGAGCCTTACAAACAAAGATAATGTTGTTACCTGCTTTGTCAGCTGGGACCAGTACATATTGATCGTGTAATCCATCTTATACTTTTTCTCACTCTAAATCATTGAAGACAGAAGGATAGATGGTTTTCATTTCGCCCCCCCCCCCTCGCTTGATGCAAGATTTCAATTTCCATCTGATATTTTTAATCCAAGTGTCAACGTCTTCCTTTTCATGCTTGACCCATTGCCTGGCGTAATCTTCCTCAGAATTCATTTTTTTTTTGAAATTATGACGCCAGTTGAAAGATCGGGGTCCCCTGAATTTTGACCCTTTTAAAATAAGTGATTTAATTCCTCATTATTAGCTAAATCTACTTTACCAGTAATGACGTGTCCAGCAGGACTACAGTTGTAGGGTGAAGAAGAACATGAGCACGTTGGAGGATTATGTTTCAGATGTTCAATATCTAGGAACTGTAGAGTTTATTTGTAATTAAAAAGTTTGGAAGCAATAGTCAATATATATTTGTAAGAAATACAAAGTGAACTTCAACTTGAAATATGATGGAATACAAGACTGGACCCTTTTGTGATAAAGAATATTACTTATGTTAACTGCGTCATTTTATTTAACAAATTTTGAGCAGTATTTTCTTCCTTGGCGGTTTAAAAAGCCTATGAATGGCAATATTCATAACCACAGATCCGAACCTGTATTCTGATGTCGAAGAATCCAAATATGGACTTTCCTTCACCTTTTCAAATAGACTATTCAAAACTTTCAAAGGGACAGAGTAAAGTTACGTGCAAATGCAAATATGATGAATACCTAAATGTTTATTAACATAAGGTAGTAGTGAATCAAAGGAGACATCGTGTATTATAGGTTTATTGTAAGACCGATGTCCATAACTACACTTACGTCTCTGGGTATTGTTTAAAAGTCCCATCACATTCACATTGCTACACTGTGAACTTGAAAGATTCCCAACTATCGACATTCATTGCTACCATATGAAAAGGCTATGCCTTGTTTCCTAATCCAGTATTCTTCTCGTTGTCTACGGAAAGATGTACTCAATGATGGGCTATTAGTCTGATGGTAAATCTTTTCTAGCATTCTAACTTTCATTGACAAATAGAATGATGAGGTAAATTAAAGTGCTTGTAGAAGAATATGACTTTAATAACAGGCAAGGACTAATACACGAACTCTTAGGAGAGCACACACAAAAAGTAGAAATTAGCATGTCAAATGGTTAATTTTTCTCCCTTATTTTTCTCAATATTAAAATCTCTACATTTTTCTCTACTTATACCAACATGTTAAGGAATGCAGAATTTGAATATTAAAAGGGCATCGCATCCGATCTGTACACATTACTAAAAACAAAAACAACAGCTATTCTAAATATTGGACGGCACTGCTGGAGTTAAACATACAAATCACGAAAGCTAAAGAGAGAGGAATGTCAGAAATGAATACTGGGAATAACCTAATTGCAAAAACCCTGAGCATTGAAACTGAAATCAATGTAGACGTCAAATCACAAAAGCTGATAATGAAAGCATCAAAGTTTGGAGCAAAGATAATGTTTGTCATTTGTTTGTATGTATGCATCACCATCTGCATTTATCTTTGGACCTGAGTGAAATAATAGCATCCAGCTGAGTTTTAAGTAAGACAACGCCCACAATTGCTACCCAGAGAACATTGTACTTTGTAGATTTTAATTCTACGAATAATTTACTTCATCTTAGTATGCTTTTTTATTTATGAAAGGATATATCGTCATCTCTCTCTCTCTGTCTCTCTCTCTCTCTCCATTTTCACGGCTGTTTGTTGTAATAGAAGCGCCCTTTTGACAACTTGCTGGTCTCAAAGTTTTTCATTATTGCAAACATCATAGCGGACACTTCAACGGGTCCACTATACAAGCAATGGAGCCATTCCTTTCTTACAATAAAGATGCATTTAATTCAAGAGGTTCTATCTACTCATGCATGCTAGGGGTTCAAACCGAGATACTTTTGATTTGGAAAAGAGTAACCTCTGCATTCTTATGTACAAAATAACTGATTATGTTCACATGAGACTTTGGCTCACATCAATCAGAATTTTGACGAAAGAGAAATATAGATTGAAAATATCTACATTGTAAAAGTAATTTGAAAAGAGAAAAACACTTTTAGTTTTGCTCGTCCGGTCTATAAGCAATGATAACTATATGTATTGCATGTGCCTCAGTGAGCACTTCGTCGGTCTCGTGGACACACTTAACGGGGACATTTTCCATCTTTTAACTGAAAACCTTTACAATGCAGAATCGTAGCTGTGCTCAAAGACTCCGTCCCTTATAACGTATAGTTACAGCCTACTACGACATGTTACAAGTCAAGACTACGTACACCATCGGGAGTCTTGATAGTCTTCAAACTCTTACTGAACAGCGTTGCATTCCAGCGTTGCCATATATAGACTTGGATGTAGGCAATCTTCGTAGATTGTAGCCCAACGTAGTATGGACTTAGTAACATCAAATTCTTTACCATGAGTTGCATCTTAGTTATATAATATGCGTCTGTTTTGTAAAAGCGTTCTGCATCTCTGGTGTCCTTTGTAAAACCATCAATATCTATGCTCTATGTTCAAAATCTCTGGTCTTTCTTCTCATAAAAGCCTTGGACTCACTATGTAACATCAAATGCTTTACTCTTACTTGCATCTACCTTAGTAACATTATAAGCTTTTTACCAACTTAGTAGAATCTACCTCAAATGCTTCACTCTTTACTTTCATCTATCTTAGTAACATTTTAAGCTTTTTTACCCACTTAGTAACATCTACTTCCAACCTTTGCAATATATGCTTTTACTTTTTAACATCAACCTTAATATCACATTAGCTTTGCTTCCTTAGTATTTCTTGTGGGGAGCAGGTCTAAAATTTGTATAAATTAACAAAGGTTTGAATGATAACTCTATTTTGCAAGGAACTCCAACTCTATTCAGGAACGACAACGTACACTGTATTTTTCATTTTTTTTTCTATTTGAGAAGGAGAGGGGGTACAGCATTTTTTATTTCCGGTTATTTGTTGGAGGACGATGATAGGGATGAATTGTAGGGACGATAACATCTTAAGTTCAAAACAAAAGTTCTAGAAAGTTGTAGAAGATTCTAGTTAATGACTGTTTGTGACATTGATTCATTTTATTGGGGTCCTCTATGTAATTAGAAAGTAGGGTTTTCTGAAACATCTAAAGTTTTAGTCTTTGTGCGCTGGTCAAAAAGTTGGAGTCCGAGGGCTTGGTCCAAGGTCACAAATATAATCATAAAAATCTTTTTAAACCGCTATTCTGAATATTGGACTACACTTCTGGAGTTAAAATCAGAGTGATGGCTGAAATTAATTTTGGATATAAACTGGCCGCACAAAATGAAGTTGACATTGAAATAGAGGTCAAATCAAAAAAGCTGGAAATGAAAACTTCGAAGTTTGGAGCGAGCATTATTTTTGCCATTCTTTTGTGTTTATGCATCATCTTTTGTATCTGCATGTATCTTTGGACTCTATTGAAGCAATAGCATCCAACTGAAGATTAAAGAAGACAACACCCACAATTGCTACCCAAAGAACATTGATCTTTGTCGAATTAATTTTTTCATAAATAAATTATCCATCTTTATATGATTATTTTCATTCATTAAAGGGGGTATTATCCCATTTCTGCCCATCTTCTGTTTTAAGAGAAATGTCAGTGTTGCCATACATCGAATGTAGACTATCTTCTTAAATTGTCGCCGAACAAAGTATCGACACCGAAAACTTACCTTTCTTAGTTGAAAAAAAAAGTCTTGAAACCCCCCCCCCCCCCCCCCCCGGTTTCTAATTTGGTCTGGTTCTTAGAAATACTCAGGCACTTACCTGCTCGTCTCCTAGCGAAAAAACAATTGGTTATACTCAAAGCAAGCTAGCAACTTTGTTAAAATAACGTTCCCTCATGTGAATTGAGACATGAGCTCGAAAGAGAGCAATTACTTGATTGGAAAGAGCATTATTGAGCAGCTGTTCGGTGGTGAGAATATATGCTTTTACTTTTTTACACCAAACTTAGCTGACAATTGCTTTGTTTCTTAGCGTTTATTAGCATAAGCGGGTGTAGCAACCAACCCACCCCTCCCTCCCTCCCTCCCTCTCTCTAGGAAGGCTGTCCTGACCCATTCTTTCTTACTAAAAAGATAAGGGAACGATTTGCATCGATTCGAAAAACCCAAAGCCACTAGTCAGGCTTGCCCCTACTAACTTAGATTTAATGCCACCATCGTACGACCATTGCCTCACCCATTTTACCCCAACGAAAGTGTTGCAGGTAACTAGGCCCCAGCAGAGATAATGTCGGCGCTAGGATTATTGACGTGGATCAAACCAGGCGGCCGAGTGGGTCAATTTCACCCATTATGCAAGGGGCTATGTGGTTTCGTGTTAAGACGATACGATAGAATCAAACCAAGCGTTTGTTCTAATACAGTGAAAATGTTCAACGCTATAAATACTCAAGTGTGGTTGATTACTGTAAACCTAAATGTTTGAAAATTTGCACAAATTAACGTACGATTTTTCCTTTGAGAAACGATAACTCTATTTTGCAGGAACAACAACTCTGTTCAGGAACGACAACGTATTTTTCAAGAATTTTTTTTCTCTTTTGGGGAAGGGTGGTAGGGGTAGAGTATTATGTATTTTCGGCTTATTGTTAGAGTACGATGATTGCTATATATTTTAGGAATGGTCACATCTTTAGGAACAATTTATTTTTTTTTTTTTAAATTATTTTAATTTATATGTTTAAAAATGTGGGTAGAGGTATTTTCAGAGCTTACGTACAATTTACATTGAAACAAAAGATCTAGAAAGTTGTAGAAGATTCTAGTTAATGACTGTGTTTGTGACTTTCATTTATTAAGTTGGGATCCTCTAGGTAATTGGAAAGTAGGGTTTTTTGGAACATCTAAAGTTTTAGTCTTTGTGTGCTTCTCAAGCAGTTGGAGTAAGAGAGCTTGGCCCAAGTCTCAAAGATTATCTTCGAAATCTTTTAAAAACAGCTATTCTGAATATTGGACTATACTCCTGGAGTTTAAGACAGAGTGATGACTGAAATGAAATTTGGGAATAAACTGATTGCACAAAACGAAATTGACATTGAAATAAAGGTCAAATCAAAAAGGCTGAAAATGAAAGCTTCGAAGTTTGGAGCGAGCATTTTCTTTGCAATTCGTTTGTGTTCATACATCTACATGTATCTTGGGACTCCATTGAAACAATAGCATCCAACTGAAGATTAAAAAAGACAACACCCACATTTGCTACTCATAGAACCTTGTACTTGGTAGAATTGATTTCTTTTTTATGAATAAATCATTCCATCTTTATATAATTATTTTCATTCATTAAAGGGTATATTATCCCATTCCTCCCCCTTCTTCTCTTATAAGAGAACACTACTGGCCTAAATAATTACTGATAGTGCCACTTTTTACTGATAATTTCTGATATTTACTGATATTATACTGTTGGTACATGTACTGAGAATTTCTGATATTTGCTGATATTTTTACTGTTGTTACTGATAATTACTGTTAGTTCTGATAATTACTGATATTTACTGTCGTCTTTACTGTGGGTTCTGATAATTACTGATATTTGCTGAGAGTTACTGTTGGTACTGAGAATTGCTGATAATTACTGAGATTATTTTTCTGAACCCAAAAGATGTAAAACAAGCCTAACAATGAATAGAAAAGGAGGGGAATTGGTTGAAAGGAAGAATTAGGAAAGAAAATCCTTTTTAAATCGTTAATAATCGTTCTTATTTTAAAACATGATTTCAGAGAAAAGAAAAATAACTGGAAGATGAAACTTTTTAAAGACTTCTTCAACTCTAGCTGTTTCAATAAGGGTTATATACATGTAATTAAAAAATAATCCTTTAAAGCTTGACAATATACTCATTTTTTATCCATACAGTGGTTGTTACACATAAAAAAAGGTCTGTTCAAAGCAGTTTCAGAATTTCTTGACAACCAACCCCCCCCCCCCCCCGCCCCTCCACCGCCCCCAAAACAAATTAAATAAATAAAGGATTACTTAATAAAAAATAATAATAAAACAATATACACAAAATGAAAAAAAAAATTACATGACGTTTTTAGAAGACACACAAATTTCTGTATAAATGAGCCTGATGGAAGTATTGCAGTAAAATTATTTGGACGTTCTTTCTCGCTTCCCACGGGCGTGTTAAACATTTTTTTTAATTTAAATTCAAAGAACAGAGGATGTTAGTATATCTAATGCTAACAATTTAAAGAACTATAATTATAGAAATAAATTTGAAGGAAAAGACAATATCCCGATCTATTTTTTTTTCATTTTGAAGATATTCAAGACTACTTGCAAGTCTTAAAAATTAATACATTCAAATGATAAGTATTTATTTTCACTAATCACAACGATGCCTGATGTAAATTGTTTTCAAAATAGAAATCTAAAATTTCCTTCCAATATTAGTCAATTACATGCAACAGATGTGTGCTGGTCCCGGCATTATTCTTAAACTACGTCTTCATTGAGTGTATACCTTGATCTTAAGTTAATGTATCTAAATAATAAATTTAACATTTCTCAAATGTAATGTTAAATTATATTAATAACCGAAAAAAAAAAAAACGCATTCCCGTCATCCTGTAATAAATAAATAAATATTCGTGTTAAGAGTCTGCTTCTTATCCCCCCCTTTTTTTCTGCCTTAAATGTAGAATGCACAATAACATGTACCCAACCTCGAGGAAAATAAAATGATTACATGCATGAATAAGAAGTTTGACACTGCATTTTTTTTTATACATCCCGGATCCTTGTTTAGTTAAAACTAAATTATTTCCCCTATTCCCCGAAGTAGACTTTTACATGGATTTTTTTTTCATTCAGTTATCTATCTGTTTACTATATGTAATGAATTTATTTTTTTTCTGAAAAGAGGCATTCTTAATTATGATACTGATCAAGCTTAGCCAGAAAAATAAAAATAGAAGTAATCCCCCCCCCCCCTAGAATTTTAGCTTAAACGTTCTAGATTACAAGTATCGTGTTGATACATGTAACCTCATATTTTGATACATTTAAAGTCTTTATTTTCCATGTAATTGTTGTCTTTCTGTTCTTTTTAAGCAATAAACGAAAGTGAGATATATATCAAAGAGAGATGTACATTTTTTAAATCCACTTGTCACTTCATTGTTGCGTAACTGACTGTGATATCCGGTGAGTCCCGGCCGCCGAGTGCCCTTCTCTCTCGCTCGCCGTGTCATACATGTATATATTATACAGCAGGGACATCTATTGTGTTATTTTCTCGCTACCGTACAGTGTACATCACAGCACTTCCGTTTGTGTACAATACCCATAAAAGTCTTTGTACCCCGTTACGGTGTTCAACAGTAATCAGACAAAATTATATTTGTAAAATTTGGGACAAATTATATTTTTGTGGTAAATTGAACAGGATTTTTCATGTAAACGAAATCTTACCTGGTATTTTAATATTCTGATAAATTTAATGAGCTAGGTGCAGCAGAAAAATAAGTCACAGTAACTGTTAATGAGGGATAGATTGTGAATTAAGTTAGAAATAATTCATACTGATATAAAATATGCTGATTCTCTGTTACATGACAGTGTAAAAATACGATTTCATTTTCAAGTTTAATAAATAAATTTTAATTGACGCCAAATCCTTGCATAATCCTTGGCTTGTTTCAATTAACTCCAACAATAGCTAAACTTTGTATAAAAAATATTTTAGATCTGTTGTTTTCCTCCAAATCTATTACATGTATACTTCCGTGTGCATTCTACTTGTTCATGATCAGTATGTCCTCATTTACACATGTAAATGTTTACCCTTCTACAAAAATCTTCGAAATATTTTTCTACTGAAGAGACTCAGGCCTAAATAAGACATATCATTGATTAAGGAAGCGCTATGTGCAGAAACAAATTCTGTTGGAAAAAGTTCTAATACATAATTTTCAGGATGATTATAGATCGCGCATGCCCCTCCCCCTTCCCTCTTTCAAAACTTACTTCCTACAAACTAAAGATTAAGTTTCTTTGTTTAATTAGTTTGTTTTAAGATATCCAACAATTAAAACATATAAAATATTAGCATTAAGATTAATTTTATTTATTTTACGGACAATACATTTCTCTGGACATGTTCAGTCAAAATATATGAATCGTGTTATTTTATCTAAGGATATGAAATAAATACGCTGAGGTTTAATGAGTATCGAACATTTAATTTTCCCTTTGATTGTTTTAACTGACAGTCCATTAAAAATCTCTATTTATTAAAAATATTTTTGACGACACAAATGTAATCATGATCAATGTATTCGAGAAATATTATATGTGGTATGTGTTTTAACAAGATTAAAGGTTTTGAACTACTTGTTACATGTTTCCTATGAAAATCTGTAATGCCTTAGAAAATGTTCAAAACATTACAACGTGTGAACGGGTTGGTGGTGTATCGATCTTGACTAACTTTGATCCAATCTCTTATAATTCTTAGGAGCGGCGGATCAAAAATTTTCTGAAACAAATAACTACAGTGCTTTATATGGCATTGAAAATGAACGGTTTTAATTTTTTTTTTTTATACATGTGTTCTTTAGATAACGTTTCACTCGTATTGGGGCACTATTATTTCCCTATTAAAAGCTGCGAATTTCGACCTGTACGCTGCACTTACATGTACATGTATATGTCCATAAATCAGTGGCAGGATCTTCCGTGTTCAACTTTTGACATGTACTCGGAGGCATTTTTTTTTTACTTATAAGCAATCTTTCTCATGCAATTTGCTATCTGTACTCTGCACTTATAAACAATGAACAGAGAGGGATCTTTCTCGTGACTCTGCACTATTTGTTTTGTGCCAGCACCTACTTTAACAGAAGACCGCGGTTTATACAGTCCCATCCGAAGGACCGATCTCCATGTCCAACATCACCGCACCATATGTATGGATTAAATGTGAATCCAAATTATTTTTTTTAATTGGTTTTATAATAAGAAACTGATTTATTACGTCCTTTTTAATTAGGCCTACTAGTCATCGATTAGAATAATACAAGTAAGTTCTTCGGAACTAAGGAACAGGATGAAATGGGAGGGGGGTGGGGGGTGGCAGGTTGAATCTTCTTACAGAAAGAGAAATCTAAGTTTTTTCCTATATATAATTAGTTTGAAAATAATTTTTTTTATGACAAAATGTTTACCATCCTTGCTGTCACTCAAGTTACAAATTCTAAATGACTACGGGTTAAAAAAAGATATCAAGGATAAATTATAAAATGAAATTAATTTGTTTAATTTATTTAAGCCATCCACCCCAGTCTCTTTTAAATTTTACATCTCATGAACTTAGAAAATAATCTCAGTAATTATCGGCAATTCTCAGTACCAACAGTAGCTCTCAGCAAATATCAGTAATTATCAGAACCCACAGTAAAAACGACAGTAAATATCAGTAATTATCAGAACTAACAGTAATTATCAGTAACAACAGTAAATATATCAGCAAATATCAGAAAGCCTCAGTAACAACAGTATTATATCAGTAAATATCAGAAATTATCAGTAAAAAGTGGCACTATCAGTAATTTTTTAGGCCAGTAGTGGAAGTGCCAATGTTGCCATAAACCGACTTGAATGTAAACTATCTTGTTAAAGTGTAGCCCAACAAAGTATCGACATCAAAAACTTACCTTTCTCAGTGGGAGAAAATGTCTTGAAACCCCCAATCCCCCGGTTTCTAATTTGGCTTGGTTCTTAAAAATACTCAGACATTTACTTCCTCGTCTCCTAACAAACAAACAATTGATAATACTTAGAGCAAGCTAGGAACTTTGTTAAAATAACGTTCTCTCATGTCAATCAAGATATGACATCAAAAGAAAGGAATGGCATGATTGGAAAAGGCATAATTGAGCAGGTGTTCGATGGTGAAAATTTTACTTAAGTTACTGGCGAAAACTAATGCTTAGTAGAGCACACACATCAAGTAGCTATAGAGATTGGAATGTCAAGTAATTCATTTTCCTCAGTTTTTTTTTAAATATTAAAATACGTAACAATTTTCTCTATTTAAACCAGCACAATAAAGATTGCAAAGTTGAATATTAAAAGGACATCGGATTTGTACACACTGTTAAAAAAAAGACAGGTATTCTAAATATCGGACCGCATTCCTAGAGCTTTTTCACATACCAGTAACAAAGAAGGATGGAAGAAATGACTACTGAGAACAACCTGACTGCAAACAATCAGAGCATTGGAATTGACATTGCTATAGACGTCAAATCACAAAAGCTGAAAATGAAAGCTTCAAAGTTTGGATTGAAGATTATGTTTGGCATTTGTTTGTGTGTGTGCATCACCTTTTGCATTTATCTTGGGACTCAAATGAAATAATAGCATCCAACTGAAGTATAAAGAAGACAATTGCTACCCAGAGAACACTGCTTTGTAGAATTAATTTTTGATGAATAAATCATTCCATCTTTGTATGATTTTTTTTAAAGCTGAACATGCTTCGTAAAAAGAATCTGTCAGCCATATTTGATTGGACTTTCGCTATATCTGAGGGCCCCTATATATAGAGCCGTTCACTTGGTCACTCTTCAGTGTAATCAATTGTCACCGGTGTAGACGAACGTATGCTATACAGCACTTGGTAGCGACAAAAATAACTGTGTGCTTCTTCTAATGCAGGAATGTAAGATACCAAAGAGATTCACAACAACTGCACAGGTCAGTGCAGTATACAAACGAACACAAATATACCTAACTGCAATAAAATGTGAGATAACCAGCACGAACACGGGGTCTCCATTCCACGCCGATACCCGTGACAATAAAGCAGTCAGGTGTAACAAAGCGAAGAGTATACTCCAGTGCTGATATCTTAGATAGTAATATCGAAAATGGTGTATGCCTATTTACGAGTCGTGTTCAGCTTTAATTCTTGAAAGTGTACATCGCCTCATTTTTTCCCTTTTCTCGTGTTGTAAGAGAAGCGCTCTTTTGAAAATTTGCCGGTCTCAAACTTTTTTCACTATTGCAAGCATCATAGCGGACACTTCGCCGGGTCCTCGATGCAAGCAACGGAGCCACTCCTCTCTTACAACAGAGATCCATGTTATATCAGAAGGTTTCATCTACTCCAGCACGCCAGAGGTTCACGACTAGATCCTTTTGACGTGTTGACGCTGCGCAACCTCTGTTTTCTATATAAACTGAAATATGATGAAATACTTTCGTTTTTCTTTGAATTCTGCAAAGTAAAAGTTATGTCCTATCTATCTGATGCAGGGGAACTTAAGAAAAGTTTTTTAGACATCCACTTTATTGTTGCCTTTTCATCATTATCATCTCTTTCAAGAGGGCGTGGCCCTCCGTTTGAGCTAAATTGAATTGTTAACATTGAAAAGATAAGTTTTACCAAAAATAAGAAAAATAAGGTTGAAAATATCTACATTGTAAAAGTAAAGGGAAAAGAGGATCACCCTTTTGGTTTTGCTCGTCCGGTCTACAAGCAAGGTTAACTATTACATATGTCTCTGTGAGCACTTCGCCGGTCTCATGGACACATGTAACGGGGACATTTTCCATCTTTTAACCGAAAACCTTTACAATGCAGAACGCAGCTGTACTCATAGACTCCGTCCCTCGTAACGTATAGTTACAGCCTACTACGACACGTTACAAGTCGAGACTACGCACACCATCGGGAGTCTTGATAGTCTTCAATCTCCTACTGATCAAGCATACCTACATATTATTTCAGCGTTGCTTTCCTGCGTTGCAATACATCGCCGTGGATGTAGACTATCTTCTTGGAACATCCCTAACAAAAATTTACTATAGTTAACTATGGTCTACTATTGTTAACTATAGTGAAAACTTTGACACTTTGATTTACTATGGAACTTTACTCTGGAACTTTTTTTGAGATTTCAAAGCTTAGAATCTCTAAAATTCGATAACAGTAATGTAAAATTTTGGAAATAATGTGTGAATATACAAAAAATATTTCAATTTAATCAAAAAAATGTGCAGGTATGAATTGAAGAACAAAAAATATAACGCTCTGAAATCCATAGTAAAAATACTTTGATTTACTATAGTGAAAAAACTTTGATACTATAGTAAACTATAGTTAACTATAGTTAACTATAGTTAACTATAGTAAACTATAGTACTTTTTTGTTAGGGATACATCAACAAAATATTGACATCAAAAACTTACCGTTCTAGGTTGGGGTAAAAAAAATCTTGAAAACACCCCCAGGTTTCTAATTGGTTTGGTTGCTAGGAAAACTCAGAAATTTACTTCCTCGCCTCTTAACGAACAAACAATTAATTATACTCAAATCAAGCAGGCGACTTTGCAACAATAGCGTTCACCCATGTCAAAAGAAATACGGCATCATAACAGAACAATGCCAGGGTAGGAAAGGCCTAATTCAGCAGGTGCTCGGTGGAGAAGAACTTTACTTAAGTAACTAAAAAGCACCAAGGAACTGAAGCTTAGGAGAGCACACACAAAAAGTAGAGATTGGCAGGTCAATGCATAATGTTCCTTCCCATTTGTTTTCAATATTAGAATATGCTTCAATTTTCTCTATCGATAACAACATATTAAGGAATGCAGAATTCAAAGGACATCACATCTGAATTGCACACATACTGTAAAAAAGAAGTATAGCTATTATAAATTTCGACCGCAGTGCTGGAGTTTAACATACCAATCACGAAGGGTAAAGACAGAGGGATGGCGCAAATGAATACTGAATCTAACCTGATTGCAGAAAACCAGAGCATTACAATTGACATTGATATAGACGTTAAATCACAAAAGCTGAAAATGAATGCTTCAAAGATTGGATTGAAGATTATGTTTGGCATTTGTCTCTGCATTACTGTGTGGATTTATCTTGGGACAAGAGTGAATGAATAGTGATAACGCCCACAACTGCTATCAAGAGAACATTGTACTTTGTAAAATTGATTTTTTTAAATAAATAATTATTCCATCTTGGTATATTTTTTTTATTCGTGTGAAGTTATATTACCACGTTCCCCCCTACTTTTTCACGTTTCTTTTGCAGATCTCAAACTTTTTCACAATTTCAAGCATCAGAGCAAGCATGCTCCTCTCTTTCAACAAAGATGTACTTTGCCGGTCTCGTGGACACATGTAACGGGGACTTTTTCCATCTTTTAACCGAAAACTTTAACAATGAAGAATCGTAGCTGTACTCAAAGACTCCGTCCCTTGTAACCTATAATTACAGACTACTGCAACACCTTAAAAGTCGAGACTACGCACTCCATCGACTTAGTAACAGTATCTACTTTAGGAACATTATACACGTTTCTATTGTAAAAGCATCATGTCTATACCCTAAGTTCTAAACTATCCTGTCTATGCTCTAAGCTTTGCATCTTCTCTTAAAAGACTCACTTATTAACAACAAACGTTTGTCACTTAGTAAGATCAGAGGCTTTACTACATTCGTCACTTAGTAACATCAAACGTTTTACTCTTTACTTGCATCTACTTAAGTAGCATTATAAGCTGATCCACCAACTTAGTAACATCTACCTCCAACCTTAGTAATTTTTTACACCAAAGTTAGCTGACAATTGCTTTCTTTCTTAGCGTTTATTAGCACCCCCCCCCCCTCCGGAAAGGCTGCCCGGGTTCATTCTCTCTTACTAAAAATATAGAGGATCTATTTGCACCGATCCGAAAAACCCACAGCCACCAGTCGGGCTTGCCCCTACTAACTCAGATTTAATGCCACCATCGTACGACCATTGCCTCACCCATTTTACCCCAACGAAAGTGTTGCATGTAACTAGGCCCCAGCAGAGATAATTTCTGTGCTAGGATATTGACGGGGATCAAACCACGCGGCCGAGTAGGTCAATTTCACCCATTATGCAAGGCTACGTGATTTCGTATAAACACGATACGATAGAAACGAACCAAGCGTTCGTCGTAATACAGTGTAAAAGTTCAACGCTATATATAGTCAAGTGTGGTTGATTACTGCAAACCTAAAGGTTTAGAAATTTGCATAAATTAACGAACGATTACTCCTTTGAGAAACGATAACTCTATTTTGCAGGAACAACAACTCTGTTTAGGAATGACAACGTATTTTTAATATTAAAATACCTAACAATTTTCTCTATTTATACCAGCACATTAAAGATTGCAAAATTGGAATATTAAAAGGACATCGGATTTGTACACACTGCTGAAAAAAAGACAGGTATTCTAAATATTGGACCGCATTCCTAGAGCTTTTTCACATACCAGTAACAAAGAAGGATGGAAGAAATGACTACTGAGAACAACCTGACTGCAAACAATCAGAGCATTGCAATTGACATTGATATAGACGTCAAATCACAAAAGCTGAAAATGAAAGCTTCAAAGTTTGGATTGAAGATTATGTTTGGCATTTGTTTGTGCGTGTGCATCACCTTCATTTATCTTGGGACTGGAATGAAATAATAGCATCCAACTGAAGTACAGCTAAACTTCGAAATCTCGAACACGGATATCTCGAATACCCCGGATATGTCGAAGTTAGGCCGCGGTCCCGACGAAATTTGCTTTATAAATGATTAAAATAAACCCCTTTATGTCGAACATGGTAATGTCGAATACCCCGGTTATCTCAAAGTAAAATTGTGTACTCATTCATTAAAATCACATGCATTATCTCGAAGTCGGGATAATTTTCCGCCTTGATGATCAAGTCCGTTAGGTAAACTGAATGCTCTATAACACCCACCTGCCTGTCACGCTCGGGGTACCTGTGTTCCTGTGATCAACAGATAATAGCGCGATAATTATACGAAATGTATGTATGGCTTACCTTGATTTTAATTATGCAAGCCAAAGGTTGTGTTTATTAGTCTAATGCATACCCGTGGATGACACGTTAATTGTTTTATGGCTTGGGTACATATATCTTGTTATAAACGCTATTTAAAGCTTTGTTAAATATGCGCGCACACACAGTTTATGCATATGAAAGTGAAAATTATAAAGAACGAAGTGAAACAAAATTCTCTAATTTAATGCAATTAGAATTTATTTTTCCTATATGAACGTGCAGAATTTACAATCGTCCGTACACACCATCATGTGAACATGTGTTGCAGTGAAAACTTGTGCTATAACGTTAGTGCCCTGTGATTCGTTGTTGTTCTCTTGTTAGACAAAAGTGCGTGATTCTTCTTTTGCATTTGATTTTATCATGGTGAAATAATTTTCTTTTATACATGTATGAACATGTTTTTCCAATAAAAGAAAATGTATATTTCGTTTTCGTTATTCTGACAGCGACCGGTTTTAAATTTACAATGCATAGACGATATCTGGTTATGTATACATGGGAAACGATGCTAGCGGTCGACTTGCCGCGTTGGTAGAAGTATTATACTTCTGTGTATATTTAATATACAAAGTTTTTATTTTGTGAGTTATGAAGAGGATGCAAAAATCTTTTTATTGCTAAATACATGTACAGGTATATTAAAGAAATTGTATACAGAATTTCAAGAAGGAATTTTGACAGGTTTTTACTATTAAGTACATGTTCACTGCACTAAGTTTATTTGAGGTTCATTTGAATTATAACCCTCGATATGTCGAACCCCCGGATATCTCGAAGTTCATCAACGGTCCCGTCAACTTCGAGATAACGAAGTTTAACTGTATAAAGAAGACAATTGCTCCTCAGAGAACACTGCTTTGTAGAATTAATTTTTGATGAATAAATCATTCCATCTTTGTATGATTTTTTTTATAAAGCTGAACATGCTTCATAAAAAGAATCTGTCCGCCATATTCGATTGGTTTTTCGTTATATCTGAGGGCCCCTATATATAGAGCCGTTCACTTGGTCACTGTTCAGTGTAATCAATTGTCACCGGTGTAGACGGACGTATGCTATGTTGCAACCACTATTGAAATAACGACCACTATTGAAATAATTATTTCAATAGTGGTTGAGAATGCATTTCAAAACCAAACACAGCTTGTAACCACTATTGAAATAATGTTCACTATTGAAATAATTATTTCAATAGTGGTTGAGAGTGCATTTCAAAACCAGACACAGCTTGTAACCATTATTGAAATATACGGCCACTTTTGAAATAATTATTTCAATAGTGGTTGAGAGTGCATTTCAAAACAAAACATAGGTTGCAACCACTATTGAAATAAAGTTCACTATTGAAATAATTATTTCAATAGTGATTGAGAGTGCATTTCAAAACAAAACATAGGTTGCAACCACTATTGAAATAACGTTCACTATTGAAATAATTATTTCATTAGTGGTTGAAAGTGCATTTCAGAAGCAAACACGGGTTGCAACCACTAATGAAATAATGTTCACTATTGAAATAAAGATTTCAATAGTGATTGAAGTAATGATTTCAATAGTGATTGGAATCATTATTTCAATAGTTGCTGACAATGATTTCAATATAAAAACCAAATTGCAAGCCTCATTGAAATAACCCCAATATTGGAAAAAAATATAAGGAGAAATTCTTCATTATGTTTTCCAACATAATAAAATTAATTAATTGAGTTTAAATATGATATGTAATTTTTTGTTTTAATTTCTGTCCAGAAATACTATTAATACACGGATATCTGTGATTTAACTGATCTAGTAATTTTAAGTAATTTTCTTATATAATTTTCATCTTTGTTATTAATTGGGGAAAGTAAATGATTATAAATACGGATAGTTGTAGAAATTAGAATATCTACATTAAAAAGAAGAAAGAAGACATCTGTTGATATCTAATATGTGTACAAACTTTCTGATGAAAAAAAAGATTAATTTTAATCAAAAGGATATAGAATAAAAGTAAATTTTCGCTTATATTCTTGGGCTTGCCTACTCTACTAATATGGATAGTAAATCAAACGTTTCTTGTCAATACATTAAAATCAACTATTTGGGAAAACTAAGTATAAGTGTTATAACATTAGAGGTCGTTATTTCAATAGCGGTTAAATGTATAAAAACCGCTATTGAAATAATTATTTCAGTAGTGACCGTTATTTCAATAGTGATGACAACTTGGTTTAGGCTTTGAAATGCTCTCTTAACAACTATTGAAATATTTGTTTCAATAGTGAACGTTATTTCAATAGTGGTTACAAGCTGTGTTTGGTTTTGAAATGCACTCTCAACCACTATTGAAATAATTATTTCAATAGTGAACATTATTTCAATAGTGGTTACAAGCTGTGTTTGGTTTTGAAATGCATTCTCAACCACTATTGAAATAATTATTTCAATAGTGGTCGTTATTTCAATAGTGGTTGCAACAATGCTATACAGCACTTGGTAGCGACAAAAATAAGTGTGTGCTTCTTCTAATGCAGGAAAGAAAGATACCAAAGAGATTTACAACAATTGCACAGGTTAGTGCAGTATACAAACACAAATATACGTAACTGCAATAAAATGTAATTAAAAGTAATGCAAAATAACCAGCACGAACACGGGTCGCCATTCCACGCCGATACCCGTGACAATAAAGCAGTCAGGTGTAACAAAGCGAAGAGTATACGCCAGTGCTGATATCTTAGATAGTAATATCGAAAATGGTGTATGCCTATTTACGAGTCGTGTTCATCTTTAATTCTTGAAAGTGTACATCACCTCATTTTTTCCCTTTTCTCGTGTTGTAAGAGAAGCGCCCTTTTGAAAATTTGCCGGTCTCAAACTTTTTTCACTATTGCAAGCATCATAGCGGACACTTCGCCGGGTCCTCGATGCAAGCAACGGAGCCACTCCTCTCTTACAACAGAGATCCATGTTATATCAGAAGGTTTCATCTACTCCAGCACGCCAGAGGTTCACGACTAGATCCTTTTGACGTGTTGACGCTGCGCAACCTCTGTTTTCTATATAAACTGAAATATGATGAAATACTTTCGTTTTTCTTTGAATTCTGCAAAGTAAAAGTTATGTCCTATCTATCTGATGCAGGGGATCTTAAGAAAAGTTTTTTAGACATCCACTTTATTGTTGCCTTTTCATCATTATCATCTCTTTCAAGAGGGCGTGGTCCCCCAGTTTGAGCTATATTGAATTGTTAACATTGAAAAGATAAGTTTTACCAAAAATAAGAAAAATTAGGTTGAAAATATCTACATTGTAAAAGTAAAGGGAAAAGAGGAACACCCTTTTGGTTTTGCTCTTCCGGTCTACAAGCAAGGTTAACTATTACATATGTCTCTGTGAGCACTTCGCCGGTCTCATGGACACATGTAACGGGGACATTTTCCATCTTTTAACCGAAAACCTTTACAATGCAGAATCGTAGCTGTACTCATAGACTCCGTCCCTCGTAACGTATAGTTACAGCCTACTACGACACGTTACAAGTCGAGACTACGCACACCATCGGGAGTCTTGATAGTCTTCAACCTCTCACTGATCAAGCATACCGACATGTTATTTAAGCGATGCTTTCCTGCGTTGTATTACATCGAGGTTGATGTAAACTATCTTCTTGGAACATAAACCATCAAAGTGTTCATATCCAAAACTTAACTTCTTTGGTTAGAGTAAAAAAAAAATTGAAAAATCTTCAACCTCTAATTTAAAAAAAGCATACCAACACAATACAAAGACACGTTTTTAATGTCAGCTTTGTTGGCTTATGCTTTTAGACGATGGTTTAGCGGGCAATTCGTCGGAACATTTTCACATGCTCAAGTTAAGCAGAATGACTATGTCAATAAGATTTTTGATCGCTTCATATATTGGAGGATAATTTTAGGTATGATGAGGTTATGACAAAATTTTCAATTTTTAAAATGTTAAAGGTCACTCATATAAATATGGCAGTTTGAAAAAAAATCATCACATTGGGATTGGCATCGAGGAAAGGTAGGTTTGGTTTTGTTTTTTTTTTTTTTCAAATTATTTCCGACCAGTAGAACGTTGCATTCGTATATTTTAAATTTTCTTATCGTTTTGATGTCAAGCTATCTACTCAAAGTACTTTTTTCGAGTTTGCTCAAACTCGATATTTTTTTTATTCATTAATTTTTCATACCGAAAAAATTTAATCTTATTCCAGAAATCGTAAGCACGTTGTCGTTTATATAAATTTTTAGGGTGAGCATTTTGTTTCATCTTTTTTCCTTTTTTATTTTCAAAATACTTGTAACATGTTTTATCTTCGGATTTCATTGCTTAAATGGCCGTTTATATTGTTTGAAATTGAATTTCTGTGTCGAATATTTGACCCATATCATAATCAACTCCCTTTAAATGATGAAGAATTCAAATTTTGACTATATTTTATTATCTTATAATAAAAGATAATTTATACAAGTATCAAAAGAGTATGACCCGTTCCAAAGTCAACTACATGATTTACACGGTCCTTAATCTTCATGCTCATTAGTTTATTTTTAAACTCAGAAAATCCCCTTGTCACCAATTCTATTTTAATTAGTTTTGGAATTCCATAATATTTATAGGATTAAGTGAAGAAAATCCCAAATTCTATTTTTAAACTTTTACCTGAGTTTTATTTCAAGCAATCAAAAATCCCAATGTTATTTATACCGATCTCTATTTTTAAGCTTGAACAACAATGGTCTTGATTCATTTTTGTTTCTGAAGGAAAGAAAAAATGTGTACTCTTTTAATATTAGCACCACCTTTTTTACCTATACACTGTATCCTGTAAACTAAAAAAAGATTTGCAGCAAATTCAGATTTCCTTTTAAAAATTTAGAATATATATATATATATATTATATATATTTATAATGAATACTTCACTCCAAGGTCGACTCTCCATCACGGTGCTTATTTTGATGCAATTTTCATTTTATGTGTATACATATTTGAATAAATCTTACTATAATAAATCATTCATTGGTGCTAAGGATTTTTATTATTCCTATTTTTTTACCTTGTGCTTCCAGCTTCAAAATCTCTGTTCTCGTGAACAGGCCTCTGTATGATCGTGTAGATATACGTAGTACATCTACTTATAATTTTTTTTAAAAATAAATAAATGATAAATAAATAAATAACCACCGTGCTACCCAGTCAAGAAGACTGAAGCATTCATTGTTTGGTGGCCGACAATACATGGAGTACAATGTCAACTTAATATATAGAGAAACCAAAGATGAGGGATGAGATAAAATTGCAAATAGTAACAAAATGGGGATTGTTTTCTTCAATAATTGTTGAACATAAATTATAGATTAAACATAAAATTAAATGAGAAAATGGGGTGGGGTGTTAAAACATTAATTTAATCAAATGCATATTTGGAATGGTGTGTGTGCGTGAATTAATTATAGATTTAGTTTAAAATAAAACACACCGGGGAGGGGGCAAATAGTATAATTTAGATTTGCTAAATTGTTTTTATTTAGATTTGCTAAATTGTTTTTATTCAAGTGTGTCAAATATCAAATTGAAATTCAAAATACTTGTAACATGTTTTATCTTCGGATTTCATTGCCTAAATGGCCGTTTATATTGTTTGAAATTGAATTTCTGTGTCGAACATTTGACCCATATCATAATCGACTCCCTTTAAATGATGAAGAATTCAAATTTTGACATATTCTATTATCTTATAATTAAAGATAATTTATACAAGTATCAAAAGAGTATAACCCGTTCCAAAGTCAACTACATGATTTACACGGTCCTTAATCTTCATGCTCTTTAGTTTATTTTTAAACTCAGAAAATCCCCTTGTCACCAATTCTATTTTAATTAGTTTTGGAATTCCATAATATTTATAGGATTAAGTAAAGAAAATCCCAAATTCTATTTTTAAACTTTTACCTGAGTTTTATTTTAAGCAATCAAAAATCCCAATGTTATTTATACCGATCTATATTTTTAAGCTTGAACAACAATGGTCTTGATTCATTTTTTTATCTGAAGGAAAGAAAAAATGTGTACTCTTTTAATATTAGTACCACCTTTTTTTACCTATACACTGTATCCTGTAAACTAAAATATAAAATTTACAGCAAATTCAGATTTCCTTTTAAAAATTTAGAATATTTATATATTATATATTTATAATGAATACTTCACTCCAAGGTCGACTCTCCATCAAGGTTCTTATTTTGATGCAATTTTCTTTTTATTTTCAAATAAATTTGCGATTATGCAAAATTCTTCATTCTAGAATCATTTCTACAAATTCATCTGACAAAACAGAAGTAGCTATGTGTTTCAATTTCATAACCTGACACTATTAGGTCAGAAATATAAATAATGGTTAAGCATTGATACATATGGAAGGTATCAATTTCTTTGAACAAGATCATTTTTCTAATATCTAAGTGATTTCTTCTTTTCAATTTTAAAAGACAATTTTGAAATAATTATTTCAATAGTGGTCGTTATTTCAATAGTGGTTGCAACAATGCTATACAGCACTTGGTAGCGACAAAAATAAGTGTGTGCTTCTTCTAATGCAGGAAAGAAAGATACCAAAGAGATTTACAACAATTGCACAGGTTAGTGCAGTATACAAACACAAATATACGTAACTGCAATAAAATGTAATTAAAAGTAATGCAAAATAACCAGCACGAACACGGGTCGCCATTCCACGCCGATACCCGTGACAATAAAGCAGTCAGGTGTAACAAAGCGAAGAGTATACGCCAGTGCTGATATCTTAGATAGTAATATCGAAAATGGTGTATGCCTATTTACGAGTCGTGTTCATCTTTAATTCTTGAAAGTGTACATCACCTCATTTTTTCCCTTTTCTCGTGTTGTAAGAGAAGCGCCCTTTTGAAAATTTGCCGGTCTCAAACTTTTTTCACTATTGCAAGCATCATAGCGGACACTTCGCCGGGTCCTCGATGCAAGCAACGGAGCCACTCCTCTCTTACAACAGAGATCTATGTTATATCAGAAGGTTTCATCTACTCCAGCACGCTAGAGGTTCACGACTAGATCCTTTTGACGTGTTGACGCTGCGCAACCTCTGTTTTCTATATAAACTGAAATATGATGAAATACTTTCGTTTTTCTTTGAATTCTGCAAAGTAAAAGTTATGTCCTATCTATCTGATGCAGGGGATCTTAAGAAAAGTTTTTTAGACATCCACTTTATTGTTGCCTTTTCATCATTATCATCTCTTTCAAGAGGGCGTGGTCCCCCAGTTTGAGCTATATTGAATTGTTAACATTGAAAAGATAAGTTTTACCAAAAATAAGAAAAATTAGGTTGAAAATATCTACATTGTAAAAGTAAAGGGAAAAGAGGAACACCCTTTTGGTTTTGCTCGTCCGGTCTACAAGCAAGGTTAACTATTACATATGTCTCTGTGAGCACTTCGCCGGTCTCATGGACACATGTAACGGGGACATTTTCCATCTTTTAACCGAAAACCTTTACAATGCAGAATCGTAGCTGTACTCATAGACTCCGTCCCTCGTAACGTATAGTTACAGCCTACTACGACACGTTACAAGTCGAGACTACGCACACCATCGGGAGTCTTGATAGTCTTCAACCTCTCACTGATCAAGCATACCGACATGTTATTTAAGCGATGCTTTCCTGCGTTGTATTACATCGAGGTGGATGTAAACTATCTTCTTGGAACATAAACCATCAAAGTGTTCATATCCAAAACTTACCTTCTTTGGTTAGAGTAAAAAAAAAATTGAAAAATCTTCAACCTCTAATTTAAAAAAGCATACCAACACAATACAAAGACACGTTTTTAATGTCAGCTTTGTTGGCTTATGCTTTTAGACGATGGTTTAGCGGGCAATTCGTCGGAACATTTTCACATGCTCAAGTTAAGCAGAATGACTATGTCAATAAGATTTTTGATCGCTTCATATATTGGAGGATAATTTTAGGTATGATGAGGTTATGACAAAATTTTCAATTTTTAAAATGTTAAAGGTCACTCATATAAATATGACAGTTTGAAAAAAAATCATCACATTGGGATTGGCATCGAGGAAAGGTAGGTTTGGTTTTTTTTTTTTTTTTTTTTTCAAATTATTTCCGACCAGTAGAACGTTGCATTCGTATATTTTAAATTTTCTTATCGTTTTGATGTCAAGCTATCTACTCAAAGTACTTTTTTCGAGTTTGCTCAAACTCGATATTTTTTTTATTCATTAATTTTTCATACCGAAAAAATTTAATCTTATTCCAGAAATCGTAAGCACGTTGTCGTTTATATAAATTTTTAGGGTGAGCATTTTGTTTCATCTTTTTTCCTTTTTTATTTTCAAAATACTTGTAACATGTTTTATCTTCGGATTTCATTGCCTAAATGGCCGTTTATATTGTTTGAAATTGAATTTCTGTGTCGAATATTTGACCCATATCATAATCAACTCCCTTTAAATGATGAAGAATTCAAATTTTGACTATATTTTATTATCTTATAATAAAAGATAATTTATACAAGTATCAAAAGAGTATGACCCGTTCCAAAGTCAACTACATGATTTACACGGTCCTTAATCTTCATGCTCATTAGTTTATTTTTAAACTCAGAAAATCCCCTTGTCACCAATTCTATTTTAATTAGTTTTGGAATTCCATAATATTTATAGGATTAAGTGAAGAAAATCCCAAATTCTATTTTTAAACTTTTACCTGAGTTTTATTTCAAGCAATCAAAAATCCCAATGTTATTTATACCGATCTCTATTTTTAAGCTTGAACAACAATGGTCTTGATTCATTTTTGTTTCTGAAGGAAAGAAAAAATGTGTACTCTTTTAATATTAGCACCACCTTTTTTACCTATACACTGTATCCTGTAAACTAAAAAAAGATTTGCAGCAAATTCAGATTTCCTTTTAAAAATTTAGAATATATATATATTATATATATTTATAATGAATACTTCACTCCAAGGTCGACTCTCCATCACGGTGCTTATTTTGATGCAATTTTCATTTTATGTGTATACATATTTGAATAAATCTTACTATAATAAATCATTCATTGGTGCTAAGGATTTTTATTATTCCTATTTTTTTACCTTGTGCTTCCAGCTTCAAAATCTCTGTTCTCGTGAACAGGCCTCTGTATGATCGTGTAGATATACGTAGTACATCTACTTATAATTTTTTTAAAAAATAAATAAATGATAAATAAATATATAACCACCGTGCTACCCAGTCAAGAAGACTGAAGCATTCATTGTTTGGTGGCCGACAATACATGGAGTACAATGTCAACTTAATATATAGAGAAACCAAAGATGAGGGATGAGATAAAATTGCAAATAGTAACAAAATGGGGATTGTTTTCTTCAATAATTGTTGAACATAAATTATAGATTAAACATAAAATTAAATGAGAAAATGGGGTGGGGTGTTAAAACATTAATTTAATCAAATGCATATTTGGAATGGTGTGTGTGCGTGAATTAATTATAGATTTAGTTTAAAATAAAACACACCGGGGAGGGGGCAAATAGTATAATTTAGATTTGCTAAATTGTTTTTATTTAGATTTGCTAAACTGTTTTTATTCAAGTGTGTCAAATATCAAATTGAAATTCAAAATACTTGTAACATGTTTTATCTTCGGATTTCATTGCCTAAATGGCCGTTTATATTGTTTGAAATTGAATTTCTGTGTCGAACATTTGACCCATATCATAATCGACTCCCTTTAAATGATGAAGAATTCAAATTTTGACATATTCTATTATCTTATAATTAAAGATAATTTATACAAGTATCAAAAGAGTATAACCCGTTCCAAAGTCAACTACATGATTTACACGGTCCTTAATCTTCATGCTCATTAGTTTATTTTTAAACTCAGAAAATCCCCTTGTCACCAATTCTATTTTAATTAGTTTTGGAATTCCATAATATTTATAGGATTAAGTAAAGAAAATCCCAAATTCTATTTTTAAACTTTTACCTGAGTTTTATTTTAAGCAATCAAAAATCCCAATGTTATTTATACCGATCTATATTTTTAAGCTTGAACAACAATGGTCTTGATTCATTTTTTTATCTGAAGGAAAGAAAAAATGTGTACTCTTTTAATATTAGTACCACCTTTTTTTACCTATACACTGTATCCTGTAAACTAAAATATAAAATTTACAACAAATTCAGATTTCCTTTTAAAAATTTAGAATATTTATATATTATATATTTATAATGAATACTTCACTCCAAGTAATTTTTTGTTTTAATTTCTGTCCAGAAATACTATTAATACACGGATATCTGTGATTTAACTGATCTAGTAATTTTAAGTAATTTTCTTATATAATTTTCATCTTTGTTATTAATTGGGGAAAGTACATGATTATAAATACGGATAGTTGTAGAAATTAGAATATCTACATTAAAAAGAAGAAAGAAGACATCTGTTGATATCTAATATGTGTACAAACTTTCTGATGAAAAAAAAAAGATTAATTTTAATCAAAAGGATATAGAATAAAAGTAAATATTCGCTTATATTCTTGGGCTTGCCCACTCTACTAATATGGATAGTAAATCAAACGTTTCTTGTCAATACATTAAAATCAACTATTTGGGAAAACTAAGTATAAGTGTTATAACATTAGAGGTCGTTATTTCAATAGCGGTTACATGTATAAAAACCGCTATTGAAATAATTATTTCAGTAGTGACCGTTATTTCAATAGTGATGACAACTTGGTTTAGGCTTTGAAATGCTCTCTTAACAACTATTGAAATATTTGTTTCAATAGTGAACGTTATTTCAATAGTGGTTACAAGCTGTGTTTGGTTTTGAAATGCACTCTCAACCACTATTGAAATAATTATTTCAATAGTGAACATTATTTCAATAGTGGTTACAAGCTGTGTTTGGTTTTGAAATGCATTCTCAACCACTATTGAAATAATTATTTCAATAGTGGTCGTTATTTCAATAGTGGTTGCAACAATGCTATACAGCACTTGGTAGCGACAAAAATAAGTGTGTGCTTCTTCTAATGCAGGAAAGAAAGATACCAAAGAGATTTACAACAATTGCACAGGTTAGTGCAGTATACAAACACAAATATACGTAACTGCAATAAAATGTAATTAAAAGTAATGCAAAATAACCAGCACGAACACGGGTCGCCATTCCACGCCGATACCCGTGACAATAAAGCAGTCAGGTGTAACAAAGCGAAGAGTATACGCCAGTGCTGATATCTTAGATAGTAATATCGAAAATGGTGTATGCCTATTTACGAGTCGTGTTCATCTTTAATTCTTGAAAGTGTACATCACCTCATTTTTTCCCTTTTCTCGTGTTGTAAGAGAAGCGCCCTTTTGAAAATTTGCCGGTCTCAAACTTTTTTCACTATTGCAAGCATCATAGCGGACACTTCGCCGGGTCCTCGATGCAAGCAACGGAGCCACTCCTCTCTTACAACAGAGATCCATGTTATATCAGAAGGTTTCATCTACTCCAGCACGCTAGAGGTTCACGACTAGATCCTTTTGACGTGTTGACGCTGCGCAACCTCTTTTTTCTATATAAAATGAAATATGATGAAATACTTTCGTTTTTCTTTGAATTCTGCAAAGTAAAAGTTATGTCCAATCTATCTGATACAGGGAATCTTAAGAAAAGTTTTTTAGACATCCACTTTATTGTTGCCTTTTCATCATTATCATCTTTTTCAAGAGGGCGTGGCCCTCCGTTTGAGCTAAATTGATTTCTTAAAATTGAAAAGATAAGTTTTACTAAAAATAAGAAAAATTAGGTTGAAAATATCTACATTGTAAAAGTAAAGGGAAAAGAGGAACACCCTTTTGGTTTTGCTCGTCCGGTCTACAAGCAAGGTTAACTATTACATATGTCTCTGTGAGCACTTCGCCGGTCTCATGGACACATGTAACGGGGACATTTTCCATCTTTTAACCGAAAACCTTTACAATGCAGAATCGTAGCTGTACTCAAAGACTCCGTCCCTTGTAACGTATAGTTACAGCCTACTACGACACGTTACAAGTCGAGACTACGCACACCATCGGGAGTCTTGATAGTCTTCAACCTCTCGCTGATCAAGCATACCTACATATTATTTCAGCATTGCTTTCCTGCGTTGCAATACATCGCCGTGGATGTAGACTATCTTCTTGGAACATACATCAACAAAATATTGACATCAAAAACTTACCGTTCTAGGTTGGGGTAAAAAAAAAATCTTGAAAACACCCCAGGTTTCTAATTGGTTTAGTTGCTAGGAAAACTCAGAAATTTACTTCCTCGGCTCTTAGCGAACAAACAATTAATTATACTCAAATCAAGCAGGCGACTTTGCAACAATAACGTTCACCCATGTCAAAAGAAATACGGCATCATAACAGATCAATGGCAGGGTAGGAAAGTCCTAATTCAGCAGGTGCTCGGTGGAGAAGAACTTTACTTAAGTAACTAAAAAACACCAAGGCACTGAAGGTTAGGAGAGCACACACAAAAAGTAGAGATTGGCAGGTCAATGCATAATGTTCCTTCCCATTTGTTTTCAATATTAGAATATGCTTCAATTTTCTCTAACAACATATTAAGGAATGCAGAGTTCAAAGGACATCACATCTGATTTGCACAAATACTGTAAAAAAGAAGTATAGCTATCATAAATTTCGACCGCAGTGTTGGAGTTTAACATACCAATCACGAAGGGTAAAGACAGAGGGATGGCGCAAATGAATCCTGAATCTAACCTGATTGCAGAAAATCAGAGCATTGCAATTGACATTGATATAGACGTCAAATCACAAAAGCTGAAAATGAAAGCTTCAAAATTTGGAGCAAGCTTATTGTTTGCCATTTCTTTATGCATTACTGTGTGGATTTATCTTGGGACAAGAGTGAATGAATAGTGATAACGCCCACAACTGCTATCAAGAGACCATTGTACTTTGTAAAATTGATTTTGTTAAATAAATAAATAAATGTCAGAGCAATGCCATTGACATTGATGTAGACATGAGATCCATGAAGCTGAAAATGAAAGCTTCAAAGTTTGGAGCGAAGATTCTACTTCCCTTATGTTTGTGTGTGTGCATCACCGTTTGTGTTTATCTTTGGACAGGAATGAAATAATAGCACCCAATGAGACCTAATTTAGACAACGAGCACAATTGCTAACCAGCGAACATAAGACTCTGTTGAAATGTTTTTAAGAGAATAAATTATTCCATCTGAATACGAGTTTTTTTTTATATATATAAATGTTAAGAAAAGAGTTTTATTTCTTCATTTCTTCCCCGTGTCTATTCACAAAGTCTCCGTTTCTAATAACCAATAGCCACATGTATAGCTTTGTACGATACTTTACAAGTCAAGACAATGTACACCATTGGGAGTTAATTTGATTACCCGCAGCGTCACTGGATACTCTTTGTATGTTTGCTTATCATCCCTTCTAGAATTTTCATTCAAGTGAAAACGCCACCATTTGATGATGGAGAGCGGTAACGTTACATTTGTGCTCAAAACTTAGGGCCTTTGAGCAGTAAGGGATCTTTCTCATGTCAGCACCCACTGTGTTACGGAGCAGTTATTTATTCGGTCTCATTCCAAAGACCGGTCGCTACATTCGGTATTGCAATGGGAACCAGCGACGTAAGTATTGACTCTGATTCCGCGACACTAGAGCACTGCGCCACGCGCAAAACGCCCGATACTGGTGTCGGCCGATTAGGATTTTTCAGTCGACGATACGTAAACAAATGTTGCCGCCTGGGCATTGGCTTGAATATGATTCAGGTGTTGAAAAACAATCCATAACTTACACATGGACATAAAATGGGTTTTTTTTTATTATGTTCCAGTGTAATACGGTTTAGTTGTCCTCCAAAAATATATACCTGGCTAATTCATATCTATATACTTTTATTTACATTACGGCCGTGCGGCTCTAGAAGTGCCTTGGCATCGAAAGGATATGGAGGATTCAGAAGAAAATGAAATGTGATGCAACTTTTTTTCGTGAAGTTACTTTTGTTTTTCTGTTTGTTATCTTCTTACAAGTTTTGTATTCGGTTCTAATGATGAAAAGGAAATGAGAGTTCTGCGCCACCCCATCCCTCACCTAAGAATATATAAGCCATCCCTATATTTCATCCCTCACAATGAATTTTATAGTAGCTTTATCTTTAGACTAACATCAAACATTGACATCAAACAACCATGCACGGATCACTGTACGCTGATGAATTCTACAGGAGAGATTATTTCACCAGCATATCAACCAGCAAGGAGACATCAGAGGGATGCATCTGAATTTCATTCTAGTGAATGACATGCACTAAAGAAATGTAGATATCATACAAAATGCAGGATTATAAAGTCAACCGATTACTTTCCATCCTTTTTCTAATATTAGAATATCTCACAATATCAGCTTTTTAAATTACATAACCATTACTGAAAAGAAATCTTCTACATATTGGACTGAACTCACTAATCACGCAAGGTAAAGAGAGAGGGATGGCAGAAATAAATACCGAGTCAAAGCTGATTGAAAGATCTCAGAGTATTGCCATTGAATGTGATGTAGACATAAGATCCATGAAGCTGAAAATGAAAGCTTCAAAGTTTTGGAGCGAAGATTCTACTTCCCTTATGTTTGTGTGTGTGCATCACCGTTTGTGTTTATCTTTGGACAGGAATGAAATAATAGCATCCAATGAGACCTAATTTAGACAACGAGCACAATTGCTAACCAGCGAACATAAGACTTTGTAGAAATGTTTTTCAGAGAATAAATTATTCCATCTGATCACGAGCTTTTTTTTTTATATGTTAAGAAAAAGGGTTTATTTCTACATCTCTCCCCGTGTCTATTCACAAAGTCTCAGTTTCTAATAACCGATAGCTACATTACAGCCATGTACAATAATTTACAAGTCAAGACAATGTACACTATTGAAAGTTAATATGATTACTTGCAGCTTCACTGGATACATGTTGTATGTTTGCTTATCATCCCTTGTAGAATTTTCATTTAAATTACAAAGCCACCATTGCTGATGGATAACGGGTACTTAAGATTTGTACAAGATACTTAGGGCCTTTGAGCAGTGAGTGATCTTTCTCATGTCAGCATCCACTGCGCTACGGAGCATTGATTCTTTCGGTCTCATTCGAAAGACCGTTCGAAATGTACTTTGTAGGACTGATTTTTAGAGAAAAATGACTTACTCGCCCGCTTCGTACATAACTACTGATGGAGTGCCTGTTCTTCTCCTCTTATAAACCCTTTTTATTAATTGTGAAGATTGATTGATTATTATTGTTTTACGCCGAGTCGTATTAATTGTGAAGAAAATCTGATAATCTGGTTGGATAAAATAAATTTGTTGAACTTTATTCCTTCATACTGCATAATATTGATTCACCGTGGTTACCTATGTCTTGCTTTAAATCATCGAAATCACGAGGTCAGAGCGAGAGAAAGTCGGACGTTAGATTTTTTTTTTCCCAATTAGGACGGTTTGATCTGTATAAAGTAGGCTGTGGTGTTGGGGTTTTATTACCATCTTTACCTGCTACATATTATTTCCCTAAACGTATGTCTCAGAATTTTATAAGCATCAGTTGAGATTAGAGTGTTTAGTAGTCTCTATTTTACAAAAAGGAGGAACTGGACTGGAGTTATACATTGGATCCTTAAATCTGTGTCATATGAATAATTCATGGAGTATATCATGAAAGGGTATTGAATAAGAATAACACTATATGATAGGGGCTTCATGTCAATCTCTTATATGAAAACATTTCTAAAAATAATATATGGGTATGTTCCACAAGTCATTTGCTATAATATCCTTCACTGTATACAAGAGGTGGGAGAATTCGATAGCATAAATTGTACTACAATTTAATTGTAAAAAACCAAAGTTCACAATCAATCAGAAGGGTATATAAGAGACGACGAACAGACACTTTATCAATGGTTGTGGACGAAAGAATCAGGTAAGTCTCTCTTAATTCTATTTAATCGCCTCTTATATACCCTTCTGATTAATAATATAAGAGTATGTTCTACAGGTCATTTGCTGTAATACCCTTCACCGTATACCAGAAATAGAACTTGATGGCGTAACTGTACGGTTTATTCTGTTGTAAGAGAGACACCCTTTGAAAATTTGCCGGTCTCAAAATTTTTCACTATTGCAAGCATCATTGCGGACACTTCGCCGGGTCCTCGATGCAAGCAATGGAGCTTCTCCTCTCTTACAACAGATGTATAAAGTCTCAGAGGTTTCATACACAGACATGTATAATAAGAAATGAAACTCTTCCGCATTAAAAGAAGAAATTAGCTATACCGAAGTTGACATTGAAATCTGATGAAGAAACTTGTGTTTCAAGACAATTGCACGGCCATCGACGGCCCTGTCACCAGGGCCGGAGCTCCGCCTACGGAAGTAGGCTCACAAGAACTTAAGTCGGACAGGTCTTCCCGATAATTACGGGGACATGTTACCTTAACGCTCCCCCGTCCGTTTTGAGCTAGTAACATCACCCTATATCGGTACACCGTGTTCATATGCAGCAATGCCTCAGCTCTCAGATGTCAAACATTTTTATCTGTTATCCTTTCATTTTTGCAATTTTAAGTTGAAAGTTTTCATGAGAATACTTAGTGTAACATGTCTGCCAGGAAACTTTTCTAAGACTATACGACATTGATTCGTTTTGAAATCTTCAAATAATATAACTAAGATTAAGTAGAATTAAGAGAGACCTACCTGACTGCTTCGTCCATAGTCACTGAGGGAATGTCTGTTCTTCGCCTCTTATATACCCTTTTGACTGATTGTGAAGAAAATCTCATTATTTGATTGGATAAAATAAAGGTCAAGATAGGCTAAGACCCCCTTTTTGGCCCCTGGTTTGGGGTGTCTTTTAGAATGATGCCACAGTTTATCAATAAAACCTGTTGTCACCCTGTTGCCGGTGGAGGGCTTCAAGTTTAGACCTATACTTGGCACTGAGGATCATTAAGCAGTGAGGGATCTTTTTCAAGCCAGCACCTCAAAATTGAACTAACGCTATATATGAAACTTTCACATAAGTATCATCTCTTCTGACCCAGTACTTCTTGAAAAAAAATGAAAGACTTTTTTTCTAAATATTCTATGAAAAAGTTTGATCATGTATCTGTAGCCTCACCCTTCCCCCGAGGGACATGATCTGAATAAACCTGAATCTACACTCCATGTTGAAACTTTCACATAAGTTTCAACTTTTCTGACACAGTGGTTCTTGAGAAGATTTTTAAAAGATGTCACTAGATTTTCACTAATTCGTAACTAGTTTTCTTGAAAGAGGGCATGACCCTTCATTTGAACAAACTTGGATTCCCTTTATCCACGGATGCTTTGTGGCAAGTTTGCTTGAAATTGGCCCAGTAGTTCTTGAGAAGAAGCTGAAATTGTGAAAAGTTTACAGACAGAGGGACGGTCAGACAAAATGTGGTCAGAAAAGCTGATTTGAATTCCAGTTCACGTGGTCTAAAAATGTCAACCCCTACACGAATTATATATCGGCACATGATTGTATTTAAGGATAACACAAAAAATAATTTCCAAATAATCATTACTACTGAACAAAAAATACTAATACATGTATTCAATCTCCAAGTATATATTACAAGAAAAAAGAAAAGGCCAATTTATCAGATATCTTAAGAATGACGGTATTTTGACATATCATAGTGGACAATCCTGGACACAATTTTCTTATCAAAAAATTTTCTCCCTACAGTATTGCGAGGAATGCTGTCTGTCTCCCTTCGTGCTTTTGTGTGTGTGTTTGTAAATCTCTCTTTCCTTTCTCAAGTAAATATTCGTCAAAACAATATATCGACGACAATATATGCCGACCTTGACTGTACATATTGGCGCCGACTACAATATGTGCTGGTGCTTGACTGTACATGTATAATAAGAAATGAAACTCTTCCGCATTAAAAGAAAAAGTTAGCCATATCGAAGTTGACATTGAAATCTGATGAAGAAACTTGTGTTTCAAGACAATTGCACGGCCATCGACTGCCCTGCCAAATCATGGTCTGAGATGATTTGGCGGCACTTCGCCGGATCATTTTCACATGCTCAAGTTAAGCAGAATGAATATGTAAATGAAGGATTTTGATAGCTTCATATATTGGAGGATATTTTTAGTTATGACAAGGGTATGACAAAATTCTCTATTTTTAAAATGTCAAAGGTCACTCATATAAATATGGCATTTTGAAAGAAATTCATCACATTCGGATTGGCAACAAGAAAAGGTAGGTTTGTTGTTTTTTTTAATTTTATTCCAACCGGTAGAAAATTTTAGGAAAACATAATAAATTAAAAAAATCGAGTTTGAGCAATTCGAAAAAGGTACTTTGAATACGTAACTAGAAATCAAAACGATAAGAAAATTTAAAATATACGAATGCAAAAAAAAAATGATCTTATATCAGACATCTTTAGCACGTTGTCGTGATATAAATTTTTAGTGTGAGCATTTTGTTTCATCTTTTTTTCCCATTTAATTTTTTTTTCTATTTAAATCTTAAAAGAACTTCCTTGTTATTTTTTCATCCTCGTTTAGTGGACTTATTTTGTGATTTAGCTCGGGAATTGGCTTCTTCATCAAGTATATATTTTACCTTGGAATATCATGTTAAGCATAATATATGAAATGTATAAATTTTTGTAACATTTTGTATCCTCCAGGAACAAAAATCTCACTATTAAAGATAATCGATCTCTATTCTTGATTAAATTTCGGATCCTTTCTAGTAAAAGAAAAAAAATGCCATATTTTTTTAACCTTTGCATTTTGTTTTAAGTACATGTATGAATATATATATATATATATATATATATATATATATATATATATATATATATATATATATATTATAAGCTAAGAACAGAATTTACAATTTAATGCACATTTCTATTAAAACTATATTGAAAGGACAAGATAGGTTAAGACCCCTTTCTGGCCCCTGGTTTGGGGTGTCTTTTAGAATGATCCAACAGTTTATCAATAGAAACCTGTTCTTTCACCTTCCACAAAGTGAGCATTGGTTCTAAGTTGTGGAATACACAGAGGTCACAGGAAGGTCAGAAAATATGTCAATTTCCGAATTTTGTCATTTTTATGCAAATTTTCATTGATTTAACAGCACATTTTGTTTCAGAAAACATAGAGCACAAACTTGCCTATCTTCCAAATTTATATATTTCATACAATAGTATCAGATGCATCTGATGTATAAAACTCTCAGATAGGCAAGCTTGTGCTCTATGTTTCCCGAAGTGAAAAGTATCTCAAATTTGACGAAATTCCATCTGATGAGGAAATTTGGGAAAATGTCCTACTTCTGCACCCCCTTGTGGCCTTCGTGTAAGCTTTGAATCAAAATTAGTGCTGGTTTTAAAATAAGCATCTTTTTAAGTTCTTAACTACATACTATCACAATTTTAACTTTTTCTAAATTTTTTTCATCAAATAAAGGGCCATATTCGGCCGTTACCATACCTTGTCCTTTAGAATACTTACAATGCTAGGTTGTCAATTTTGTTGTTTGGTATTTGATTCATGTTTCGATTTTTTACATGTACTTATGTCAAAATAAAATCCCTTTGATTGATTGATTAAGAATTCAGTTTCATTGAATTTTTTTAATAATAATAAAAATCAGCTGTATTTACTCCAAAGTTTACTCTATGATTTACGCGGGGCTTACATCATTTTTTATAAAAACCCAGAAAAATTCCCATGTCTATTTCTAGCTTGGAATCCCATATTATTTATAAAGTAAGCAAAAAAAAAAAAAAAAAAAAAAAAAAAAAAAAAAAAAAATCCAAATGCTATTTTTAATCCCTAAACTTAAACTTTATTTAAAGCACGTTAAATCTCATTATATCTATTATTTACATTGCTTCGATTTGTTTTCTGCAAGAAAAAAAATACCATGATCTTTTATTCATAACTTCACTCCATTTTTAAGTATGCATATTCCAATCTGAGAAAAGATTACAATTGATTCAAATAAAAAAAAAAAAATATTAGAATACTTGAAATTAGTGGCATCTATTCTTAACTTGGAATTCCATAATGTTTATATTAAGCTAAAAAAAATGATATTATTTAGTCATCATAAGCACAGGAAATTTAACTTTTATTCATGTTGATCAATATTTTGCTCCAATTTGTTTTCTGAAAGGAAAAAACCATACTCTTGTAATTATAGCTTCACCCACATATTGTAAGCTAAAATTATTTACGACTGATTCAAACATGTTAGGTGTCTATTTGAAATTCAGAATACTTGTAACTTGTTCTATCTTCGGATTTTATTGCCTGCTTTATTGCAATTGAATTTCTGTTTCGAACATTTGACCCATATCTTAATGAAATCGCTTCAAACATGTTTGACTAAATTCAATTATCTTAAATATAATTATAGATTATTTGTACACGTAACAAAAGAACATAACCCATTCCAAAGTCGACTACATGATTTACATGATAAAGCATGTACTCATCAGTTTATATTAAAACTCAGAAAATCCCCTTGTCATCAATCCTATTTTAATTAGTTTGGAATTCCATATCTATATCAAGAAAAGGAAATTCCGAATGCTATTTTTAAACTTTAATTGAGATTTATTTTAAGCAATCAAAAATCCCACTGTTATTTATATCGATCTCTAGTTTTAAGCTTAAGCAACGATGTTCTTGAAATAATTTTTATATCTGAAAGAAAGATAAAATGCCGTACTCTTTTCATATTAGCAGCTACCTTCTTTACGTATATACTGTATCCTGTACACTTAAAAAAAAAGATTTAATTACAACAAATTCCAATCATTCGTCTAACATCTAAGTGATTTCTTTTTCCTTTCAATTTCAAAAGACAATTTTTAGCATTTTAAATATTCTGTCAGAAATAATTAAAGGGGTATAATAGACATGTTGTAAAATCTATAATTTAAAAGCAAGATATTCCTTTTTTAAAATTGTGATTAGGAGTAACAACTTTCATGTAACAACTTACATTTTCCTGAAATTTAAAAGTAGATTCCTTAAATTCTTTATTCATGCTGTTTTAATAACTGCCCCGTAATCAATTGATTCAAGCTGACTGTATTAATGTTGATCTGAATTAAAATAGTACTAAATTGTCTTAAGTAAACTAACAGTAAAAAGAATAATAGTCAGAGCAGATCCTTATTATTCATGCAGATAACAAATCTGAAATTTTTGGCTCATCACTTAATCAGCGGAGTACAGGAATTTTACAAAAACTTTAATATCTTTTCATATAACTGATTTTCTATTAGATTTAAGTCAAAATTTAAATTATTGTCAATCACAGGATACATCAAAGGTTTATTTTTCTGAAATGTTTTAATCAACTCCCCCCCCCCCCCCCATCACTCACTGGAGTATTATCAATATGTGTTTTAGGATTAATATTTCTAAGTCATTCTTAAATTTGCAGAATATATCAAAATATTCCTTTAAATGTTCCCTATATATATTTTAAATTCTCAGCACTCAATAAGGAGATCTTAATGACCTCATTTTCAGTAAGATGTCTTTGAGACACATTCTATCATGAATTATGATGTATCTTTAGTTATATACTTAAAGCATAAAAAAACTTCTAAACTGTTCTATATTCAGATTTTTATGTTAAGATTAGAAAAAAATGAATACCCTTTAATTCTAAGATTCTTATTCTTTTATGAAAAAAAAACCTTATTTCAGCAAACGAACCAAAAGTATTCAATATGATTATTTTACCTTCAAAAATTGTTTCGTAAGAACGAGAAAAATGCCTTGTTACTAATATCGAAATAAATTTAGACAAAATAACAACGGTCTTTTGTCTAGATTCCTGTCTTAAGCACAAGGGTGTTGCAGTTTTTTTAATCCGGTATTATTATCTATTGAAGTTCAGAGAATTCCCATTTTATAAATAATTTTTTGTTTTTTAAAAACTATGTGCTTTTATAAGAATCTTTTTGAATAATTTCTTCTTTTTTTTTTCCTAGAAAAATATGAATAAATAATTACATCTAAGCGTAGAAAAGAATTTTCGCTTCTTATCCAATCCAACAGTCATTTTTCCTTATTTCGTTTTGTATTATACGTATTTTAAAAGATAATATACTATTTTCAAGATAAGTACCCAAAGTCTGTCTTCCTTAAAATTATTTTCTCTCTTGCAATGTATGCTTATTATTATTATTTTTAAATTTTATTCCTAATTATTATTTCCATAATTTCATTTTCATTTCTTATTAAAAATCTGACGGATATTTTATTTCTAAATGATCTGAAAACTAGAAACTTAGTTAGAGAATATGTTAAAAAGGTGTAATATGAAGTAAATGTGCTAGTTGAAATCTATGCCTTTTTACACACCCCATCCCCTCAAAATATTCAGCAATTCTAAATAATTGTTTCACTTAACAAAACAAGACGTTCTATGAGCAGCGTTCTTATATTTATACTTGTATTTTTACCAAAATTTACAACATGATACATTTTGAAAAATAATCAACCATGTTCAAAATATAAAAATTAAACTTTTTTAATGTTTAAATCCTCTTCCCTAAACCTTAAGGCATTAACAAATATATCTTTACTTCTTTTTCCATTTCCTACATATATATGATAAATATCTTGTAATTTTTATCAAAGCTAAAATCTTAGTGATAGAATAGGTTCTCATTATAGTCAGTATTTAAGAACATATTTAACTCTGTTAAAGAAATTGATAAGGTTTGTGTAAAAAGAAATCGTACTTACTTTCTCAAATTAGGAAACGTTTCTCCAATTTTCGTTTAGGAAACGTAAGCAAAATCCAAACTCCTCTCAAAAGCGGCTAGGATATTTAACATGACCTAGCCAACTACGTCAGAGTTAAAAATAAATTGTAGATTTCAGAGGTCATCAGATCATTTCTCACGTTTTTGTGTTATATATACCTGTTTTGATTTCTTTTCTTAAAATGTCTATTTCTCTCGAATGGAGCATTTGAAATGTTATATGATAAAACTAATGAAAGATAGAACGGAAGAATATGTACCAATCTAAAAAAGCACTTTTAACATTAAGCCTGCAACTGTGCTTAAAAGTAACAAAACGAGTTATTTATTTATAAATAGGTTTTTCCAAAATGCTAAGAATAGAATTTTCCCTTTGTAGGTAATATAATATTGTAATTCTTTGTTTCATAATTAAAGATTCAAGCATTAAAATTAATAAACATTTTTTTAACAAGGAATAAAATGTTTTGATTATTTCTACAATTGTAGTACATATCAGAATTTTTGAAATTCTCCAAATTTTTATTTATTTAATGTAAAATACTCTTACACGTACCACAGTAAAAGATTAACAAAATATTATATCTATGAAAAAAAATCCTTTTACCACACGTAAACGATAAATAAATTAATTATTTAAAATTAAGCACATGTGTATCTGAATTTTATCTTTATATATATTCAAACTTTATGATATTTAGGGATTGATTCTTCTCTTGAGAAATCTAATAGGAAAATAAGAGATCTTACTTATAGAAAATAAAATAAATCCATTGTAACACATTAAATACATCTAAGCGTCCCGAGAAAAAAAGCTACACATATCATATGTATGGCCATTGGTAAAACCTGAATAATACAAGTGATCTTTATTTAACTCCGACGTAGTGAGTCAGACCACGTTGATTTTATTGGCTGTGTCTAAATACCACAATCCTAGCGTATTTACGAATATTCATGAGAGGCTTCGAACGATTAAAAAGAATCCGATATAGTACTTTATTCCCGGAATGTTAACTTACTTGATTCGTTGGCGTGAGGTATATTTAATAATGAAAAATATCTCACGGATTTCTCATATTTTGTGTAATCACAATTAATTTAATTTTAATAATATCAACATATAACAAATATTCCCTTTTTAAAAAGCTTTTGTCAATGCACGTTTTGCCATACACGGTTTTCCACTATTTATAAAATTAAATGCAATACTGTTAATAAATTATAATGGGTTTATAGTTGGTATTTAAGAATGTATTTAACTCTTTTGAATTGTTTAATAAGGGTTGTGTAAAAAAAATCTTACTTACTTTCACAAATTAGGAAACGTCTCTCGTACACCTTTCAGCAAATCTAAACTTGTCCTAGCCAACTACGTCAGAGTTAAAAATAAATTGTAGATTTCAGAGGTCATCATATCATTTATCACGTTTTTGTGTTTTTGTGTTATATACACCTGCTTTGATTTCAACTTTTCTTAAATTCATGGAGCATTTGATATTTTATATGATAAAACTAATGAAGGATAGAATGGAAGAATATATACCAATCTAAAAAGTAATTTTAACATTAAGCCATCCACCGTGACTGCAAAAGACACTATTTATAAATAGTTTTTTTTTTTCCAAAATGCTTAAAATAGAACTTTCCCTTTGTAGGTTTCATTCTTTGTTTCATAATTAAAAATTCAAGCATTCAGATTGATAAAAATATTTTTTTAACCACCGATAAATTGTTTGGTTATTTCTACAACTATAGTACGTAAATATCACAATTTTTAAAACTCTCCAAATTTATATTTATTAAATGTAAAATTCTCTTATCCGTACCACAGTAAAAGTTTTATTAAAATAAGATATCTATGACAAAATTTTCTTTTACTTCAAGTTAATGATATATAAATTAATTATTTTATATCAAGCACATATGTTAGTGAAGTTTATTTATATATGTATATATATTCAAACTTTATTATGTTTGGGAATTCATTCATCTCTTAAGAAATCTAAAAGGGAAATAAGAGATCTTACTTACAGAAAATAAAATAAATCCATTGTAACCCAATAAACACATCCAAGTATCCCGAGAAGAAAATCAGATTACGTTGATTTTATTGGTTGTGTCTAAATATCCCGAGCCTAGCGTATTTATGAATATTTACGAGGTGCTTCTAACGATTAAAAAGAATCCGATATAGTACTTTATTCCCGGAATGTTAACTTACTTGATTCGTTGGCGTGAGGTATATTTAATAATGAAAAATATCTCACGGATTTCTCATATTTAAACTTGAATTTTTGTGTAATCACAATTAATTCAATTTTGATAATATGAACATATAACAAATATTTGCTTTTTTAAAAAAGCTTTTGTCAATGCACTTTTTGTCATACACGGTTTTCTACTATTTATAAATTTAAATACAACACTGTTAATAGATTAAAAAAAAAATAATTGAATTAAATATAAATGAATAATATAATAAATATATAAATAAGATACAGAAAGAAATAAACAAACAAATAATAGTTGTAAATGAATAATATAATAATGAACATCTAATTTTTCGTTTTTTAAACGGAGGCAATGAGAGAGAATAAATCGTATTAGTCAATTTTCCAGAGAAAAAAAAACAAACTAAAATAAGAAAGTAATTATCTATTTAAGTGACACATGCCAAATATTACAAATAAAACAAATTGATTACAATTGCATATAAAATATTGGCGTCCTGCCTCAAGGATATATAAGATGTTAAAAAATGAAATTTACAAAATGTATAAATCGTATCTTTTTTCACAATTTTAAAACCTTAGTTACCTCTGGGCTCATTTAAAACATATGCATGTTTCCTTCTTTTGTACATTAAAAATAAAAATGATAATGATAAGTTTTGGCTACTATGACATGTATATCAATGTTATTCATAAAAAAGCATTAAATTGATAATTTCCAAACATGTTTTTTAATGAATTAAATTAAGGTGCTCTTTTGAACTCTTGGCAATTTTTGAGAATATAATAATCGCTACAGAAATCTAACAAGGAATGTGCAACAAGAAATCTTACTCACTATCAGAAAACATAGAATGAATAGCTTGTAACACATTAAGAACATCATTACCCGAACTACGTCACTATGTATATATGTCTACTATATATGTAGACTAGGAGAATTCAGATTTTTATAAATTGCTAATGTATTACATCCGAAAAAAAGAATTCTGCACAATATCTCAAGTGTTTGGATTAAGAAAACCTTTTCTTTAAAAAAGCTTACAGTTTTTTTTGTAAGATTGCAAGATTGCGGCAAAGACAAAAAAAAAAAAAAACAAAACAAAAACAAAACAAACAAACAAACAAAGGTACATTAAAAGTTCAATGGCTGTAGGTCTCGGAGCCAAGATAGTGAAAGCTATTGATATTCAGTGTACACATCTTTTTTAAGCGTGGAATCACATATTTTGTCAAAAAAATTGGCAAGTTAATTAGAGTGTCACTTCATTAACATCGATATAGTCCAACCCCACGAATGTCCCGTCTCCATCTTTTAAGAAAGGACATTGTGTATAGTTTTTATATGTGAACATCTGATAAGTTGTATATTCTTTGGTAAATTAGATCGGAGCATTATTGGAATGTGTCAATGCTCGAGATCAACACATCGTAAAAAACTAATTGTTCGTCAAATGAACACGTTCTTACATTGTATCCAGAACTCCCAGAGTTTGTAAACAAGTTCATAATTAAGAGGTTACTGCCCTTTGCTCTACACACTCATAGTATCAATAACCATTCATAACACAACAATAAAATATAAGTAAGTGTATTGTACAAAATTAATATATCAATTAAAAAAACATAAATTATACGCTATTTGTGTTTACATGTAGGTTGATGCAAAGTAAGAGAATGAATATATGCATTCTTTTTCAAAATTATGTAATAAAAGAAAACAAATACATCGTATATGATGAACTCATTGAGTTATCAAGCTTCAAGAAAAATAAATTATTAAAATTACCAAAGAGATGCACAATATATTAACATTCCTTGATATTTTTTTATATTTCATTTCCCTAACTACAGTGTCTTGTCTTTTGTATTTGCATATTTTTCAGTCAAAGAAAATGAATACTTTGGATAATTACTGGGGACGCAAAAGGAAACACTCTGTTGTGGATTCAGACAATAACTTGCATGAAGCAAAAAGACAAAAAGAATGGTAACTACATCTGAAATTGAAAGTCTGACTTTTCTTCAGAGTTGAATTGGAAAGGAATCTATAACAGGCTGTGAGTTTGTTTTAAAGCTCACATCTCTGTAGATCATTATGGACAATTAGTCAATTTCATTTTTATTGAATATTCCTTACGCTTGATCTGGTTGGATAGATTATACATATAATTTATATGTGTCCTCACATTTATAAAAAGAAACTTTTTGTTTACAACTTTCTAAAAAAGATAAGTTTGTTAATGTGAAACAATTTATGGAGAATATGTGAAGTAAGTATTCATGTTCCTACTTTAAATGTTTATTGAAAATTTCAAATCCTGAGGTCTAGAGTTTTTGTTTCAAAACCAACAAAACAGATTATATTTCTGAAAGTATGTTTCTTTATAATCAATTTCGTACTGTTTCCCTCTATTCCAAAGTTGGGATGAAAGTCATGGAGGAAAAACAAAATGGAAATCATTATTGTATACTGGGCCAATATTTCCTCCTGCATTTGAGCCATTACCACCACCAGTGACCCTTATTTATGAAGGTAAATTGCCTCTTTCTTTTTCTTTTTATATATGTATTCTAATTTCTCAGACACATCAGACATCACTTAATATGTGGCTTAAACTTCATAGAAAAAATAATAATTGTGGTGTACTGTAAGAGCCAATCAAACCCCCTACCCTACTCCTCCACGCGGTTTTTAGTCAACAAGGCAACAACAAGTGAGAGGAGATAGATAAGACACTTTCCAGTAGATCGAAATCTAGTTTTCGACAAAAGTACTTTCTTTCTTTGTTGTGTATTGTGGCTTATCCACAATCGCGTTTTTGGTCCATTGCTCTAAATAGGGAAGGGGGAGCATTGCCTAAACAGTACACCATAGAAAAGTCTTAATGATATCTAAGATGTTTTTAATTTCATAAAAAAAAACATATATACAAATTAAGTGTAAAATATTGAAGATTCTTTAACGAGAATTTTATGTGTAGTTTGGAAATGGTGAGTTAAGTTTAGTTATTGTCATATGTTATCAATTACATTTGGTTTACTGGTGTATATCATATGTCTTAGACGGGTGGCGTTCTCGCCTAAATTGTTTCATCTATAAAATAATATAATCTGGGTTATATTCTTTAGATTAATGTGATTCAAAAGATATAATCATGAAAGTGAATAGCGGATATACATGTAATGCTCATATTTATGAAAAAAAATTTCCTGCGCTTTTTTCCCCGAGAAACTGAATTATAGACGATGAGTTATATTTTAGGAAAATCATTAAAATTGACGAAAAGGACGGAAGAATACGCTTGTCTGTACCTTGCAAAGAGAGAGAGAGTTAGTAATCACAAGCGATATGATGAAAACTTTTGGAATGACTGGCGGGAGGTAAAATTTCTGCTACCTTTCTGAAAAAAATTGAATCAATATAACTTTTTTGAAATGAATTTGTTAGTAAATAGTGTAAAAGTGCAAGTAAAAATATGCAAATATAATTCAATATTAATTCAATATTAATCTGTTAAAAGCTAATGGAGCCGAACGAGAGAAGGGAGATTCGATCACTTGATAAGTGCAATTTTACAAGAATGGAAAATTACATCAAAAAGAACAAGCTTCAAGAGGTAGGTCTAGCAATTATAAATCTCAGTTTTCATCTCAGTTTCACTTTTCTATTATTAATTCCTTTGGTAAAAGTGAGACTGAGATCAAAACTGAGCTCGTCCAAGTTTCATGGCCCCGGTACCTAGCGTAAAGTTATTCCTCTAGGCATACTAAGCGAATATTCCTGAATAGAAAATAAAATTACGGTATTTTTGTACAATACTTGAACAAATTTGTATAGATTTTGTTAAGTAAAATGATATTTGAAAAATAAAACTACACTTCTCTATTCTCCTATAATTTCAAATTAAACATTTTTAAAGGACATTTTATGCAAAATAAAACTCATTTTATTTGTAACGGTATACCTTGTTTTGCATTTGTCTTTAAATAATTAGATCCAGAGAAAGAAATTGAAAGAACTGAGAAGGGCAAATGAATGTTGCATGGTAGATGGGCAGAAGGAAAAAATAAAAAATCCGATGGTAGAGCCTCCTGCGGTATTTGTTGGGAAGGGTGACCATCCCCTAAATGGAAAAATCAAGCACAAAATAACCCCCGAGATGGTTACAATTAATTGTAGTGAGTAAGTATGGATACTGACTGCTCTTTTATTTACAAAATAAGCAACTAGTTCAATATAACCAACAAACCAAACCACATTTTACATTTTGGACTATAAAAAAAAATAGAACTTAACATTGACACATAAATTATGTAACATTGTTTGCTTAATAATCGTGACGTTTCAAAGTGTGTATTTGTTTAATATGCACAATTAAGATCTACAGTAATTTAACATCAATAGAAATACATTTTCTTTTAATAATTATTGATAATTTGTTATTTAAAGAGGGGTAGAGAGTAAACCACCTGAAGGATGTACGTTTAAAGAAGTTAAGCACGATGACAAGGTATTGAAACTCAAGTATTGAAACTCAAGTAGGGCCATCTTTTAAAAAAAAGTTTGCTTGCCCTCTCATGACCCAAGATAAAAAAAAATTGGGTAGGTAGGACGGGACAATTTTTTTAAAAATTCAAATTCACCTGCAAACGTGAAGTTAAAATAGTTATTAATAAATAAAAAAAATAATTGCTTCCTAGAGGACAAAAAAATTTTTAGTCTGGCCGTTTTAGTCAATCAGTTGGGAGGTGGTAAACAAACAATTTTTTTAAAGATGGCCTAGTAATATTATGTAATCCGACATCTGTGCAATCTGTTTCACTTTGAATTCATTGTGAAATGTGTTTATTTCATTCCCATTTTACTATTTTCCATCTTCTTTACATTTTGCAATCGGACATCCTGACTATTCTGTCACAAAATGTGTCTCCTTATGCTTGTCGGTGTAGGCAGGTTTCACTGTAATTGAGTTATACAAATTTAATGAACCATCATAATTGTTCTACTATTTCTGATTAATTAAAAACAAACGAAAAGAAATTTATAAGTTACAGTTAACAAAATTGTTTTTATATTGATGGAACGACATAGTACGGGCATATTTTATTGTGATTTAAAAGAAAGTTATTTTGTTATATGCTGATCTGACGACACATAGCGTTAAATATCAGGTAAATGATAAGATCATTAATCTTAAGCGTTAAGTTTATCAGACTTAATAAAGACATAGAATTGAATGAATAAGATTATGCTAACTTCAAAAAATATGGAAATAAAGGGTTTTACTTTTTCGAAATCTTGACAGCAGCCGTGAACTTGCACCAAGGATATCAGTAAACTTCAACATATCACAACAAGATTAATGTCTTTAATTTTTTTTCTTTTATTTTAGGGCTTATATCTTGCATTTTGGTATGACCCTCTCTTAGAGAAGAGAAAATACATCGAGTTAAGCGCATCATCACCCCAAAAAGTGAGTGAAGCTTAGTATGAAGATTAAACTTATTGTTCAATCTTCATATCTATATCTATATCTATATCTATCTATCTATCTATCTATCTATCTATCTATCTATCTATCTATCTATATATATATATATATATATATATATATATATATATATATATATATATATATATATATATATATATATATATATATATATATATATATATATATATATATATATATTAGCTATGAGAAATATGAGAACTTTTCATTTCTGAACATTTCGAAAGCAGAGTGATAAAAAAAATGAATATAATCATTCACGATCCGTCAAAAAATTATTTTATTTAAGATTTACATGTTTTATATTCTAGGTTATAAGAGACAAAAGAAAATACCAAGTTGCAAGAAAATTACACGAGGAAATTGGAGCTGTGCGAGATATGTATGAATCAGATTTTCATGCAGAAGATATCAAATTATTACAGTCTTCCCTGGCCCTGTATTTAATTGACACGGTGGGTAAACGTGTTTAAATGTTTCATGCAACCTGATTGATCTTATTTTGAATTATTTGCTTGGACTATTGTTAAATAGTTAAATTTCTCATTTACTTTTACATTGAACAGAGTACTAGTTATTGCAAAACAATTAAGTACATTCCTCGTATAAGTTGATTTTCACATTTATGTAAATATTTGTACTTGAGCCCTTTTATTTAATATAAATCAGACCTATAAGAAATTGACATTTAGAATCATAAACACTGACAATCGCCATCAAACGATCGGCATTGCCAGCAAGCAATCATCAGAAAAACAAGCTTCACAAGCATAACGAACATACTAATTAGGAACACAAACACTGAAATAACCTTGTAGTTAATCTTATTCAATATAGATAGTGGTATTTTGTTTACATTTGTGAAGACCATTAGATTAACGAACTCACTCGCTAAAACTACAGCTTGGATATTCAACATATAAACATGTACCTATCAGGCTTGGGCCGAATAACATTGTATAGTAAGGCATTACTTTACCATGACTTCAAGAATTTGGCCATTGAATAACAATTACTATAACTCTAATTCTTTACAGTAATGCATTCAATTTCCACGACTTTAATAAAGAAATGCATTACCTTTATCATTACTTTTGGGGTTTTCAAAAACAGAAATACAAAAATTATAAACATCCACCCCACCCCTTCAAAACTACACATGATGAATGTTGAATCAGATTTGAATTCAAGTACATGTATCTATTACACTGGGAAAAACATATAAATTTTGATTATTCATAAAAAGTTCAAACTCTTCAGTTGCCACTAAGATAAAAACACTTACAATATGCACTTTTTGTGCAGCTATTGATGTCAAAGAAGAATTTATCATTCGGGACATTTAAACCCCTCCCGGGATTATTTGAATTAATCAGACATAAATTGTGTTGATGTAGTACCTTATGAAAAAAAAATTAAATACATTAAAAAACTTGTAAAAGGGGTTGAACAGCACGTATTTGTACAATGTACAAAGTAGCATGCCTGTCTCCTATTCCTTTAGGTCCAATGGGCTTGTCATGGTCAGCTCCAATTAAATCTTATGTAAATTAAGTATGAAAAATTAAATGCAGGGTAATTTCACTTTCAAGAATATTGTAAAAGATAAAGTGTATTTAAATATATTCAGCGTGTTTACTTCAATAGGCTAAATTGATTCATTCAAGTCTATAGTTTAAAAAATATTTAATCTTAATAATAATTTCCATGTCCGTATTTTAAAAGAAAAATGGGTTTACACAAAATAATGCATCATAATGCTGTGTAATACCAGCATAACTCTAGAGATGAGAAAGTAATGCATTCATGTAATGCAGATTACACATTACCAGCATTAATTTGAGTTCAAGAAATGCATTGGAATACATAACCATTACATTTAGTGCTACCCCAAGCCTGATACCTACATGTATACTTCCTTTAGCAAAGAAAATCTTAATATAATCAAGTCATCGTCAAAGTATCAAATTGAATTGGCATAACATAGTAGTATCTACAAAACTAAATACTGAGTGCAGGGAACTAATTTTGATGCATAAATCAGTATCAGCATAAGTAAAATAAGCATTAACATCCAGCTGACATCAAGATCAGCATTCAGAAAACATTGCCAAGATCAGCATCAGCAAACAAAGGCTTACATAAGTAGCATATCTGTCATTGACCTACCTAAAATCAGCATTGACCTACTGGCATCAGAATATCAATGAGGTTTTTTCAGTAAAAAAATAAAACAGAGAGAGAAAACTGGTTAAATTATCTAAAATATTAATATATATTGAGATATAATGATAAAATGATAATATAAGGCATTTTTATCGCTTTAAACTGCAATGCTGAAATTCAGTTATCTACTTCCGGTAGCATGAAGCTACTTCCGGTAGCTAGGACCTAATTATAAAACAGCAAAGGTAGCATCAGAATAAGGATAATTAGCATTAAATCAGCAAGAAAAGGAAGCATTCAAATCAGTATACTGTCAAAAAATTAGTTCTCTGCACTGTCATTTATGATTTTTTTTAAATCAGCATAAATGCTTTTAAAAAAGACTTCTCCGTAGACTTAGGCATGTTTTTCTCAGCAATAATCGCGGTAAATCCATTTTCAGTTTTGTATACGACCGGGATATCCAAAAAAGACAGGATTAAGTGCGGAAACAAAAGGATGTTGCTCTTTGTTGGGATCAAACATCAGCTTGTCTCGAAATGCAGACGCTTATTTTCTTAAGCTAGAATTCATGGGAAAGTCGTCCATACCTTTTAAAAGAAAAGTTGAAATTTCAGAAGCAGCTTACAGAAAGTTGAAAGAAATAATGGAAGGGAAAGAGGAGGATGATAAGACATTCGACTTAGTGAAGGTAAAAACATTTATATATAAATTAAAGAGGAAGACTGATTTTTCATTCCTTCATTTTTCATCGCATATGTAATCGAGGCAGTCCCGAAAAAAGACTGTGTTACTTAATATTAAGGAATATTTTTATCTTTCTGCAGGCACCATTGTTAAATAAATACATGAAAGGTTTATGTGGATCCATAGAAGGAGTTACTTTAAAAACATTTAGAACATACCATGCAAGTGCAGTCTTTGAAAAAGAACTGCAAAATATAACGAAAGACAAAAGTATGTCATTTTAGCTTACGTTATTATCACATCAAATACAACAACAAAAACATAATAAAAACACTAACTTTGTTTTACTTTACAATCTATTAACAATTTTAAGAAAGTAAAATTGAATCAATGAATGCACTTACACGTAACCATCTCAATTTTAGGGAGCCGGATGGTTAAAGAATTTAACAAAGCCCTCCAGATAGTGGCTTCTCGGTGTAATCACACAAACGTGGACACAGCAAAAGAAAACTACATAGACCCCAGGATAATAGTTGCCTGGTGAGCAATTTTACAACATTCTCAGTTTTAATGTAAATGTAGATTGAAACTGTGATGACTCAGGCTAACAGCATTCTCTTACCATGCGATACATTTATCTCAAGACTTATCAACTAAAATATATACGTTACATCAGTTGGAAGTTGATACTATAAATTATAAATGCGGAGAAAGACTTACAAAGATTTACAAAAATATTAAAGCAACAATATTTACATTCAGTGTAATTTTCTTTATGAAATTCATAGGAACATTTAACATTCAATACCCTATAACACACGCGAAACCTTCTAATTGCGCGGTGGAATACAAAGTAAGAACTAAATTCATTTTCATACTCTTGGAACATCAAAATGTATATTGTTTTGGCTCAATTTAATTAAAAACAATTGCCCTATTAGATTATTTTAAAAATATAAGAATTGAACAAATCAACAATTATGAAGACAGAAAATTAGAGAATGTAAATATAAGCATTGAATTCTTATTTTTGGATGTGGTCGGTCCTATAACACACCTGTCCGTGTCGACAAATTATCATATTCAATTCAATTTGTCTGCATGACCAGGTGCTGTCATAGGACCGACGACATCCAAAAATAAGAATTCAATGCTTAAATATGAAGATGTTATATCCATTATCAAAAAACATTGGACGATTCTCACGCTATTAGGAATAGGCTTCCATAAAATATTTACTTACCAATCATCCATGTACTTATTTTAAGAACAATTTGGCATGTGAACATTTATATTAATATTTGTTGCTATTCGAAATGCATTCACAACTTCATAGAATCAATTTTTATATATTTACAGGTGCTTGAAATGGAACATCCCAATCCGAGAAATATACAAGCCCTGGCAACAAGAAAAATTCAAGTGGGCAATAAAAGCCAAGGACCCAAGCTTTATTTTTGCAAATTAAAGAACACATGATTCAAACAAAACATGGATGCATGGGTTACATGTATTATACATTTTGGACCTATTTAGGTGTAAATGATGCATGTATCAAATCTCATAAATATTAAGAAATTGTAGACTTTTTATGAAGTTCAAATTTCTTCCAGTTTTTGCCATCCTCCTTATCAATCTATATATATATTTTTTTTTTACCTTTTAAGACATTATTGAGAGATTTTAAATGGAAAATGAAACTTAATGGTGCTAAAAGTAATAATACATTCATTTTAATTTTTTTATATACAAACATATATTTGGTTGTTATTTTCATGACTTTAAAATCAAAGTTTGCTTGTAACATCTGGAAAATGTTGTTTGTGATATTCTTTTTTTAATCTTCATTTTATCAAAAAAGAATCTTGTGCAGATTAAGAACATTTTCTTACTGGGAGGAAGTGTCCTTCAAATGTGTTTTCCGTAATGCCCCAAATTGGACGTCACGCTTTTTTTGTCTTTAGATCGAATGTTGACAGACGTTTTTGATAGAAATTGTTAGGCAATTATTTTCATACTGATTTGACTGGATTTCTCCGTTTACATGAGCATGTTCACGGCGGGTGTGACTGGTTGACAGGGGATGCTTACTCCTCCATGACATCCCATCCCGACTTTAATGTTTCCAGGGGTCGTGTTTGCTCTACTCTCAATTTACTATGTTTAATTTGATTTTTCAACTTCATCATTGTTCGATATCTTCATTTTATTTCCCATATAAATATATCAAATCAAACATTGACTATTTGTCTGAACTTAAACAATATGTTCTCAGGTATTTATTGATATGATGTATATGTAGACAGTTTTAAAGGGGTATCACAAACTTGAGAGAGGGTGTGAATCTTTGAAAGGCAGAAAAAGGGATGGGAGGGGGGCATTTCACAACCCTACACTGCAAGCACTTATTTCTTTCGCTCTTTCGAATCGAAGTACAGTGTAGTTACATAAACTACACTATACATTGATTCGAAAGAGCGATTACAGTCGATGTATAGTATAAAATCTATAGTTCAGTGACGAAGTCAAGGGAAAAAAGACCAGTTCCTTTAAATATCCAACATTTTTGGGATGTATTTTCTATTCCGACCAAAAACAGAAACACAGAATACTCTAGCTCTCTTTCACAAGCGGTGGTCACAATCTCCCCTGCTCTCTGTGACTACGTGTATGCCCCTGTGATAAAAAATATTGTTATTTTGATGTACATATTCTAAAAGTTTGATAAAAATATTGTTACCAACATGTTTTACACTTATTTTATATTCTTTGTACCTATTTAATGGACTTAAACATTTATTTTGTATGTTATTCTCATTTGATCAAATTACTATATTTATAATAACAAATTTATAATATATATTTATAATAACAAATTACTGTATTTATAATAAATTTAATCTCACTCTTTATGCGTTGTTATCAGTTACTTTTTTGTTCATCAATATTATGTAACAAGATATTGGCTGATATATTTAAATTGATATGGATATATACTCCATAGGTCTAATGTCTCATTAAAAATATGTTCAGAGATGATGCACACCAACAAAATTTACCCTAGATGTAAGTGATTAAATGAAAGGTTTACAAGCAGTTGCATTTAAAACTTAAATATAAAAAAAGAATGTGTAATTAATTTATTGATGTATATTCCATGTTTTAACATGCTTATATATAAATAATAATGCGAGGTTTAAGGGAGGTGAGGCAGGCGAGGAGAAAAGTGTTGCAAGCCTTCTCATCAGTCGAAAACAAGACACTAAGAACAGCTCATAAAGAAAAAGTGTTACATTATCGATAACATGCAGTGCACATTAGAACAAAAATAGAGAAAAGGTGCATGTGTCGACCAGACTTAAAAAGAAAAAAATGGGGGGGGGGTTCAATGCCCCAAGTGTCTGTGCATAGAAAATGAAAAAAAAAATGCACATATGTATAGTTTTCTATTCTATACATATTCCAATTACTCATAAACTCCACATATCTCAACATGAAACATGAGAAACAAAATATATTTAAATATAAATAAAATATAAATAAATATTTCTCTATGGCTGAAGTACTTCATGATGTACAAACCAGTATCAAGGCAGAGATAAGACATCTCCAAACAGAGGTGTGTTTAACATGCGTTTATCTAACTATTCTTCAAAACAATTGCATCTTCTCGGGCCTTTCCTGCAAGCTTGGGGAAAAAACGCCTCGAATAAATTTACAACAGAGGATGCTAAAATTTTATACAAAATGGAGTCGTTTCCTATTTATTAAAATAATGGATAGACATAGTTGAATGCCCCCTCTGTAGTATATCTTAGGTAATATTTTACATTCAAGGAAGTTAAGCTTCATACTCTGCAGATAAGAGGTCTCCCTACATTTATTTCAAAGTTTATGAAATGGGGGGAGGGGGTTGTCATGGAAGCCTATGTAACTCATTCGAGGTTGTTTTCTCCGCTTGCTGGAAAGGCCCGAAAAGTTACAATTTTCCTTTCTTCCATGACATAACAATATGCTGATATTTATATCCAAAACATCCCCCCGCCCCGCATTACCTTGACTGCGCTTTTATATATTTAAATATAACATATTGCCATACTTTTGATTATAATTGTCATGCTTTATTATGGTGGCATATTTATGCCATCCACATAATTTTTTGTCAATATAAGATTTCGCGTCAAGTCAAGATAGCTATCTCGTCAAATCAAGATAATTTGCTGGTTTTATCGAGATACACTAACTTCTATCTCGTCTAGTCAAGATAATCTATCACATTTTGTTGTGATAGCTATCTCGACATAACGAGATAATTTATCACGTATCATGACTAAAATTGTTGCCTTGACAAGTACTGTCCCTTCATAATTGCAGTACCAGTATATAAATAGATAACGTGTTACGCGTTCCTCGGTCATTTTCCAATGAAATAAGCGGATATCTTCTATAAAATTCCTACTCTAATAAGTATTGCACGCATAATTTCAAAGAAGTTCAGTTTGAACCAATGTGTGTTCAAACTGTGTCTTGTTTTCAGTGAAATAAAATACAAGTACTTGTGAACCAAACCAATGAGATTTTTACTTATTTACATGTAATATTTGAAATTATTAATTCAATAGATTTGCTATTCAATTAAATAAACGTTTTTTTTTTGTTTTTTTTTGGTTTATCAGAGATCAATACTTGGCTATAATATTATTATCAGTAGTTTTTAATAAAGATTGACTCTTTGCATTAATTGTTTTACTTATGCCATGCCAGTATAACTAAGAAAAGATCAAAAATGGAAATTATGAATTAAGTAAATGGGTTGTTTTGTTTCATATTTAATAGAGAACGTTTATAGAACATTTTCTTATTCAAAAATCTTCATCTCTTAAAAATTACATTCCTCCAATAGACAAATACAAAGATTAAATTAGTTCAATAGCAGTGATGAATTTGACGAATAATTTCAATAAAAGAAATCCGCATAGTTTCACTGGAAAACGACCGAGACACCCATAACACGTCATCTATTTAAATACATACATATACGAGTATACAGTTATCGTGACAGCAATTACGAAGAGGCAGTACTTGTCAACGCAAAAATTTTAGTCATAATACAAGATAAATAATCTCGACATGTCGAGATAGCTATTGCAAAAAAATGTGATACCTTATCTTGATTTGACGAGATAGAAGTTGGTGTATCTCGACAAAACCAGCAACTTATCTTGACTTGACGTGATAGTTATCTTGACTTGACGCGATATCTTATGTTGACAAAATTTATTTAGATGGCATAAATATGCCACCATACTTTATCTATATCAGGTGATTTTAAAGTTAATCAAAACATGTAGTGAGTGATTTTATGAGGAGTTGTACCAATGACTGAGATTTCTTAAACGTTAAATGTTTTCATTGTTCTCTTACTGATTCTAACCAAATCTACCAATTGTCAATAGCGTATTTTTTTTTATCTCTTACATAATTATGAAATTCTATAAAAATACAAAAAAACTGCTTGATGCTAATTTTATAACCATGTTCACAGCTAGCTTTAATATTATACCTCTCCGAGGAAACATTTGTGCTGACAAACTTCTGAGGAACACATCGTAAAACGTGCACTGCAATTTATTACTCACAAAAACGTGCACTTGCACTTGGACTTAATGGAATAAACGTATCATTTTCCTAAAACAGCTTATCAATGTATATGAATTTTATACCAGAAATTCTTATTGATATTGTTTTCAACTCATTTCAAACATGTTTCCAGAAACAAAATGCATATTTTACATATATGACCCTTGACATTGTTTATTATAAGGATTGAGATATCGATGAAGTGCAGATGGGATGTCAAGTTAAAAAATATACCAGAAAAAAATTTAAACCAGAAATTCTTATTGATATTGTTAACGTAAACTTACTTGTATCAGACATTCTTGCCGTCATCAGCTTAGGAAAGAAAAGTGTACATCGACGATCGCCATTTTTTACCGGCAAGCAAAACCACTTTTAACTTTCCAAGGTTAAAAGAATTCCTTAAACAAGTAGTCTACTTCATGCAGAGTGAAAACTCCTGCAGTAAAATGAAAATCGACGAACTTCAAATCAGGCATAATGCAAGTACACGTAACGCTGATTTTTCAAGAGCAACAAATCTGGTATTTTATAAATCTATCTATTTTTAAGTATTTTGATGTGCACACATTTTGCTATATAATGACCATTTTTTCCCTTTGTATCTACAACTTTATCTTTGGATTTTTTTCGGGGGGGGGGGTGTCACCCATGCCCCTCTAAATCTAGTTCCCTGCCTTAGATGTTATTGGACATATGATATACATGCAGAAACTTGGCGTGACTATTAATTACGTACTATATTTTCCGTTTTAGCAAGAAGGCTCTAGAGTCGGCATTTTAAACCAAGCCTTCGTTTCAAAGTCATCATCTTTTAAGCATCATCTATAATTATTTTATATTTCTGTTGTATAATTAACGCATTGGGAAATTGTTGTCTTTCATAAAATCCTAGGATATTTTATTACACATTCTTTATTCTAATATCAAAATAATAAATTATATAAATTATTCAGTAGTTGGTTTATAATAATATTGTATAAATCACATTTTTTTTTTTTTTTTTTTTTTTTTTTTGAATTCTGTAAACGGATTTTTTTTCAGTTTCGTCGTAAAATAATTATTAATTGCATGGCATCAGGTTTCCTTCAAAATCGCAAGGTTTCTCAGTAATGGTATAAAATAATCATTTTGTGCAAATTTGTTTTTCGACGTTCGTGCGTTTTGATTACTGGAATGTTACTGCAGATTAGAAGCTTTAAATGGCAAAAGACGATAAGCATATATCCACGTCATGTTTCGTTATACAGTTAAACTTCAATAAAAATAATATTGAATTCTACGGAAGCGTAAAGGTCTCTACACTTTTTGTATATTGTCTTACTTTTTTATTGTCTTATCAACATATAATCCTTTTATGACTAATTTTCATTTATATGTTGTATTGTATCTGGATATTTTCACATAATTTAAAGCGTCTTTTCTGTGTGATGGATTTTACTGCTAAATATTATATCGACTTAAAAAATTTTGATTTGAAAAATATTGATTTAATTAAGAATGATAAGTAAAGATATCGCTGTAGTTAGCTCGACACATCACAATAAAAATATATGCGTAATGGTTAAATTGATATAAAGTTTGAAAATATTGATCTCCAACTAAATTCGCGGGCGCGGGAATTTAAATGAAACGTCACATCTCTCAGATTTTCAGACGGCACATGCACAACCTGCCAGGTGTAAATTGTCAAATAGTTGTTGTATGATAATAGAAAAAATGCATTGAGGAAGGGGGTGAAAGGGGCGTGATCAGTTAGATTATCCTCATTGAAGCAAATATCAATTTAAATCATTCTATTTGATAAGAAATGAAATATATATGCTAGTCTAGTAATAATTTAATATTTTTTCTTATGAATAAAATTCATGACTCTCTCTTTGAAATAAAAATTATGCCCTTGCAAAGTATGAATAATAAATATTCATGTGGCTAAAATAATTAATGACAGCTGCACCCCCCCCCCCCCCCATCCCTTTTCCCATTGTTTCAATGTTCTATACATAAATATATTTAGTACTAAATGCTTTTTGTGGATGAAGCAAAGGTAGAAAGTAATAATATAATAAAAACGACACTGGCTATGTACTCTGTAAATACTTGATATTTTATCACTCTGTGGTAAACATCTATTAGGATCTTCCAAATAGACGTGAACCTCCACATGCAGTCTTGGCCCTTCACCCCTTACCCCACCCCCAACTCAAAAAATATAAGCAATGAATCATGATAGAATATATCATATAAATTTAACTAACAGCACATAAGATCTAACTTCTTATTACTTAGATTAATGTAAAATATTCTGTGCTTCATTGCAGCCAATCTGCATATGCTTAGTTACAACGTTAAAAGGGTAAAAAGGGGGGGGGGGGTCAGCCAAATAAAATATATGACAAAAAAAGAGATTTAATTATCCAACTGCAGGTATTCTTTTCTATTTACGGGGCATATTAGCGAATCTCTACTATACTCAGTTTCAAAAAAAAAAAAAAAAAAAAAAAAAAAAACGCTGGAGGAGGGACACAAACTCTTGCCTCTCCCCCTCTTGAAAAATGGTGATGGGGACAGTAGCCCCCGATGACAATGCCTTTGATCTAAATGCTGTTGTCTCTCCATCCCCCTTTTTCAAAATATTTTTGAATCTGTGTCAGCCTATAATCATACACGATAGCAAATACATGGTACAGGAGCTTTCACTGAATCCCTAGTGAATTGAAGATTCATTAGAATATTGATTAATATTCATTACTTCCCATTTGACCATTTCATGAGGAAGTGGGGTCGCTTTTAAAAATGAATATTCTTTCCTTAACAATTTTTCATGATAAATGATATGTACTCCACTGTGAAAAAAATAAATAATCTGTCCTTCATTGGTGCCCCCCCCCCCCCCCCCCCCAACGCACACACAAAATAGAGAGCGAGTTTCAAACCTTTTCATTTGAAAAAATAATCTTAAAAAATAAATATGCTGCCATGTGAAGGCATGAAAATATATAATATGACATGACAAAAGGATGTAATCATAATTTCAAAAGAATTGATCTATAGGAGAAAACAATTTTCCGGAGAAATTTTCATTTAAAAATCAATTTTTATTAGTTGTTCTTTGGGTTTTTTTACTCTTTATATGTCTAAATTTTTCTGATTTGTATTTTGCACCTAAAATTTATAATTTACAGAAATTGGCCAAAACAGCATTTTGTCCGTTGAAGCGCTGATTTTTGCATGAATTTCATCCTAGACGTCCTTCAGGGAGGTCTGTCCCTAAATAAAATTTTGATATTTTGGTAGGTTTGGATGCAAGGAATAATTTAAGATAGAATTTTTTAGGGGCACCACTGCCCTAGGGTCGAAATTCACAAAAACCTAGAAAAATAAGGAAACTTGATTTTGACAATCTGGTTCACATTTATTTATACATGTACGATTTATTGTTATAGTCAAAATAGCTCAATTGGTACATGTAAAACCGCTGACTATTCACACCGTGGGTAATTTTTTTAAGTCGATGGTTCAAATCCACCTGGTGCCGCACTTTTTATTTTTAAATTCTCGCCTTTTCAAAGACTATTTCAATTTTTAATAGATTTGTGTATTTTCCTTCAGTTATCTATCTTTTATGCATGTCCATTCTTGATATAAGAAACACTAAAAGAGGGAGAAAATCGTAACAATCCAATGGAACTTAAACACTTTCAAGCGGAACTATACCTCAGTATAGCACACTTTCTTCGAGGACAAGAATAACTCACTCTGTGTTACTCGATACAGATATTTTCGGCTGCAATTTGCTGCGATGGATTTCAATTGTACATGTATACATTTCTTAGAATTTAACCACATTGCATTTATTTCGTCTGTACTAGTACTAATGCTTTTCTGGGTTTACTTATTATGTTACGCATTGCTTGTAATATTTGAGCTTAATATATTTAGAATAACATTCTTTGTCATGTACTTATATACTGCGTCAATGTTCTATACTCAGATCTTAAGTTTTGAAACAGAAGGGCTACATAGCAGTATCTGCACTCTCTTGGATTTCATTTATATAATTTGCATACATTAATGGCATGTTTTTATTATATCTACGGAAATGTGTTGTAAAATAAATACACATCAAGAATGGAATTGAGATTGTAGATATTACCGTTAGGTTCAATGAGAAGTAAAGAATATATATTTTATATAAACGTTTACCTTTGCCAGCCCCCCCCCCCCACCACGAAATGTTCGTTCCCTTACACTTATACGTATCTTAACGTAAGCAAATAAAGCAGATTTTGGGAAATAAAACAACCAAAATATTTATGATATTAGTTTGAACGTATTTTATTGTCTTTAAATTTTACAGATGGGATCGGGCGTTAATTCTAAAAACTAAACTCCTTTTCCAGAAACATAGTATGGACATTTTAAATTTAGAAATTGCTTATGCTATTAGTACTTATAAATAAATAAAACACACGAGTAATTTGTTTGTACATAGAATAATTTGTTGTTTTGAGCAAAGCTTAATAGATTCTGATTTCCCGAAAATAAAACACACTCTTGACCGATTGAAAATGTACTTAAAGTTCTGTATTATGAGGGATCAATATCATAATATGTTAAAAATATAAGACTTTTCTTTTTTCGAAACCTTTCTTCATGTTGTTTGAGACCATTTTTTAAGGGTCAAGGTCCACTATATTTAGAATAATCTAACTGTGTCTCGGGGACAAGCCCTCACCGGGTCCGTAGGACAATATCCTTTTAACGATAGAACGTTCTATCTAGGTCCACTAGTTCAAAGGTTCACTTGTCCGACAGTTAATAATCCGAATTTTTTAAATACCGACGAGAATTTAACGTAGGTCGCGGGTTTGCTGACGTCATTAAAACTGGGTACGCAATCTATATGGTTTGGGCGACTTTCTTGTGCACATTTGATTATGACGTCACAATGAAAAAGAAATTTCAGTACATCATTATCTGGCTATAACTTTTGTTGGAAATGGTAGTTTAGTGTAATATTATTTATAGAACAAACTGAAGTTATCAAATATGATGAAGGCTTATTACGATTCAAATCCAACACTGGAAGTTTAAGAAAGCGTTTCATTATGTGTTATCAATCGCATCCCGGAGAGCTCGGAATTTTCGGCTTGTCGGAAAGGTCCGCGAAATTGCGATTGATTAGATATCACATGGTATCGCGAAACGATATGGGCACAAGTTTCAACTGACCTCTTTTCCTTTGAACGTATTTAAATTAACAGTTTGTTTAATTGATAAAGAAATCATTATATAAACAATCGCAAATACACCTATTACATTAAAAGTTTAACCTTTATTTTTAAAAAGGACATTTCAAAAATATATTTTAAGGTTTATCACAAATTAAAAACTGCTAAGGTACTATGAAACATAAACTAATACATTTTTTGAGCGACACTGACCTCCTGTAAGTAAACACAGGGACTTGGGATATGGATTCCCCCTTTCCATTTTTTCTCTTTAAATCTGGGGTCGAGTCACCTTTTTCCTATTTTTGTATTCTTATACCGGCAATTTACCCTTAGGCCGTAAAAATGCCCTTAGATGCGGGTGATTTAATCGAAATATTTACTGATCGGGGGCACATGAAAATTAAATGGAAATATGAAACGGAAAAAGAATGTGTAAAAAAAAATTTGATGTCTGCATATTTCATGTTTTCTTATGCTTTAGATAAATAATCATGCGAATTTTAAGTTTAAGAAGTGAGCTAAACGACGAGAAAATCTCTCTTTTTATGTATCAGTCGAAACGATATATTTAGATACAGCTTAATTAAAGAGACAAAAGGTGTTACATTATCGATAGCATATAGTACATGTTAGTCCGAAGTATCTGACGTTTTCCAGACTTTTTTCACGATTTTGATACTTTACATGCCAGGAAAACGTCAGAACCGGCGCCATTACGAAAACTGGAAATTTGCCGCCTCCAACTGGAGGCGGCATTCTCGGGTTGATTTTCGATACTTGCAAACCGAATTAAATGCTGAATTCACATCTTATTAATAGTACAATGCCTTTAGTACTTACCAACATTATTTTTATGGTTTGTTTATGAAATATACAGTCTGGTGAAAACATTTTATCAGACCTTTGAGTTTTCTTTCATTTCGTGCATTTTAAAATCTTGCAAGACCTGTATCGAAATGTGGAGTGATATTTTCTTTTCATCGATATTGGTGAGTACTAGAAGCATTGTGCTACTGATAAATTGTAAGTTCGGCATTTAATTTAGTTCGCAAGTATCGAAAATCAGCTCCGGTTAGAGACAGTGAAATTTCCAGTTTTCGTAATGGCGCCGGTTCTGACTTTTTCCTGGCACGTAAAATATCAAAATCGTGAGAAAAGCCTGGAAAACGTCAGATATTTTGGACTTAGTACATGTTAGAATACAAAAATTGGAAAAAGGTGACTCGACCCAAGATTTAAAAAGAAAAAAAAAGGGGGGGCATTTTATGTATCAGTCGAAAACGATATATTTAAAAACAGCTTACAGAGACAAAAGGGTTACATTATTGATAACATATAGTACATATTAGAATTCAAAAATAGGAAAAGGGTGTCTCGACCCCAGATTTAAAAAGAAAAAAATGGAAGGGGGGCGGTCAATTCCCCAAGTGCCTGTGTAAGTAACGGCTTACAATGCTGTTATCTACAGATTTTATTCGCTACTTTGCTTTCCATGTCCAACCAGTCGAATTAATGTTATATACATTGAACGTCTTTTGAACCCCCCACCCCCAGAAAAAGATTTGCCTGTTGATTACGTCATGATCAGATAAAATCAATTTTTAGATTCTCGTCCCATTTACCCCTCTAAAAAATGTCTCGTTCGTTTGGGTTTTTTTTCTATTCTTATACGTAAAATCATAAGATCAAGTTCAGATTTTTTTTTTAGTTATCCCCTGTCTGTATGTAAAAATAAATAAAAACAATTTTTTTAATATATACTGAAAATACAATGTATTTAGCCGGGACGATATTTGGCTGAAATTCATTCATTAAGAAGTTATCGTAGCTATGAGCGCATTGTTGAAAATTCTAAATAAAAACATTTCATATGTATACTTGAATAAGAAGATAACCGTTTTCCGCCAGCACCCTGAAAAAATACACAGCCAAATGTAGGATACTTATCTACGAAAAAGAAAACAAAACAAAAAGAAAAGAAAAGGTAAGAAAACAACACATAAAGAAAATACATTGAAAGAAAGAACCTAAAGGACTGATTGTCGTTTTACGTCCCTTGAGATAATTTTCACTAATATGAATATTAGAAGAGACACATGTCTAATAATCATTTCATTGCTATTGAATTATTCTGATACGATTCGTGGGTCATATGAAAGCAGATAGACGTGAATTATAAATATTTTAATTTGTTTTTCTGCTCTGTATACGGGATCGATATTCACGACGTCAAGCTTCACGTCGCGATATTTTATGACGTAGTTCTTAAAAATGTTAAATTTTGCGATATAAAAGCAATTATCCACATTTAAATTACGAGGAAACAAACCCGAAGACATATTAATTTTTTCACATAGATTTATTTCAAAACAACTCTTTTTAAGATACCAAAGGGGGAACAATTTCGTCTGCACCATTTAAAAGTTAATGATATTTTTTGAGAAAAAATCTTGCCTGAAAACGAGCCGAAATCGACATTTTTCCTATATAATTCAATACAATAACGTTGAAAATGTTACTACAACAATGGCATCTTTGGGATTTAATTACATAAAAACGATGCAGACGAATTTTATAAAATTTTCAGAGAATGTTAAAAAAAGGTAGAGGAATCATATCACTAATTTTCATGGTATGTTTTCGGACACTTTTGAGAGGCCTGCAAACCCGCGACCTACGTTAAAGCAAATAATTTTCCCAAAAAGTAAATTCACAGAAAGTAAATTCACACGTACGTAAATAAAATAAAGTTACAAGTAGTAAAAGAAGATATGACATATATCTCATCTCAAACATACTTCCCATTGTTGTTGTAGAACTGCTATCAAGAACGGCTCGACATTAAATTATACAATTTCAAATAAGTTTTTGCATCGGTATGAATATATGTTCAAAGTTGTTTTTCTGTGCATAAATTAAAAGAGAATCTATTCTGATTAATATAATATTTAAGGACATACGCAACGTAGTTTGAACTTTATTGTCTTTTTCCCTGGAGTTGAAGAGTTCCAATACTTAAGGGAACTGTGTGTAACATATTAATGTCTATATATGGTGTTGTACACTTCTTCTAAAACAAGTTTGGATGAACAAAACATCTAGAATATATGTTTAGTAATTTTTGTATATTTTTCTTTGAATTATACAAGAATTTTCATCAATTGATATCTTTTCAAAACCCCTGGTAATGCATGCTGATTTTTTGTCTACGAACATCTGATGGCACTATAATATTAGATTAAGAATATCTTGAAAATTTATCAGTAGGTAAGGTACGTTGCGTATGTCCTTAAACAAAATAGACTGATAGGATAGGAATCTTTAAGTTAAGAACTTCATGCATTAAAATTCAAAACAATAAGATGTAATTCAGTAAGAATGCTTGAAAGAAATACTAAATATTTTAAAATAGAAACGACTTGTATTTTTAAAGCTTAGGTCATTTTCCGGTGCTAAAAATAGAGTAGGGAATTTTACACGCTTAAGATAGAACCAAGTATTTAGAAATCTAAATTAATAACAGTGATTTCCCTACTACTTAAAATAAAGAATATTGCACACACTTCTAAACTCAAAAAATATATACATTTATATATTTTTTTATTTGCCAACGAAAATGAACTCAAAAGGCTATCGTAATTATTTATGTAAATGAAGAGCAAAATTATCAGGAAACGTTTGTAGACAGACTGAAAGATATTTATAGGTCTGTTGAAACTGAAACTAACCGTTTACATTTGATCTATATTTAAATCGGAGTCAGACGTGAATCTGATTTCCCGAAAATGAAACGCCCTCTACCGATGGCTTTAATTGAAATATATGCTTAAAGTATTATGAGGGACTTATCATTATATCAAAGATGGGTAAGATTTTACTTTTTCCCAAGCCTTGTATTTCAACAACATTTTAAAATACCATCAAGATTTTAAGGCAGATTAGATCAAGAATTTAAAATAGCAGGTACACACAAAAAGTAGGCTATATTTTATAGTAAGTAAAAGAAGATATATACACTGTACATTATTTAATCATCACAAATGTTCTTAATTGTTATTCCGGAACTGCTACCAAACGTGTCTCACCAGACGAAGTAAATTATGGCATTTATACGTATCTTAACGTAAGCAAATAAAGCAGATTTTGGGAAATAAAACAATCAAAATATTTATGATACTGGTTTGAATATATTTTTTTGCTCTTTAAATTTTACAGATAGGATCAAGCGTTAATTCTAAAAACTATACTCCCTTTCCAGAAACATGGTATGGACATTTTAAAATTAGAAATTGCCATAGCTATTATAAGTACTGATAAATAAATAAAACACACGAGTAATTTGTTTGTACATAGAATAATTTGTTGTTTGGAGCAAAGCTTTAGAGATTCGGGTATGTGTAAAACACGAAACGAGAAACAAGAAACGCGAAACGAGAAATAATGGAATGAGATATAGCATAAAATAAAGAATGACCTTAAAATGTCAACAAAGGGGGGCAGCTTGTGCTTTTAACTTCATTTAGATGCAGAGTGAAATGAAAACATCTATCTTAGGTCAGATTTATCAGCGAGACAGCGACCCGCACAATCGTCCCACACAGAAAAAAAAAACTCAAAATCTTGAAAGATTTAATTAATACAATAATATAATCTGGATGAAATGCTTACTCACTTTTTGCTTATAATAATAAATTTGTCATCAAATGATACATTCAGTGATAAACTAATTGAATGTATTTCTGCTGGGGTACTATAATGGTTAAATGGTTAAAAAGAACTGTTCCAGATCATTAGCTCTTTACTATCACAATGTTCAAGACAATCTCGTGATTTAGTGATTCTGGTAATATTGTAATTGAAATTTTATGCCACTGTTATAAGAGCGTTCCTTACTAAATATATATATTTTTTTATTGATAAACAAATGTATAAATATATTATTTAATGTTTTGTATATTCTTTGATTATGTAACAATCAGAAAATTTGAGGTGATCGATCTGTCTTTTACCAGTTAATTATGTACTTTTCAGCTGTTGATATCTAATTAAATCTGTCAAGTCTTTATATGGGTTAGCAGTGTTAGATCACTGATAAAGCTGACCTTAGATGTTTTAATTTCACTCAGCATCTGTTTTCTAACAAAATTAAATCAAGGCAAAAGCTGCCCCCCCCCCCCCGCTTGGTTGACATTTTGAGTCCATTGGTTTTTTTTATTCCGTTGTTTCTCGTTTCTCATTTCTTGTTTCTCGTTTCGTGTTTTACACATACCCAATAGATTCTGATTTTCTGAAAATAAAACACTCTTGACCGATTGAAAAAAGTACTTAAAGTTCTGTATTATGAGGGATCCCTATCATAATATGTCAAATATATAAGACTTTTCTTTTTTTTCGAAAGCTTTATTCATGTTGTTTGAGACCATTTTTAAGGGTCCACTAGTCCAAAGATTCACTTGTCCGACAGTCCACTAGTCCGAAGTTTTTTAAATACCGACGAGAATTTAAAGCAGATAATTTTCCCAGAAAGTGGATTCACAGATTGACACGTACGTAAATAAAATAAAAATTACATGTAGTAAAAGAAGATATGACATATATTTCATCTCAAACATACTTCCCATTGTTGTTGTAGAACTACTATCAATAACGGCTCAACATTAAATTATATACTTTCAACTAAGTTATTGCTTCGGTATAAATATAAGTTTTTTTTTCTTTGCATAAATTAAAAAAGAATTTATTTTAATTAATAGAAATATTTAAACAAAATAGACTAATAAGAATCTTTAAGATAAGAATTGCATGCATTAAAATTCAAAACAATAAAGATGTAATTCATTAATGCTTGAAATAGAAAACCGAAAGAAATACTAGATATCTTAAATAGAAAACTTGCATGTATTTTGAAAGCTGAAGTCATTTTCCGGTGCTAAAAATAGAGTACGGAATTCAGAACCAAATATTTAGAAATGTAAATTAAGAACAGTGATTTTCCTACTACTTAAAATAAAGAATATTGCACACACTTCTAAACTCAAAAAATATATACATTTCTACATATTTTTATTTGCCTACGAAAATGAACTCAATAGGCTTTCGTAATTATTTATGTAAATGAAGAGCAAAATTATCAGGAAACGTTTACTAGCGAGAAATTATCACAGACTGATAGATATTTATAGGTCTGTTGAAACTGAAACTTTGATCTATATTTAAATCTGAGTCAGACGTAGTAAATCTGATTTCCCGAAAATGAAACGTTCGATCTCTACCGATGGCTTAATTGAAATATATGCTTAAAGTAATGAGGGACTTATCATTATATCAAAGATGGGTAAGATTTTTTTCCTAAGCCTTGTATTTCAACAACATTTTAAAATACCATCAAGATTTTAAGGCAGATAAGATTAAGAATTTGAAACAGCAGGTACACACAAAAAGTAGGCTATATTTTATAGTAAGTAAAAGAAGATTATACACTGTACATTATTTAATCATCACAAATGCTCTTAATTAAATGTTATTCCGGAACTGCTAGCAAACGTGTCTCATTAGACGAAGTAAATTATGTCTTCTAAGGTATGTTCAATTTTTTTTTTGTGCACAAATGAATATAAGCATAACCGACGTAAGTTTCTTCTGATTAACACTTATACTGAATCTCCATTCGGTTTGTATAAACAATGCTACTAAAAGCAAACTTAAAATTGCATTCAAATTTAAATAGAAGGATATAATGCATTTAAAAGAAAAACAAAGAAAATATCAATCAAGAGGGGGCGGGGGCAGATTTTTGGAAAATAAATAATCTGTCCTCGAAAATGTTAAAAATAAATAATCTTTCTTCTACTGGGCAAGAAAAATAATCTGTCCATGACTAGTAACCCCCCCCCCCCCCATGAGGGTTTAAGACTTTGATATTTTCCTTTTTTGCTTGTCAGACTATTTTCAGTGAAGAAGAAAATAAATGATATGGCCTTGATTATTATTGGAAATAAATAATCTTCCTTCATCGACATGAAAATAAATAGTCTGATTCGGTAAAATTTGCCATTCAACCCCCCTCCCTCAGAATCAAATGTTAGTCCCCTTAATATCTTAAACAAATTAATAATGATAAAAGAAACAGGCCTCACATGTTTTTCATGAATTCAATAATGGAAAATGGATTTCAAGGTAGTCAAGGCAGGTAATAAAAATAGAGTACGGAATTCTTCAGTCTGCTTAAAACAGGAAACCAAATATAGAACTGGTTATTTAGAAATCTAAATTAAGAATTGTAATTTCGTCAGTGCTTAAAATATAAATTACATAATCTCCGGGTACTTCAAAATATGAATAAGAGTAAATTTTGCAATTCTTAGTCCACCAATACAGAAAGGAGCACATTGTTTCTTTGACCGGTTGATAGGGGATGCTTACTTTTCCGAGGCAGCTGATTACACCTCTGGTGTTGTCAGGGGTCCGTATTTCTGCTTTTTTAAAATACCTCTAAAGGGTTTACATTTATGAGCTTGATCACTTTTCGTTTTTTTTTAATTTATTTATTTATTTTTTCTTATACATTTTTTTTTCATTAGAAGACGGCCATTTTATCCTGGGAAAGGGATATGTTGGCAGATTTCAAAATAGATATTCGAAAATAGATATTCTGTCCTTGAATATTTTGAAAAGAAATTGTCTGTCTTTGGCTGGCAAGAAATCAAATAATCTGAGATGGACTGGTGCTACAACTCCATCCCCGGTCGAGTTTCAGACTTTTTGATCGGAGAAAATAATCTGTCTCTGGTCATCTTGGAAATAAATAAATATTTTGTCCTGAGAAGGCTTAACCCCCCCCCCCCCCACACACACACACACATACACCAATAAATTTCAATTGAGAAAAAGTCGTTCTCGTACATTTATATCTTATCTACAGCGACTAAAAAGCAGATTTTAGGAACACGTACAACAAACCAGATATTGCGACATTTATTAACAATTTCATGAAAATGAAAAATCGTTCGTACCATTTAACATAAACAATTTTTGGCGTATAATAATTTGTGGATAGGAATGGAGCAAAGCAGGGTTATGGTGTAGTTTAGTGTCACAATCTCGATTCCTGCATGAAATAAGCAATATTACTTTATCATTCTTACTGTCTTCTTTGGGACCTGGGATAATGGAGACAAGTAGGATTTTATATCAATTGAAATTTGAGACAACTCTTTTTACTAGTCCATAATATTTGAGACACAATTTACTTTACTTGATCTTTTTAACATTAATCAAAGGTGCTGAGGATTGAATTTCTAACACATTTCTTCATAAAGCTGTAAATATTAATAAAATTTATTAAGCACAAATCCCTTTTTTTTTCTTTTTTTTTCTTTTTTGATATTCAGAGACCACATATGTTGATGAAATTTCTTTATGAATTATTATTCTTTCATTAAATTGCATGAGTTATATACTTTCGAATTTTTGTGACCAAAGATTTTATTCGTACTAATAGTTTACTTTGTTTTACCTTTCCGTTGCTTGCTGAATTTGTTATTCTTTAGTTTTGGGTCTAACCACTAGTCCGAAGAGTGAACTTTGGACTAGTGGACCGTAACGTTTAGTTTTCATATATGATGTTCTACATAGTCTAAGAGATTCACATGATATAATGTTACAGCATATGACTGCAAAAATAAACTATAAACCTTACTCCCCTTCCCTAAGGCAAATCCGCCTCAGTTGATCAATCTCAATTTTGTGACTCTTAATTATTTTATACTTTATATAATATCTAGTTATTATTGGTCAGATAATGATTAAAATTCATCGGGAAATTTTACTGTTTGTCAAGAAATATGCAAAGTTCAACAATAAAGATGAGTGAAATAAAAGGAAATAAAAATAAAAGTGTTGATAAAAAGAGGGCTGTTACATTATATAGCAGCAAACAGTAAGCTGTATTCTTTTTTTTGCCATGGAATGTATCCTTTTAACTGAAGTTTAACTGAACATTTCCAAAGATTTGACTCCAAACATAATCAGCATTAAAAAAGTGGAATGGAGAGATTTTTAATTTTTTTTTATTACTTTACTTATTAATTTACTTTCCAATTATCAATCAAACTTCCAAGGTAAGATTACTTTCTTGCACATGTTTTCTTCTTACTGTCATAGAAGCAGCTCTGCTTATTCTCGATGTGTTGCTGACAGGTTAGAGTCCGATTTGAAATCATATTAAAATTAAAATGTAGGATTTGCCTCAAATTTTTATCTATCCGAAAGTTTCCTTTTGAAAAAACAACATACTATCAATCAATCAGTCATCTTATCTTCCTTTAAAAAACGTGGTCCCAAAATTCCTTTAAACTGAAGAATAAAAAAGTCAGTGATTTCATTGAAATATATTTCTTTTATTAGATTTTGAAACAATTTTGTAGAAAAATAACACAATTCTGTGCTATTTGCTAATTTTGCTCAGTAGAATCAATTTTATAGATCTATTATCATCTGATCAACAGTAGTAAAATATGTCAAAAAGCAAGTTTCAAAAAAAAAAAAAAAAAAAAAAAATATATATAAAACACAGATGCTTTTAAAACAAGACAATTCCAATTCTGGAAACATATATATTTAAACTGAAGTCATTAATGCTAATAAAAAATTGAAGTCGAATTGAAATTCGACAGTGAACCAAATAAATGACAAAAAATGATCCAAGTTAATTTTGGTGCCATACCAGGTTTTATATTATGCTCATGAATACTGAGACTGCGCTCAACACTTCAAAGCTCATGTAAGTAACGCATGCGCGAAGGCATTGTATTTAAACAGAACTGATTTCAAATTGACTTGACAGTCTGCAGTTTTCATTCATTGAGTGTGGCTTTATTTTTTTTTATTTGAAAAAAAAACACCAACAAACAAGAAGGATGGACAACAGAACAAACAGTAAGTATACATATATTACTCTCGTATCTGCAGTTTTATATATATATATATATATATATATATATATATATATATATATATATATATATATATATATATATATATATATATATATATATATATATAAGTGATATATTCTGATGGTTTCTGGTTCACAAAATCGGGGGGGGGGGGGGAAATCGGAAACATTTTTTTTTTCTAATTCACACTTGCATGTTAAAATATTAAATCTCGGTTGATAAAATTTTATTTTGACTCGGTGTTCAATTCAAAACACATCCTGTTGTAAGAGAAGAGTGGCTCCGTTGTTGGCATTGAGGACCCGGCGAAGTGTCCACTATGATGCTTGCAATAGTGAAATGTTTGAGACCGGCAAACTTTCAGAAGGGCGCTTCTCATACAAAAAGATGTTAGATATGATGATATCAACAGATAGACGATAAGAAAATTAGAGAAAAATAATTTTTCCCCAAAAATAACGTTTACCATACCGAGGTCTACATATAGTCCAGCAGTGAATATGTTGCAACTAGCTTGTGTGATTTGTTTCAGCAGCTAAAATGATGCGTTTGCTGTGGTTCATGCTAAGATGATCGTTTTTACTTTCGCTTTGAGGTGGTGGTTGTACATATGCTGTGGTTATTTCTCTATCAGATACTTATAATCATTTCATATTTCGTGGCGATTTTTTCGAATATGCTCATATCATATATAATCATAAAAGAACAAGGTTCACTTAAGGCCTTTTTTGGCCCTGTGAATTTCAGAAAAACTGAAACTGCTTGGTTTTAGTTGAAGATGCATTAAATATCATTTAGACTGTTGATGACTGCGTATCAATCAAAAATGACGTAATTTTCTGGCTAGTCAATGCATTATGACGTCATGAAATGCGTCATTTTCATCATATCCCGAAAAATTCTACAAAAACAGCCAATTTTTAAAGCTATTTTTCGATATTTAATATAGAGAGCAACCTCTGATCTAAAATATGCAACTATTAAATGATAGAACTATTTCTGCGGATTACAAAACATGCGCTTATATTATTTCTCTTCTGTGAAAGTACTCAAATATACTTGTTTTCCTTAAAATTCAAGAACATTGCAATTCCATGAAGCTTGTTTTCCAAGACCTTGGCTTTAAGAAGCACTAAGTCTCTACTTTATCTTGATGTTTAAAATGGAACATAAAATGTTAGTCAATAAATTGTTATATCTACAGGGCCATTTTATGCATAAAGTGAACCTAGCTCTTTCATTGAGTAAACCGTGGATTGCAAATACTATAACACCCGCTATATATTAGCGATTGCTGCAAAGAAAATTTAAAAAGAATAGTTAAAATGTGTGATCATAGTCAATAGCACTAGGACATAAAATTCTTTTATACCAGATGATCGTGAGAAAACAGTCTTTTATTTTCAATATTATAAACATTATTCCTTACTGAGATATGACTATCCAAAATCATTTTTTTTATGTTTGCGTTAATTGATTAGATACGAGAAATACACTTGCCGGCACAGGTTTCTGATAATCTTTACATGTAATGGAAAAGGAGAAGATAATGAACAGTGATCGATCTGAAAAAAAAAATCTACAAAAAATACAAATCTGTGAACAAGGCATAAACATGAAACCTCGGAAATTCCAGAGGTGGGATCAGGTGCCTTGGAGGAGTAAGCATCCCCTGTTGACTGGTCACATGTAAACCGCTTAGTTCTCTCTTTGTCTATAACTTAAACGAATATGTAGAGAACGAGATTTTTACAACTGACAAAATGCACAAACACACAAATCTTGAGATTACTGCAGCATATAACGCAAAACCACCATTATGTCATTAAATAACCATCGCAAATGATGCAAAAGCACCACATCACCATCAAATGATGTTAAACAGATGTGACGTTCAGAACGCAATAGGTAAATTTACTAATCCTTGAATTATTGTTATTACTCCCTTGTAATTAAAGAAATAAATAAGAGACAATGAGTGGTACGGCAGTGTAACACCCTAATATACATGTAGCTTAGTATATCATAATGCAGACACTAAGGACGCACAAAAATAGTAATTTTAATCAAGAACACAAAATTTCTTATTCTAAGAATATCTCGAAATACGGAAAATAGCCTTTATAACTTTAAAATAGACAATCACTTATAAGCATGGATTTTTTTCTATTCTATTGTAAAGTTGCAAAAACGTTTCAGTCTTGTTGTAAGAGAGGAGTAGCTCCGTTGCTTGCATCGAGGACCCGGCGAAGTGTCCGTTATGATGCTCGCAATAGTGAAAAACGTTTGAGACCGGCAAACTTTCAAAAGGGCGCTTCTCTTACAATGACTGTAGCATAATGATAAAATACTTAGGTTTTCGAAGATTGAAATAAAGATATAAATCATGAACATTGAATTTCCTCAATTTTAATACATTAAATACAGATTAACCTTGAAATTGACATTTGATAAGAAGCATAATTTTTGTCCTTTTTATAATTTAACTGAAAACGTTGCTGCCCCATTGTACATGTAAGAGAAGAGTGGCTCCGTTGCTTGCATCGAGGACCCGGCGAAGTGTCCGCTATGATGCTCGCAATGGTGAAAATTTGAGACCGGCAAACTTTCAAAAGGGCGCTTCTCTTACAATGATCGTGACGTTGATGACGGAAAGTTTCCATGAAATTTAATGAGAACTCTAAAACCGTGAAATAAAAATTTATTCATTGCCTTGTTGTTACGGATCTATATATCTTCTTTTTTTCGGACGTGTCTTTTCTTTAGTCTTAATATAATATTTAAAAACAGATGACACAGACACTTCATAATTGTATTCTGATATTTTTTAAAAGCAAATTTCCACACATTGTCCTCAAATATCACCAAAATATTTCGTTTGAAAAAAAAATATAAATATCTTTGCTGGAACTCAAATTGAAATGAAAATGTGATAGGTTATTTTAGTTGAATTTTTACAAAATTTCAGTCGCAAAATTAATGAAGATTTTTTTCCTAAATCTTTATTTAAACATTCTGTTCTTTCAAAGATAAAATTTATAGAATTGCTCTTAGTGAGAATATTTCAGAAACATAAAAAAACGCAATAAAATTCATTTGGGACCTTGGTCAAATCCCAAAGGCCTACATAAAACCAAGTATGAGATCTAGAAAAAAACGCAATAAAATTCATTTGGGACCTTGGTCAAATCCCAAAGGCCTACATAAAACCAAGTATCAGATCTAGCTTAAAATTGAGGCTCAAGCAAATTAAAAAACCAAAATTGAGGTCAGGACGTCAGGATTAAATTATGCCCAGAACTTCTTTTCGCTCCTAGAAGCGTCTAAGAACAAAAAAAAAAAAAAAAAAAAAAAAAAAATCAAAAAAGATCAAAAAAACTGACGCATGCGCGTAACACTGTATTTAAACAAAAGTTACTTCTATTTGACTGGGCAGTGTTCTATAGACAGTCATTGGATAAGCATATCTGAGTCTCATTACTTCTCGGACTACTTAAAATGTCTGCACACGAAGAGTCTACAACACAATGTAAGTATAAACGTCTTTTTCTGTTATCGAAGATTTGATTTTTGAAAAATAGCTGAATTTAGAATTATTAACTAATGTGATGATTTTCCTTGATGATAAGTATTATTTGACCTACGCCGTTATAGTCTGGCACTTTCCAGTACCCAACATTTAAAAAAAAAATAAATATTTTGTGCTCGAAAGTTTTTTTTAACATCATTAAAATTTAATGAGGTTGAAGGTCCTGATTGTCGTGTCGCATTTGTATAATTTCATTAAGCTTGGTATAAGAAGGAGGTAATCACTGTACTTAATCCTATGATGGTTTATTAACGTTTAAGGTCAGACGATACGTTCCTCAAATATGTGTTATATATATCTTCGTAATGAATGAAAAATATTCAGAATTTTAATTACCGTCTGATTAAACCAGTTTCTAATCGTCTTTAAAAAACCCAAACATTGAAAAATTTGATATTGACCTATTAATTTTTTTTTCCAAAAGGAGTTTATAAGAAAAAAATTATCCTCTTTTATCTTGCACAAATGTCTGGTAAGGTATCTCAATTTTTTGTGAGAAAACATGTTAAAATAGCAAGATTTCATTAACAAAATATCGGAAAAAATTATGTATTTTGAGGAACGTATCATCTGTCCTTAAGTCAGCTAATTTACCCCTAAATGACCATGTTGTAAGAGAAGAGTGGCTAGGTAGCTCGCTTCAAGGACCCAACTGTCTGCTTTGATGCTTTGAATAATGAAAGCGTTTGAGACCGGCAAACTTTCAAAAGGGTGCTTCTCATACTATGTCCAGAATGAAGATCATGATAGGTACTTAATTACTTTTCTTTTTTTTTCTTTTTTTTTGTACAAGAATTCATTAGAGATGAAGAGATTAATCCAACCTAATGTTTCGCCTTGTAATGTTTTAACCAGACTTTGAGAAGTACATGTATGTCAAAAAAAGGAAAAAAACGAAATTAAAAGGTATAACAAAACATTTATTGACTGAGTTCTCGGGCAAAATGCGTTTTGTCGACCTCTTGAACCAAACTGTTTGCCTTCGGCCTAATGGCCTCAGGCAAACAGTTTGGTCCTTGTTGCCCTCGAACCCAGTCAATAAATGTATATTGTTAATTGATAAAGCGTCGTCGATATACACTGAATGTATCTGAATATCGAATTGAAGGCCACGACAAGTATTTTCTTTTGTTTCAGAATAAATTCTGCTTCTTCATAGGAATATAAAAACAGGTCGGCTAATAAAGGAGCACAATAAGTGTCCATTGGAATTCCAACACTTTGTTGATAGATTTGGTCTCTGAAGACTTCATAAAAGTTTCAATGAGGAACTCCAGCATCCTTTTAATATCAACTTCAGAGAAGTTGTATGTAGAATCAGATCTAGAGTGATTTTTAACAAAGTAATTTCGCTGATGAGCAATCAGAAGATGTAAAAATCTCTGAGTTTCATTTTTATTGAGGAAGCTGTTGTTCATGATATCAAAAAGCCTAGTTTTCACTTAATGGCGGGGAATGGTTGTATAAAGTGTAGAAAAGTCGTTTGCTGCTTTTGACATTTGAAAAATTTAATGACTTTAAATTTTCTAAAAGTTCCTTGAAGTTTTTGAGAATCCTCATCTGATTTACACCACGTCTAGAATATGTTTTAGCACATATTTCTGTAAGGAGTAAAGACAGGGCTTGGTAAATCGTTTGCTGGACCCTGCAATGTATCTCTGTTTTTAAGGATTTTTATGAAGTTTAGGGATCAAGTATAGGTAGGGAAGATCAAACTCATCTTGGTTGACTGGAATGTTAAAAGTATTAAACACTGAAATGTGATTTTGAAGAATTTCATCCTTAGAAACTGAATTGTGAGTATATGAAGGGTTTTTAGAAGTAGAAGTAAAGCCAAGCTCTTCTAAAATACAGTTATAATAATGAGCCTTACAAACAAAGACGATACTGTTACAAGCCTTGTCTGCTGGAATCATAACATACTGTTCATACAGTCTCTCTAATTCTTATATCACCTCCTTTTTAGTAAAAACGGAAGGATAGATGCATTTTGCCTTTTAATTTTGTTATCATACAATTCTTTAATATATTTCTAAAACACTTGATTCACTCTGACAAATGTTCGGGTCTTCCTTTTCGTATTTAGCTTAACGTTTGGCATAATCTTCGACAGAATTCATAATAGAAATGAAGTTCTGTCGCCAGTTGAAAGTTTGGAGCTCCCTGTATTTAGGACATTTTACAATAATGGCTTTTAGGTCTTCATTTTCAACTATATAAACATCACCAGTAATGACGTGTTCAGCGAGACTGTAGTTGAAAGAAGAAGAATAGCAAGAACACTTAAGAGGATTTTGTTTTAAATGTTCAATATCTAGGCACGGTAGTGTTTGTTTATAATTGAAAAGTTTGGAAGCAACAGTTCAAGAATATCTGTAGGAAATGCATGGTGCAGATTTCAACTTGAAATACGGTGACCCACGAATTCATGTCCTCCACGACCTTCAAGAATTACATGTGTAATAGCGGCGCACTTGTTCAACTACTATGCAAAACCCTTTGAACCAATATTTTTCATCAAACCAAGAAAATCTTACCCATTGAAAATATGTGATTTTACAGTAATGCTCATGTGACTGTACAAGGTCCATTTGCAATTCCACAGGCAACGTGTTTGCATTTTGCGAATCTGGGCATACACATGTTATCACATCAAAATGGACCTTGTATGGAAAAAAAAACTGAAACTACTTCATTCCTTAAAATTATTGTACACAACAAATCGGAGAATCACTGGGAGTCAACATCTTATATTAAAATCGATTTTGAAAATCCTTTACACGTGGGGATCTACCAGACCATCAGCACACGATATAATTAACACTTACATATAACCCTGTATAAAAATTGGATAAATAAATATTACATCTCTCTGGTGCATGGGTTCAAGCCCCAACTGGGGGCTAAGTTGGTCATTTATTGAATAACATTATGTTCCTGAAAATCTTTTACATTTACTCATGGACATAGGTGACACATTCTTTGTATGTTTATAGTGAGCTTCTAGTCCTCTAAAAATATTTCAAAAAAATATCTAATGAAACTTTTGGATTCATTTCATACTAGAAACTTGATCAATTTCAGTCATCGTATCTATGAGAGGTATAATTAAAGGAGGTGAAAAAATGGGCAATATGTTTACAGAGTGCCCAATTTCAGTCGTGAATCTTACATCAGGCTTTTAATATATTTCTATTGAAATTCGTAAAAGACATGTATTTTATTGAGATTACTTTCAGACTTTCATGCATTCAAATTGAGAGGAAGAATTAGTTGGACGTCTTAAAAACTCAACATTTTGATCTTTTACAGACACTCACAGAGAGAGCATAGTCCTGGGTAATACCCGCCAAGTACGAAGTACGTATTCTTCTGCACCACGTACGTAATATCTAAATATTTAATTGAAATACTGTAGAAAAAGAACTTGAATAACGTTATAGTTCGTCTGTTATTCAATTTCATTTTTGCAACATCATTAACACAGGACTGTTAGGGTTATATAAAGGGACGGGTCTAATTAAATCAGGAAATGTGTACTGTGAAAACACAGAAAAAAAGTAATGCCTCAAAATATTAGAAAATGAAATAATATGCGATCTTAAACTGTATAGAAGTAATGTAATACATCAAAACCTACCACTGCATTCACTTTTGTTCGCTACTAACACCCCATACAATATACCCCATACAACAAGGTATAAAGAAGTCACTGAACACAATGCACTTGTCTACATGACATCATCATGGAAAAAGCTGACGCATTTTTGTGCAGTGAGAGGCAAATCAAGTAGTTTTTCACAGTAAAGAGATGTAGATAGACCATTCATACCAGCGCGAAACCTTTTGTTTGGTGCCATTATTTAATATATATCGAGAGAATGTATATTGAATTAATTCTACCGTGCATGTGTGTACAGGGTGACATGTTTAACATCGAGATGCATCATTAAATCGTCTTTCGCAAGGGCATACACGTAATAGATTTTGACCATCTTTGACTAAGGAGTATTCCTGAATTTGAAAAGCGTTGTTTCTTTCGTGAAATCGAGAGCATTACTTAACAAATACATAAAATACTTTGAGAAGGTCATACACATTTCAACTTGAGCCCATTTGCTTGAAATTTAAACTAATAAAATGCTATTTCTCTTGATAGCAGCAGCACTTTCCAGAAACTACATATGTTGAAAAAATTTACAATTAAAATTTTCAATTTGAAGTCATGAAGTCATAAACAAATATTGTAAGGACATACCCTCATTCAAATCAAAAGTTTCATCATAAATTGCTACATATCTTCTAGTTTCTGGAAAGTGCTGCTGCTTTAAATAGAATTTGCATTTTATTAGATAAATATTTTCATTAGTTTAATATTCCAGTAATGGGACTCTAGTGGAAATATGTGTGCCCTTTACCAAGTATTTCATATGTTATATTCAACGTTCTCGATTTCACAAAAGCAGACCGCTTTTCAATTTCAGGAACATATACTTTATCTTTATTTTGAAAAATTGTCAGAATCTAATGAGCAAATTCTTCAATTAATTTTTTACACTTTGTTGTGTAGAATATAAACAGCGGCAAAATTATTGCAGGCGTAAGTCTGATATGATTTAATACTCAAACAGTTTAAAATTGCAACTTCTTTCATTTCCTGATACTATGACGAATTGTCGATGTCACAGTAAACATTATTTCCCGTATAAATAAGGTCCAATCTCCTTTCTGTAGCCTTAACAGTGCTGATCTGATGTCTTCTTCCTTGCCCATTTGCAATTGGGTGAGAAACTGTTTGGAAGATTATGATCAACATTAAGTCTTCTACCAATATTTTAATTAGAATATGTGGTTCCCTGACCCATAGCTTAGGCCTCAGGATGAGGATAAGTAAGTGATATGTGGGTAAAATGATTCATGGTAATGAGCAGTTAGCTTTCTACGAAAGGTGTAACATTTTCCCCGATGACCAGGGACAAGGCCCCAAGGCGAGTCTAAGTTCATCATATTTTGAAAATTATCAATTAGCAATAATTCTTAATTAAATTACAATTTTTAAAACTTTACACCCTGCTTAATTTGTTTGTTAAAACTGTAAATTCATTTTTTTTTTTTTTGTTTTACAAAACATACTGCATTTAATCGAGGATTCCTTCTTGGTGGGTTTTTATCGGTTGTATTTTGATATTGATGCGCCCCTGGCCCGCTGACTTTGAGGAGTTGATTAAATCTACTCCGAAAAATGAACTAGATAATTTTAATATGAACTCCTTTATGCTATAGAATTTTTTTAAAAGTCGAAAAGGTTTATAGAGGGTGCATAACATTGGTCCATTGTTTATAACTATTATTATTATTAACTTGTAAATCTTTTCTCTCTGTGGCTTTTAAATCATGTATTGGAACTTGTGTTTTGATTGGTTATGTATCGTGCGAGAACTGAGCGTTTTTTTTTTTATAAATAGTTATCATTTTTTGTTTGCTCATGCATTACAAGATTGACAATGAATGTTGATTATATACTAGTAAGTTACTGAACACTTGTTTAGAGTTGTAATGAAGTAAACAACACGCCCGTAGGACCGGGGGCACGGAGGGCCATGCATGCCCCCCCGCCCCCCCCCCCCAAAAAAAAATTTCCTTTTATGTAGTACATTACATAAAACATAGTTACTTTATGCTTGTGCCCCCTTAATAAAAAGTCTGATGGCCCTTTTTGTTTTTGGCTTGACAAATGAAGGAATGTTTGCATTGTAGTGCGCCCGTCCCCCTAAAAAACAACTGGAAAATGTTTGGCTGTACATACCTCCACCCCCTACTAAAATTGCTTCCTAAGGGCCTAAAGAAAGAGAAATCATTGTCTTTATTATACAAGCATGTATGTTTCAGCCACCGGTATTTAAGGCCCTGACTCTTAGCTTCACAAACTTTGTCACTGGCCACTTTGTAATACCTTGTTACAAACACTATCCACTTTGTAAACCTTATTACTATAACTTGCTAGTTACACGAAAACACGAAATATTGCCCGCTTATACATATAAATCACACTGGGCACTTATCACCAATTACAATACGACCCCTATTTGTCTCTAACAAGATTTTTACTGATCACACCTCCTGCACCACACTGTAAACAAAGTATACATTGTATGCCCATTCCGCAAAATAGATATTCTTGAAATAAATATATTATACATTGTATTATTTAATCCTTACTAGAAACTTGATCAATTTGAGTCTTCTTATCAATGAGAGGTAGAATTATAAGAGATGTAAAACGGGCAGCATGTTTATAGTGCCCAATTTCAGTCGTGAATCTCACTTCAGGCTTTTGATATATTTCTATTTAAATTCGTAAAAGATATGTATTTTATTAAGATTACTTTCTGACTTTTATACATTTAAATCGAGAGGAAGAATAAATCGCACGTTGTAAAAAATCAACATTTCGATCTTTTACAGATACTCATAGACAGAGCCTATTCCTGGGAAATACATGCCCAGTACCAAATACGTATTCTTATGCACCACGTACGTAATATCTAAATATTTTATATTCTCTTAAAAACGGACGTCCCTAGGTAGACATTGGCCAAGTGAGAAGCGACATGCACGAATCAAAATAAAATGTTTTTTACTCTTCAATAAGGGAGTAACCTCTCTACATTGGTAAAACATTCTTGTATGGTGTAAAAGAATATATAATGAATCAATCCCATGTGTTCTTTAGGCGAGCTCATCTTTTTGGTATTTTGTTTTCTGAGACAGAGTTGCTGTTCCCATAATTCTTTAACCTAATATTAGTACAAAATGTGTATTGCAACCTTAAATCCCAATGGATTGAGTCACCTCAACACATAAGTAGCATGCTGAAACAAAATACAATGATATAAAAGGACTGGGGTTCTGCTTTATTAAATTGATCACTGTTCATTATCTTCACCGTTTTCATTTAACAGGTTTTTACAGTTAGCTTGTAGGACAGGTAGCATTGCAAAACATCAAATCAGCTGCAACAATTATTTATTTTAAAATATTTTCACAATAAAGAGTTCAAGAAATGCACAGTATTTTCAAGGTGGGAAAAGTATTTTTAAAAATTTAATTTAAAATTGTACAAAACGCTAAATGAATTTGGCAAATTGACAGTAGATATAAAATGACACAAAATACTTTGATTTTAGTGCATGTGAGAATCAAAATAAATTGGTTCATCGAAAAATCAGAAATAACTGATAAGAATATGTTACATTATCATTAAAATGAAGAAGACAAATGTCATTTTATATACACCCGATCTCTAGGTGACAAAAGAATAAACCTTTCACTAGACTAAAAACATGAAAAACATAATAAATGCGACGTGAAGAAAAAAATTACTGGTGTGTCATTTGCAGCTGTAGATTATTAAAAAAAATTACTAGTTCTACCAATATTTCAATTTTCGTTTATCACATTTACTGTAGTTACTGTAGTTAATATCTGGAAAGTCATAACGATTAGAGTTAATATCTTACACAAAACCAAGTTGGGGAGTACCTCTTGTAAACCCTTTTTTATAAATATCATAAATTAATAAACATCTGATAAGAAATGGAAATAAAATTGAAACATAACAACAACAAGTAAAGCTTATTATAAAGCAAGTGTTTAATATATTTTACTCAAAACTTTTATATTATGAGATGATTCCATCGAACCAATAAAAATAACGTCTCATTGACCCATGTGCTCTTTCTAGCAAAACTATTAATAGATTGGCCGCTCCTGCGGCCTATAATAATGAAATTAAATCACTCTGACGAACAAGCGTATCTATTCTACTCCAAGGGCATCTGTGGAAACACCCTCAATGAAAACGATTAAGTGAACCCTGAGATCATGTTATACAGCAATTGGCCAAATAACATTGAAGAACCTTATAGGATAACAGCTTTTATAAAAATGAGGCTCAACACAGGAAAATAGTTAACTAATAAAAGGATCAAATTTACAGTGCAAGTAGCTACATAAATCATATAAACTATAAAGTTAACTCTCACGTTACGCTGTTTGAAATATATTTTCTATATAAAAATCTAAAAACTTTATTTTATTTTTTTCTAATTGCATTACCTTTCAAAAATTTATTAGGAGGTTTACATGTTGCTATAACTTTTAACTTTTGCAGATACAGATAGGATAGTCCGATTGGGAAATACGCAGGTTGTACTGGATGCTGCTGCACCACGTATGTAAATTTTTGAGTTGAACATTTGCACTCAGAATGATTACGTATAACCAGTGTATGCTTTTGAATTCAAATTCCAAGAGGTCAATTAAGGATATAGAGGGTACTATGTATATTTGCCTTTTCCAGTGAAATGGTTAACATTTGCACGACAAGCCTCGTGAATATACGCCATTTCAATGATCAAATTGGATAAAATGAATATGAAATCAAACAAGAACAATGTTCACTTGGGGCTTTTTTGGCCCTGTGAATTTCTGAGAAAAGTTTTTTTTTTATTTTGATCGAGAGGTGTGTGCTCATATCTTTATTCCTTGCTGATGATACTAAAATACATCAATTTTCTGTAAAGTCCAAGAGCTTTGTAATTTCACAAAGCCTGTTTTCCAATACCTGAACCTCAGAGAAAATTTTCTGATAGGAAATGAGAGCACTAAGTTTCTACCTTATGTTGATGTTTGAAATGGGATACTGAGTGAACTAATTAGTTGATGGACAGGGTCATTTTATGCATTAAGTGAACATAGCTCCTTCGTTGTTGTATTTATTCCATACAACTTGAGACCTACCTCGTATTTATTGATTATGTCCAAATCGATGACCGAAGTGTTACAACGCAAAATGTAATAACAACACGTATGTAATAAACTGGGATTATTACATTTTGCTTTATTACATTTTGCGTCGTGTTCAACGCAGAATGTACATGTAATAACGCAAAATGTAATAACCTTTTTTTTTAGTTATTACATTTTGTGTTATTACATTTTGCGTTGGGATTAACGCAGAATGTAATAATGTACTTTTTGGTTGTTACATTTTGCTTTACTTAATTTTTGCTTTGAGGACAACGCAAAATGTAATAAAACAAAATGTAATAAAACAAAATATAATTATTTCTTGTATTGTGTTCAACGCGAAACATCACAAAATTGATTTAAACATATAGCAATGGAGAAACTCGCTTTACTAAATAGAAAGACACACTTATGACTATGAGACAAACGTTACGGCTTTTACGAACAATACTTAATGTAACTGTATATTTTTTTTAATCTGTTTCTAACATTTTTATTGAATACTAATAAAACATTAACTTTACTTTGCTTGACATTTCTACTTATAAATCAATCTGTAAAATATATCCATCACTGACATTCTTAATTACCAAAGATTGACCATGGGTCCATTAAAAGGTCTTGATACGCATGTACGACGTGCATGTGTAGATTGGGGTAGAAGCGGGGGTAGGGGTTACTTAGTATGTTGATCATTGTATTTCTATGCGCATGCAGAAACTATCCATTTTATTACTGGAGAGAGAGGGAGAGAGATTATTTTATTTTTACTGGTCTGCAATGCACATGATTTGTAAAACAGTATGAAATCTTACTTTTCAAGAAACCCCCTTCCCGCTATATTTACATTTGCCAGTAAAACTAAATAGATCTCTTTTCTAATATCCATGCATGTGCCCATCAAAAAGCAAAAGCAAACTGATCCACTGATCCACGAAATAACCCCCCGCACACACACACACACACACACACCCTCACACACACACACCCTCACACACACCCTCACACACACACACACAATAACACGTGCGCACGTTTCTAATTTGCAACACCTATGATTTGAATATCAACTGATTTTAAATGGCTAATGAAATCAATACATAATGAAATTAGATCTAATGTAACAATCAGTATATATATGTTTATTTTTCCTTTTGTTTTATTTTCTTTCCGTTAAACCGTTCACGGTAGCTCAGTCGGTATAGCGCTCGCTTCGTGATCGGGAGGTCGTGAGTTCGAATCTCTAACCTAAGTCGATAAAATATGGGTAGCAACTGTTCCTTCGCCATGCGCTCGGCACTTTGAAGTGAAAGTTGCGGGTCCTTCGGATGAGACCTTAAAATCCAAGGTCCCGTGTCACGGCAGGCGTTGGCACGATAAAGATCCCTCACTGCTCAATGGCTCTGAGTGCCGAGTAAAGGTCCAAATTTGAAGCCCTTCACCGGTATATGGTGACGTCTCTATATGAGTGAAAAATTCTCGAATGGGACGTAAAACAACATACAATCAATCAATCAGTCAATCTTTCCGTTTATTTTCTTCATCCACTACTCAATTGAAAATTGTTCTCAACTTGACTGACCAAAAGGTGTGTTATTACATTTTGCGTTGTTCAATTTGCTTAATCTCGACGCAAGATGTAACAACGCAAAATGTAATAATCCAAAAATCGTGTTATTGCATTTTGCGTTGATCTCAACGCAAAATGTAATAACGCAAAATGTAATAATCCTAAAAGTCTGTTTTTACATTTTGCGTTATTACATTCTGCGTTGATATCGAGGCAAATTGTAATAACCCAAAATGCAATAATCCCTGTTTATTATATTTTGCGTTGTTATTACATTTCGAGGTGTAACACCCAAGGCTTTTGTGCGTTCATCGTTTACTTCGGCATATATAGCAAAAAAGTTTTTTAGAATGGTAAAATATTGGCAATATATAAAAGTATTGCTCAAACATATAGAGTTTTAACTTGATAAAGAATTGCCAGGTTTCTCTTTCTTAAATACTTTTATATAACTTCTGAAAAATAGTATCACTGAGAGTTGATCTGCAGGTGCATATTTTTTTTGTGGTAGCACTGATGTCGATGAGATTCCGAAAGATACAAAATATGGAAACGTTCTATGTACGTACATCAGTTGCATCTTTTTAAGTACTTGTGACAAGTCTATTTGAGACTTACGACCAGACTTTGTGACCTAAGTTGTAACATTCCACGAATGCATACTGAAGGATTATAGGGCTACTCAGGATTTTCAGATATATTTTGTATACTGCAGTAGACTTATTTAATGCACATCTTATAAGCCAATTTGATGCTTTGCATCAATAGATATCATGTAGGCAATGTAAAAGAGGTTTAAAGGTACAGTCAAAAGGATTTCGCATTAACGACTTAAAACATCTAGTGTACATCTGTAAGCCAAAATAAGAAATTTGACAGCCATCATGTACAAATACCTAGCAGAATCTTGATGTAACAGTACAAAATATTACCTCATATTAATCAAGTATGTATGCTGAAACTTTGCATACATTTTATGCAATGCAGAAACCATAGTATACTTATTGTATATCATTTGTTTACGCAAACTGAAACTTTACATATACTTCAGTTGCGGAAACTGTGAAAACTTTAAGTTTCAGTGTCGAAACTCTGCGGAAACTGTAAGTAAGCATAATCTTCCGCAGAGTTTCAGTAGTGTTTCAGCCATTCTGAAACTTTTTTTCATCCAGTGATGGTTTTTTTCTCGGCGGTTTTAACGTCTATCATGGGTATACATTATATAAATATTGAAATAAGGGTTTAGTTTAAATAACAAGGATTTGTCAAATTGTTTTGTTATGCACGCATGTCCATTAACGTGGGGGATAGGGGGTAATGAATATCTTAATACTTCATTTATTGTAATTAAAATTTTATGTTCTGAAAAAAGTGTGGGGAGAGGCAGGCCCCTGCATCCCACCCTCACCCCTACCCCAGATTCTATGTTCCTGAATGTTATGTTCACCTAAGTGGAAGTCTGGTGGAAGGGAAATTCAATTTCCAGTACTATTTGTTTCAATTTGGAAGTTTTAAATCTTTTTTTTTACTCCAATGAAGGAAATTTAAAAAAAGTTCACCTGGAAGGTCAGGTGCAGGTGTATTCGAACATAACATGGTTATATTCCACAATATTGTATCTTAGGCAATCAGAGAGCTTGGAATGTTTAATCATATAATAAAATAAATTGTTTCCCAACATTTTCAACTTTGTATGCGGAAATGCTCTGAATAGTGTTTCTTAACAACAAATAATATATTTATATCTGGATGTCCATGGTAGCCTTGAACTATAAAGAATGAAGATGTGGTAATTTTTTGAGATTTAAATGCATTTGAAAATTAAATAAGAAACCTCTCCCTCTCCTAAATAAGCATTTCCTCTCATTTTATGTTTTACAGATGGTGAACGCGGAATCCACCAGAGCGTAATAGGTAAGTACCGTATATGGGGTTATTTTTGGAGTCTAGAATATTTGGCGAATTTGATATCGAGAGGAGTTTGAAAAATTTAAATTTTGAGGATTTTCAAATTTAATACACTTTAGAAAATTTATTAAAATGTTGGCTTTTTTAGTTGTTAAATTATTTATTTATTCATTTATTATTATTATCATTTTGTAAATAATTAAATAAGAAACCTCGCCAAAATTTCTCAATTTAAAACAAAAAATACCAATGACCAATTTTAAAATTACATACGAAGAGACTTTGACTGTTATTTATGCCTTCAATTCCCTTTTCCTTTGAGATTGGATCATCTTTTCAAAAGACAGATAATATAAAAGTCACAAAAGAAAACAAAAATCAAAATTACTCTGTTTTCTTAAAAATATCCTTATGTCACTTAAGAAAAAAAGATGTGAAACTTTTTTTTTTCCAAAGTACGACTTCAGTTGTTTTTTTCGAGGGGGGGGGGGGATTATTATTATTATTATTATTATTTTTTTTTTTTTTGTTTGTTTGTTTTATTTGATTCTTATTACTCTTGATACAATGGTTATCTACACAAAATTTTCTCATACAAGTAATAAATAACAATGCTAAAAATAAGAAATAAAAGTAATGTTAAAACAATTACTGGAAAATGACCTTGGTTACTGGTGGATCAGAACCTTTGAATACCAAAGGGCTTTTCGGTAGATTTAACGCTTTCCTAGGAAACTTTTTCAAAAAATTATTTATTACTAATATTTACATTTAGGCGAATAATTTTAGGAAATGTTACACAAACGACTCATTTTATCATAGTCTGCACTCTTCATTAGACTGTAACTTTCACCATTACCTTAAGTACAGTGTTTAAAAATTCTGCTCTTCAGTATTAGCAGGTTCATTTTTAAATATTTGCACATGTAAATATTTACACATTATTCATTTATATCTATTTGGATCTTAGTAGTGCTTGTACATCCATTTCCACCATAATAATCATTGAAAAAGTTTCCAATCTTTAATATGGTTTCTTGACAAAGAAGAAAATCAAAACAAAGGAAACAAACTATCATGCATAGGTCAACAAAGCAGTGCTACTAGAGTATATTATATTATTTCTACCTTCAAGATAGAAACAATATTAGAAATTATCCTATTTCATATTTTGAAGTCTTAAGGATTTTACTTCTTGAGGATATTGAACCTTCATTTGAAAACTTCAAAACATTTAACACCTTCTTTACTATCCTAAAAACATCAAAAAGCAGTTGATTATTTCTTACATATTTGGCAATTCTATTCTTTTTACCAATCTAGTTAATGTTCAGTAGTTGTTTTTACACCTTTATTCTGCAAAAAATTCACCACTTTACCTCAAACTTCTGTTAAAATCGTTTAGGTCTGTATGAGTTTTCTTACTTTATGTTTTTCTATGGAGTATGTCAGTTGTAAGCCGTATCTAAAAATCAATGAGCTCACCTTAAAGCTCCAAGGACATTAACACAAAGTCTTGAAATTGAACTTGATTATATTTAGGAGGGGATTAATATTCCCTACATATTACAACTTTCAAATTAAAGTATTTTTTGGGGTGGGGGGTGGGGGGGGGGTGGGGGTGAATTGGATTAGGCAACAGCCTACGAGAAATTACTCCGTATTATAACTACTCAGAGGTGGGATCAGGTGCCAAGGAGGAGTGAGCATCCCCTGCCGATCGGTCACACCCGCCGTGTGCTCCTTGTCTGATCGGGTAAAAACGGAAACATCCGTCCACAATTCAGTGTGTAAAAATTCCCTAAGAATTAGTATGAAAAACGTCAGTCAGCATTTGACTTAATGATAAATTGTATTTGCTAACAAGGTCATTGTATCGACCATAGAACTTACGAAATGACGACATTAAAACGAGACTGCTGATATTCTTGTTTCATCAACTTGTTTGTAAATAACTTACCTCGTTTTAGAAATTGTTCATAGACCATGCTCTTGCGTATCGAATTAACTGAGAGATATAAACCCAGTATGCAGGTGATGAAGATATATTGCTGCATAAATAAGGGAAGTTGACGATTGTAAAGTTAAAGCACATTTATCATAAAGCTTGGTTGTTAGATTACCATTAACGTCTTTTCTAGTAAAAAATCCAAATATGAAACAGATGTGGTATCTTTTATTTCAAGCTCACTGGGATACATCTTATCGACATACGAATGGAAATAACCATTGTTAATTGACAATATGTCGTCGATATATCTGAAATGTCGAGTTGAAGGCCACAGCAAATTCTGCTTCATATGAATACAAAAATAGGTCTGCGAATAACGAGGCACAATTGGCATCTATTGGAATTCCAATAGATTGTTGGAAGAACTGGTCTCTAAAAATCACATAGATATTGTCAATCAGAAACTCAAGCATTTTTTATTTGTTCTTCTTCCAGCTTATCATTCTAAATATATGTATTTTCATTTATCTTTAAACATTTTTAGGCTAAGAATCTAATTCTGAGTTGCTTTAATTACATTCTCAGTATTTTGCTTAAAACTTAATGATAAAGTTTCAAAAAAAAATTGTACTTATATGACATCTCTTTGTTTTCGAGTAAAATTGCTGTTTTGTTTTTTTTTTTTTTTGTTTTTTTTTTTCTTGAAGTGCGGATTGGAAATTAATCAACTACAATTAATACAAATAGAGAAGTCTTGTGGTGTGGTATATCTTTTTTTTCTTAACATTTCGACTTTGATTTCCATGTTATCCCATTCAATCTAGATCTATTTCACTTTTTTCAATTATTTCATTTTTTTTTTTTTTAATTTCATTTCAGTACTTTCAAATCAGTTATCTATGCTTTTTTTATTTAAAAATAAGAAATAAACTTTTATTTCAGATGGTAAAAAATATGGAAATAAATGGTAAATTACGAAAAATTGTGTATTTTCACTACACACCTATTTCAAGTTACCTGTGTTACCCGTTTTGTAGACTGGAAAGCATATTGTCTCTTAACCTTTATAGTTTTGACTTTTTAAACTTTAATTATGAGATTTTATATCAGATAAAGTTGTTTAACTTTTTTAATTACGTATGAATGGTTTTATTTATATGCAGGCTCTCTCTCTCTCTCTAGATCTATCTATCTATCTATCTATCTATCTATCTATCTATCTATCTATCTTTCTTTCTTTCTTTCTTTCTTTCTTCCGATACTACTAGCCCTCAAATATTAAGTATTCTGAGTAAGGTGCGCAGCTGGTTAAAAGGCAATAAAAGCAGAGGAAAGTAAGTTTTAACAGGGTGAAAAAGGAAATAGTATTATATTGTTAATGACATTGTTAATGAAGATAAAAGTTTAGAAAAACAGTATTCACAATTAAAAGATATAAAAACACTTTAATATAATTAAGGTCTGAGGTGATTCAGTTTGCCCACCTCCAGTTTTAAATGTTCAACATTTGGAAGTGAGACAACATTGCTCGGCAATCTGTTCCACTGAACTATTGTAAGTGGGAAAAAGAGTATTTTAAACATTTTTTATAGTTTGTATCTGTCGAAAATGAAGGATAGAGATGACTGAGTAGTCCTACGGGGGGGGGGGGGGGAGGGGGACAAGTTTAACTGAGGTGATGGCTACCAGATCATGTATGATCTTGTACATAAGTACAAGCCTGGAATCAGCCCTCTTTAATTGCAAACTTCGCCAACCTAGGGTGTGTAGCATACTGGTTACACTTTATGTCCTGCTATAGTCTGACATCACCCACCTTGCAACTCTGCGCTGTACTACCTCAGTTAGGTTGGTATGTGTAACTAAGCGAGGGTCACAAACGCTGGAAACATACTTAAGCTGTGGACTTACCATGGTCTTGTAGGCTGTGATGAAAGCTGCTTGTTCCTGGTTGGGATGTTTCTAAGTAAATAGCCAAGGGATCTGTTGGTTTTGTTTGTACATGAAGCAAGAATGTAACCAGTACAATAAAATTTCTGATAGTAGTCTTGCCATAGGGCGTTCGCTTTGTGATCGGTAGGCCCGGGTTCGATTCTCATTCGCCGAGCCTCGTTAAACCTAAGACATAAACATAGATAGTGATTTTTTTCTTTGTCAAACCCCATGCTTTTTGACTGAATGTCAAGGGTCTTTTGAATGAGACCTTAAAAACCGAAGTCCCGTGTCACAGTTAGCGTTGGCTTGATAAAGAACCCTCAATGCTCGATTTCCCTGAGTGCTGAGTATAGGTCTAAATTTGAAACCCTTTAACTTTGAAACTTTGAAACTTTGAAACTTTCATTTCAAAGTGCCGAGTGCCCAACCAACTGAGCCACCAAGGAAGAAATCGCATCGCTTGTCCTTTCACGATTAAAAAGTTATTTTAAGGCTCGAATATTTTCATCAAAGGTTTCACGTCTATTGACAGAATCTATACACGACATCTAACTATATTACAAATATACCCGCGAGCGTCCGTGGGGTCTTCATAGAAATAATAGATTCGCAACAATATCATTCTGAAACTAAAAGGTTTGGTTGAAAGTGTATTAAAGTTGAAACAATATCGAAAAGCGAAGATTAATGGACGTTATAGAAACAAAAGAAATATTTTGAAATACTTAAAAAAGCTATTAGGTCTGATGCTTATTCATTAATTTGTAGATCTTACAGTTACTAGTACCACGATCAGATTGGGAGGAACGATCCCCTTCTAACAACTTAAGAAGGTATGTAAATAAAGTTGATATAATGATTATTTTGTGAAATCGACCTTTAAGAGAATCACTGTGATTGTATGCTTTTCGAACATAACCGTTTCAAAGTCAGAGGCCCATATAGGAACCGGGGATACAGTGGGGCCATACCCCTTTTAATTTTTCCAGTATATGCTATATTATAAAAAAAAAAACCATCCTAATTTATGGTTGTGTCCCTTCAATGATAACGTTGGACGACCTTTTTCTCATTTTTTAAAAAATATTTTATTCAATTGTATTATTTCTTATGCTTTCATTTAAACATAAACTATAACCTAATCGTCACACATATACGAAAGTTCTTTGATATGACTTACAAATATAAGTTTAAAAAGTAAGTGTAAAATGCAGTTCTTTGGTTATCATTACTAATTAAAATTACTAACAATTATTTTTCTTGCTTGTTATCCCGGCTTCAAAGAGCTATGCAAACATCCTCAAATAAGGTATGATGGCTGCTCGGAAATTTTTGAGACATTGTGTATATTCCTCTTTTTGTTTATATGTTTGACAAACACTAAGATTTAATAAAAACAAAAAAAAATATTTTACAAAAAATGTATTCCTTCTTTTCAATGGTATATTAATGTGTCAGTGGTAGGGATACCCGGCGCAGTCACGAAATCAGATATTGAAAATATATAACACCAACCTTCAAACTCCTGGTGGACCCATAGTAAGAGCGAAAAATATTTAATTTATGTATATAATTTTTCAATTTAATTTTGACTTCATTTTTGCAAGTTTGTTAGAACTTCGTTCAGAAATACGGAGTTCATAAGAAAATTTAAGCGCGGTATAGAAATCTGTTAACGACCATAAAATGAATTTTGACGTCAAGCCGCGCAGCGAGCATACCTAGTATTTCGTGAAGAGCTATGAAGAACTCTTTTCCAGACTAAACGACCTGCTAAAACAATAACAATGAGAAAAGTATGTCAAAGCATGTGATTTTTTCATTGGTATATATTTTTTTCTTACAAATAATTCAACAAGAGACTGAGTAAAAACAAAAGCTCCGGACGACCATCAAATATTACGGACTACAAAACGTAGACCCGAGTTGCATAAATCGGTGCTCCATGATGCAAATCAACCTGTACATGACATTTCATGTATATTTTACACTAGGGTAGCAACAGCACACATTTTATTTTATTTTTAAAGAATCGTTTAAGAAAAGAGACATTTGATTTTTGGAATGTGATATGTGATATCAGAGAAAGAAGAGCAAACGTTTCCCGATTGTTTCACATGCATGCAAAACTTCTCCGACTGACGTGACGTTAAAATGATGAAGCGATACTTCTCCAGGTCGATAGACATATGCATGTTTATAATTTCACCGGAACTTGTCTAATAATCCTATAAATTTGAAATTTTGCACATTTGTTTCATTCGTTCTTTATAAAATATTGACGAATTTTCATGAAATTATCTCTGTCCTTTATGGAGTAAAAGTAAATGTCTCAATAATTTCCGAACAGCCCTCGTATACTCGTATTTTTAACTCATGGCCGACTGGAGCCACAATAGAGGTCTAATATTTCATAACGAAATATAAATATGCAAGCATCATTATGAGAAAGATGTTGTACCTTCTACGTCCTTCCTCCCAGTCGAGATGGATCAACAATTGGATAAAACACATATACGGGCATTTTATGAAAATTATTGAAAAATCTTTGTTTTTTAGGGACCCGAACACCTCTTGAAAATTTGCAGTTATGGAGGTCTTTATTCCCTGGAGTCAGAATGGGACGATGAAAAAATCCAGGTGTACAGCAGCATTATATTAACTTTCTTAAGTTTAATTAAGATACAGTTTATTATTACTTGAATGATGCAGGGTATTAATAAGCCTATAATTCATTTATACCATATAGATCCATAATTTAGGGGCTATTTAAGTCCATTGGTTTCCAAATGGCATTTAATTTTCCCCCAAATTAATTAGATTTTCTTCTCCGTTCCTTCGTTTTTAAAGTTTCAATGGAAACTTGATAAATATACATATTTCATAATTCTGGAAAGTTTTACGGTCGACAATTTTTTCAAGTTTTAGCATGTAATGCATTCGCAAAATATTTTTCTTCGAAATAAATCAACGAAAAATGAAAGTTAACTACATAACGTTTGTGAATGCTTTTCTTTGATTGCAAATGTTTTTCATTTTGAGCCATTTTCATTTAAATCATATTTTATTTGAAATACCTGTTGATGTCAATTCAACTTTTATCAATGCAAAAGAAGTTTAAGTATGGAAAAAAATAAAGTTTAATCTAATTTTTTAAAAAATCTTTTCATTAATCATTTCTTTTAAGAAACTTGGACCAAGTATAATCTTTTAAGATCAAATGATTTTTTTTTTTTTCTTAGTCAATGATTATTATCTAAAGGTTCACTTACATATTTTTTTTTCTTTTTTGTACATGTATATACATTTATGCTTGATCAATAATACAATCTTTTTTAGCACTGATGTAATTTTTCAAATTGAAATTTTCAAACTTTAGAAACGTACAAATTAATGTATACCATTTTGACTAAAATTCGCAAAAGCAAATCGACTTAAAAATTTCCAGATTTGCAGTATTGAGCGTTACCACTTAGTGTGTTCAAGTTTATACATGTACATATTTAAATGTACTTATTAGCAATATATGCCACAACTTAGAGTGTTCATGTAGACTTGTTCAGATATAAATGTATTTTTTTTTTTTGTAATAAATAGAAAATGTTTTAAACATAAAAACACAAACATTTGTAAACTATTTTCTTTCTTTTTTCCTGGCTCATTTCCACAAAGAACAGAACAACATGTTCTTTTTGACTATGTACAATTTTCATTATCCACATGACACAATTTGCAAATACAGTACTCTTTATTCTTCAATGATGTATCTTCATTTTAATTATCAGCATATACAAAATCCGGAATTAACAAACGCAATAATAACGAAATGATAAGTGTGGCAAACATAAAATAAACCTTTTATTTTGTGAATGAATTGGAATGTTTAATTTGCACTTTTTTTTTTTTACATGTAACATGTAAATATTTTCCCCTTGGCATTAAACTTTTCTTTTGTATTACTTTCTGATGTTTCAATGTTCATTTAAATTCTTTTTACTTTTCAGTAATCTTTTCAATTAATTTTTCTTTTTAAAAAATCTACTTTACAGCTTTCAAAATGACTTCGTTTTATTAAACCTAAATGCGAGTTGATTGGTTTTCTTGAAGGTTCAATCTGGTTTATCATGAAATCTAATAAAAACAACCGATGTCATTAAAAGCTGTGTTCAAATGTATTTTCCACACAAGGAATGAATAAATATTGCAATGTTCTTACCAATCATGTACGCCACAATGGCCCACAAAGTGTTCAATAGATAAACCCAACAGATTTATGAATCTGTCTCATGTATACGAGTTGTTTACTTTTACACTGTTCAGAGAAAAATTCTCTTTTATTTTTTATAGTAAACATGTTAAAAAATAAACCCACTGTGTTCATGTTAAAGGAACTTAGACACAGATTTGAGTACTAAGGATAAAGTTTACTTTGTGAAAGTGCAAGGATGTGTCAATCAAATACGTCCCGAAATTCGTAGTTTCAATAAATTCCAGATAAAATAAGTTTCTTTATTATTATATTTCCGTGTGAAATGTTTTACCAACATATAAGAATTCATGATATGATACAGAAATTTTGAGAAAATATTAACTTCAAATCTGTGTCTAAGCCCCTTTAATCAAGCAGGTGAATCATGCTGTTTTGTGTATATAAACTTTTTACTTTTATATTGTTCAGATAAACTTATTATCTCTGATATGTGTGGGTTTTGTTTTTCTTGGTAACCATGTCATATACGCCATGAAAGTGTTCACATGGATAAATCACGCAGTAGAATAAAGCTTTTTAGCTGACCTGAGCCGAAGGCTGAAGTGCACTTTTCTCAGTATTAAAAAGAACGAGGGCGTTTTCTTTTTAATTTAGAATCGGCAGGGAACTGGGCGCACTTGAAAAGTGAAAATTTCATTGATGATATTTTAACATGCTATTGATGAATCTGGATAGGAAGGGGAAATATTTTCATGTTTTTCTGCAATATGTAAGATGAGTTTTCCTACACATTTTCCATCTATGTGTCCCCGCTCTACAATTTAAACGATATTTGAGTGTATTTTAACTCAAAGAAACGAGCAAACGTTTGAAAAAATGGACTACAAAAACTTTTTTTTTTCAAACAAATCACATTGTGTAAACGATAGTTAAAGGTACGCCTAGCGACGATAACTTAGTGGTATATGTTACCTGTGCATGAAATAGAAGAGTCGATAAGTTTTGGCTTGACCCTCGTTTAGGGCATTCATCTTTTTTAAAACAGTCTAACGACTTGTCAGTGTTATTTTATTAACTGATTTTTTTTAGAATTTAATTGTAATTAAGTTACACCAAGATCAAATGCAATTCTTCCAATCCACTGAAATTCTAACAGGTTTAACTATACCTTATTATCTGATAGCTGTTTATTAATTATGTGAAGATGAAAATTTATGTTATCGTATTAAGCAGACATAAATATTACATTTATTTGACTTGGACATTTCAATAATAAATGATTGGTCCATCTTCTTTCTCCTTGTGAAGAACCCGTATATATTATATTACATGTATCACATGACCGTTTTTAATTAATTTACATTAATTTTTTATGATATTTTTGATCTACCTAATTATTTTAGTTAACAATGTTTTCATATGAAATTTAAAAAAAAAATAAAATTATCATAATCTCATTATGTTTCATCAACATCCAAGCGTAATATTTTCCATCCCGTAAAATCAGTATTTTCCCTACTTGGAGTCTCTAATTTTTCTAAATCGAGGGCTTAATCCAGGGCTTAATAATGATTATCAAGTCCAATAGGAACCATATTATTATTTTTAAGCTATTTTGGCTGACTTGTTTCATGCCTATTGTTAGGCCTTTATTCTTATATTAAATTTGACTACGGACTTTGTTGTTAAGGAGGCTGGGGATCAACAAATTAACCATCAGATATAACTTAATTTTTTAGATATGATATCTTAAGCTGTGAACGATCATTTGGCAAAGAAAAATTTCATACATTTTAGTTTTAAAATTTGATCATTTTTGTATATCTTCATATGGAGCTCTTCTTCTAAAGGAGATCAATATAGTCTGAAAATGGCCACAACCACCCAGCCCTTTGAATTAGCAGGCATCTAAATGAGCGATACACTCCCGATGTATTTAAAAGGAAATGGGATTCGGGGCTTTGATTGTGGTTCTTATCCTTGATTATTTGCGCATTTGCATAAAACCCTCTCCTTTCCACAAAAAGTAGAAAAGAAATATTATCCCTTTGATTTCTTTATTTTCATATTTAAAATGTATTCATGATCATACCACAACATTTTTTTAATCTGAAATTTTTTTTTTGAGTCACATTGCTTTTTTCCAATACAATTGCCTATATAACATTCAAATTACCGATCTCTCGTATAATTATGCAAATAAATATTGTTTTAATACTTTTTTTCTTTAAAGAAATATCCATACGCTTTTCAGAAAGTCACTGATCAAAGAGGAACAACTTTAAAAATGTGGGAGATGTATTTTTTCCCTAAACTTAATTGAGTTATTCCTCCTGTTTTCCGAACAATGTTTTTTTTTCCACGAATACACAGATACTGTGATTTCTGATGAACACAAGGATTGAAAGCTACATGTATAATATACACAAAGTAAGTACCGAAATTGAAAAAGAATAGTCTACTGAAATTAACTGAATACAATATCTCATTGTGGAAAACTGGTCTGGCCTTTCTCTGTAAACAATTTTAATTTGCATTTCCTCGAATAAAAACAAAACGTTTGATAACACTGTACATGATTATTCAGGCACACGAATATTCTTGAAATAGATGAAGAATTTTACAGTTTGATAAATTGAAGCAGAATTCCTATTTTACTCATAGAAGCAACAAAAGGATGTATGCAATAATTGGGTGGAGGTGGGGAGGTTACCGCCATCCCTCTCGTTTAAAATAATTTAGAAACTACATTTATATCCCATTTATATCATTGGACAGTTATACACCATTCACCATTATGCATTCACTTTCAAAAAAATATTATAATAAATAAATAAAATTAAGATCCAATGCTAGTCGAATCCATATACAAGTATGAAGCTGAATGCTTGTGTATGAACTAAAAACTGGACACGTGGACACAAAATAAAAATCCTTAGAAAATAAGCTTTACCAAATACAAAGCATACAAGTAGTTATCTTGAATATATAAACATAGCATGAATGAACGAATGAGTACCTCAGGGATTCAATAGACTAAATTTACCTGCAGATGTAACCTATATTTCATCAAGCTCGAATGGCCTGAGTTGCAAGAAAAAAGGGGGGTCTTAAAATTTCAGAAGTTGCCTGTACATCTACATCTAAATGCACTGCTAAGCTTTGAGTTTGTGATAAGACATAATGTAAGTAACATAAATGCAGAAGATATTTTCCAGCTTGGATTCTTTATCTGTATTTGTAGACACATAGCATTGTTTTCGTCCAAAGTCTGAAAGAAGCTGTGAGAAACGTGACTTAGGGAGAGGAGGGGGGGGGGGGTTCGCCCCAATTTCAAAACCCGTCGTTTAAAATGTTAATATAAATAAAATTATCAAGATTTTATTGGCAACTGCCTACACGAAGAAAAATTAAACGATAGGTTTTTTTCATAAAAGATATTTAAAATGAAAAGCATGCATTTTTCAAGGCCAAGATGAACCATAGTTTTTCAGATTAAGTTCTTCAAAATTGTTTTTGTCGATATATATCTCTATCAAATTACTTTACTCAAATTACTTTTGTGTGTTTATTTGTTAAAAGAATATCTCTTAAATTTTAAAGCTAGGCTTATCTGACTTTTTTGAAAATTAACTATTATATAGTTAGTCGGTTAGAATTTTCCTCTCCTCATGAACAGCCAAAACGGGGGATAACTTTTGGAACTTCCTGTCCAAATACTACTCGAACGATTTTGTCCAAAATGTGCATAAACATAGAAGATATGTTCATGTATAAAATATACGAAAATAATGATTTTTTTTTTGGGGGGGGGGGGGGTTGCACATCCTTAAGCATCATACAGATGTTTACATATGTTTAATAGATGGGATTTTATTTGAAAAAAAAGTTTTGTCAACTATGAACTACATGTATACATGTACCATATTCCTCAACTAATTTTAGAATGTTTATTCTAAATCAGAATTGCTAAAATTCGAGACAGAAAAAAATATTGAGAGTTATTAAGGATAACCAATATGATACTGGAGTATATCTTAATAACAATAATTCAATAGTTAGCTTTAAATTATAATTATAATATAGAACATGTAATATACAAATATATTTGCAATACTTCACTGATACTAAATCGGTAATGAAAGAAAGATTGCAAGAGAGCTTCCTTGTCCTTTGTATACTTCTACAAAGAGAGTAAAGGCAATGTGGTATGTAGAACAACGTAAAAATCATAGGTATTTAAGATCGATTGCAGATTTAAGTCCTTGCAAGATTATTTCAGTCACATGAGAAGTCATCTTGTGCAGGTGAATAACTTCCAATATATATGTTAACCTCAGTGCCAGTGAGCAATAAGACATCTTTATCGTGCCAATGTCTGCCCTGACACTGGGTCTCGGCTTTTAAGGTTTCCTCTGAAACGGTTGCACGAAGAAACATTTCCTTCTCATTGTTGAATTGAACCTACCACCTACCGATCACAGAGCGATCGCTCTACCATCATCAAATTTGATAGACTTGTTTAAATAATAAATTCGAATAGTTAAAACTTGAAATTTCATTTATATCATATTTCACACCTATTCAAAATTTAAAACTGCGAAAATGGGATCAGTGCAGGTCAAAATTTGAAATTGAAGAGTGAACTTGATTACTTCTGTGTTATATCTCTGTTTAATGGCACAAAAACGAAAAATTCTAGATATTTATAGGAATAATTGTTACTTATTTCATATACTTCATTGTGATTTGATATTTGTTTAAAAAGAAATCAACTTCAGTAAATATGTTGTCCACATCAAAAAAAGTAAAATATGGAGATAACGAACAGTATTCAAGCTCAAAGTCAATTAAAATAATACAGATCGGGGGCACAGCAAACACAGAACTCCAAAAACACCAGAGGTGGGATCAGGTTCCATGGAGGAGTGAGCATCCAATGCCGACCTGTCACACCCACCGTGTGCTCCTTGCCATGATCGGGAAATAACGGAAAAATCCGTCAACAATTCAGTGTGTAAATAATGGCCTAACAATTAGTCTGAAAAAAGTCAGTCAGCATTTGACTTAATGATAGATTGTATTTGCTGACAAGGTCATTGTATCGACCATAGAACTTACGAAGTGATGACTTTAAACGAGACTGCTGATATTATTGTTTCAGCGACTTGTTTGTCAATAACTTACCTCGTTTTAGAAATTGTTCATACGTAGAGCATGCTCCTGCGTATCGAATCAATTAAGAGATATACACCTCATACGCACGTGATAAGGGTATATTGCTGCATAAGTGAGGGAAGTTAAAGTCATCATGATTATCATAAAGCTTTGTTGTTAGATTACCATTAACGTTTTTTTTTAATAAAATATCCAGATATGAAACAGACATGTCAGACTCTGAGGTATCTTTTATCTCAAGCTCACCGGGATATATCGTGTCGACATAAGAATGGAAATAACCATTGTTAATTGACAATAAGTCGTCGATATATCTAAATGTCGAGTTGAAGGCCACAGCAAGTGTTTTCATCTTATCACGTACAAGATTTTGGACAAACTCTGCTTCATATGAATACAAAAAAGGTCTGCTAATAACGGGACGCAATTGGTACCCATGGGAATACCAATAGATTGTTGGAAGACCTTGTCTCCAAAACCACATAGATATTGTCAATCAGAAACTCGAGCATCTTTTTAATGTCAACTTCAGAGTACTTGTGTGTACTATCAGATTGTTTTTAACAAAGTAATTTTGCAAATGACCAATGACAAAGTTAGTAAATTTACGCGTTCCATTTTTATTGAAAAAGCAGCTGTCATCGATGTCAGAAAATCTAGACTTTAATTTATCGTGGGGAATCGTTGTATATAAAGTTGAAAAGTCGTAAGTTTTTATGTTGTTGATTATTAAAATTTTTTGATTTCAGTAGTTTCCAAAAGTTCATTGGAATTTTTTTAGTATCCACAAATGATTTACACCACTTCTCGAATATATTGTTGCACAGTACTCTTGAAGTTTCTCCTTCACTACCGTTAATATCTTAGTGAGGAGTAAAGAAAGAGGCTTGGTAGAACATTTACTGGAACCCGCTATGTATCTTTGTTTGTAAGGATTTTTATGAAGTTTCGGAATCCAGTATAAATATGGTAATTCAAATTCATTTTGGTTCTTTGGAATATTAAAAATGTTAAAAACTGACATATGATTTTGAAGAATTTTCTCCTTAGAAAGGGAGCTATGGGTATAAGTTGGATTACCACTTATAAAATTAAATCCTACTTCCTCTAAGATACAATTTATATAATGAGCCTTACAAACAAAGACAATATTAATGTTGTTACCTGCTTTGTCAGCAGGGACCAGTACGTGCTATCGTGTTATCTATCTAATTCTTTTTTCACTTCTGAATTATTGAATACAGAAGGATAGATGGTTTTCATACGGCTCCTCAATCGTTTAATGCGAGGTTTTAACATATATCTGACACATTTTATCCATTCTGACAAGGTGTCAAGGTCTTTTTCATGTCTGACCCAACGTCTGGCGTAATCCTCCTACAGAATCCATAATATGTATGATATTACGACGCCAGTTAAAGGATCGGGGTTCCCTACATTTAGGACCTTTTAAAATTAGTGATCTAAGGTCCTCATTATTAACTATATTTACGTCACCAGTAATAACGTGTCCAACTGGACTATAGTTACAGGATGAAGAAGAACATGAACACGATGGAGAATTATGTTTCAGATATTCGATATCCGGGCCCTGTAAAGTTTTCTTGTAATCTAAAAGTTTGGAAGCAATAGTCGAGGTATATTTGTAGGAAATACAAGGTGTTGTCTTTACCTTGAAATATGCTGGACCCTTTTGTGATTAAGAATATTATTCATATTAATTGCGTCAATTCTTTTGTTGGCATATTGGAGTTTAAGGGAAAAACGGGTTGTTTTAGCTGCATTTTCATCTGTAAAACGTGTCGGTTTCAAAAGGCTATGATTTGCAATATCCATTATCTCAGATCCGAGCCTGTATTCTGATGTCGAGGAATCAAAAAATGGACTTTCCTTGACCTTTTCAAGTAGACTAGTCAAAAATTTCAAAGGGACAGAGTAAAGTTTGGTGCGAATGTGATGAACACTTAACTGTTGATTTACATTAGATAGTAACGAATCAAAAGAGACATCGTATATTAAAGGTATATTGTAAGATTGATGTCCATGACTACGTTTACGTCACTGTGTATGGGTGAAAAGTCCCATCACATTGACATTGTTACACTGTGGACTGGAAAGATTCCCAACACTATCAACATTGTCATTGCATCCACAGGGAAAGGCCGTCCCTAGTTTCCTAATCCAAAATTCTTCCCGTTTTCTACGGAAAGGTTTACTAAGTGATCGACTGTTTGTATGATGGTAATTTTTTTTTCTAGAATTCTAACTTTCATTGACAAAATTGAATGATCAGGTAAATTAAAGGGCTTGAAGAGAAGCTGCTGGCCCCCGTTTTTGATTTGAAATCTGTGACCCGATATTCTTTTATGAAGTGAACCCTTGGTTTCACCAACATAAATCATAAATATGCCCACAAAGATTACATTCTATTTCGAAGACAACATTAGAAGATTTGCAGTTCAGATTTTCCCAAGTTTTTATATAGAAGCTCTGTCCAGTAAGACTACTACTAGTGAAAGAAGTGTTAGTTATCAAAATGTCACAGGTTTTACAGTTTTTCGCAGAGCAATTTGAAATAGAAGACATGGGATCGGAAAAGGAATCTTCAAATATGTCTCTCATAGAAACTTTACATTCTTTCAAACATTTGTATGAACTATCGGTTTTATACCAAAACTGGGAATCTGAAGACTGCACATATGACATATGTTTAATATCCCTGAGGATTATCCGAAGCGCTTGTCGTGGTGTAGGGAGAAGAGGTGGTGGAATGTGCAAAATCAGTGGTCAAAAGTGATATTCAGCGATGAATCTCAGATATGTGTCGGTGAAAACAATCGTGTTTATGTTTGGAAAAAAGCAGGAGAGGGTTGGAGACCTGACTTAGTGCCACGACAAAATGGCCGCAAGTTCAGTATTATGGTGTGGGGGTGCTTGTGTTTCGGCGGCAGCGGAACCTTGTGTCGCGTGGAAGGGAACATTAATTCAGAAAAATATACATGTATAAACATCTTAGATACAAACCTCTGGCCAGTTATAGTGCGGCATTTCCCACACCGAAGTTACCTTTTTCAAGATGATAACGCTCCCGTACATCGTTCTCGAGTTACACAGGATTTCATTGCCAGAAATCGAATAAAGAACATGAGCTGGGCTGCACAGTCTCCGGACTTAAATATCATTGAAAATGTATGGCTTTATATTAAAAGAAAACTCCAGTCCCAGATGCACAATATAAATTCCGCAGACGAACTTTTTCAACACACGCTTAGGATATGGCAGGACATCAACGTTAATTAGGGTGAATTCACCATGCATCGGACACCCTTGCACTTCAACAAGTTCTAGTGATATCGCTACCAACCGAATATTATCAAAATGGAGCCTTACATGTAGTATGTGGTTAAAATTAAAATTTGTGACACAATCGTGCCCTATTTATTGAGAAAATATCAATAAAAACCAATTTTTTCGAAATAAGTCTGAACTCAACATGGATCGTACAATATTCACCATGCATCGGATATACGATATTTAAACCAGAAAAATGTCATACCTTGATCTCGGTGCTTTAAAATTAGTGATATCGAAACAGTTTTATCTTTTATTTAAAAATTAACCTTCTTATCAAATTTGAATGACTATTTCGATCCACAAATAGGAAGAGATTTTAGTTGCATCACATTGCCTTAGAAAGGCTATACAATGCTAGTAATATGGCAACTCGCGCCTTTGTCTCGTGGGTTATAATCATCTAGTTTAAAGAAATAAATTGAGTCCACTTGTAGTCGTCATATATCAATAATTTGTGTTTTCACTGAAAATTTAGAGTTTCTATTTTCTATTTCCGTCAAAAACAGCTGTCATTTGGGTTTTACATGAAAATGGAAGTGATTACACATGCATCGGAAAGTGTCCGATGCATGGTTAATTTGTGTCCGATGTACGGTGAGATAAACATACTAGTTTAAAACAATTATAAAATATATTATACAAACATTGAAGTAAAATTTTTGAAAAATTTCTGTAATATTATCAATCATTGGCAAATTTTACCAAGGTCCGACCCTTTCCGTTGACGTCTATTTAAAAGAACGACAACTCTAAAAATTGCAAAATCGTAAAATTCTGGTTACTACCCTTTGATGATGCAAATATGACGTAATTTCAAGGCCATTCTTGTGGTATTTTTATCACAGCATGAAAATAAAAATCGACATCATTAAAAAGTTTAATTCTTCATCTTTAAGACAGAAACAAGTAAAAACACGGGGAGACTCAGGTTCAATGAAAGTTTATTGCTTAAAGTTGTCCGAAGCAAGGTATGTGTCCGATGCATGGTTAACTCACCCTATGTCAAAAACCTTTATAATTCTATTCCAAGAAGAATACAGCAGGTCATCAGATTTAAAGGGTCATCTTACTAAATATTGAGGTAAGTTATTTTGTGTTTTTATCTTAGCAGTAGCTGTCAAGACGGTTTTTCGCACGAGTTGTCTCTCTTGTGTTGGAAACGTGACGCCATTTTTTTCTCAACACTTTTGTCCCCCAACTGTAGGTTTGGTGATAAAAATAGTTTTTTCATTGCCTGGTATATTTAGAAAATAATTAAGAAATTTTATTTGATATAAGTACAAACATTTGAGAAAGGGGGGGGGTAAAACCGAATCTCTCTCTCTCTCTCTCTCTCTCTCTCTCTCTCTCTCTCTCTCTCTCTCTCTCTCTCTCTCGTCTGTTTAATAAAAACTATGACCGCATATTACTTAAATATGAAGTCGTGAAAAATTAATATATAACAAATAATATGAATGCCTCTTTTTATCAACTTGTCCGAGTATAATCACGGCCGGGAAACATGTAGAAGTCTGCTCAGTAAATCATCATAAAAAATAAAACTGACTGATAAATATATTATTGCATTAAAATTTTAAAATACGGGTGTATTTATACAATACGTCCACACACCTTTGTAAAATATTTTATTTTTTTTTTTCACTTTATTTTAGACGGAATCGTCTTGGCACGGAAATATATGTATGGTTTTTACAACCGTTGTAATTCATTCTATAAGTCCGTAGTTTGCTCTTCTTAAATCCACATTACAGGTAACTCTTGATGGCTCGAACTTCGATCTCTCGAAGTTCTTGATCGCTCGAAGTGAGTCTCCGGTCCCGAATTTTTCCACTATATAACTAAGCAAATTTACTCTTGATTTCTCGAACTCTTGATCTCTCGAAACCCTTGATCCCTCGAAGTCAAAATGCAGTCCCGCTATGCATATTCTATTAGAATTTACCCTCGATACCTCGAAGTGGCTTTGTGTATACAAGATTATATAATTAGCACCTTTACCTGAACATTTAAATGGTCCCAGGCAGAAGACGCGGGTCTCGAGGAACAGGATGTTTATTCAGGTGACACTTATGCTGCAAGGTGATAATTGATTTATAACGAATCATATTTTGCCTATATGATATTAAAATAATTATCATCGACTGTCTTACGATAATTTAGAGACGCAATGTCATTGAAAAGTAGTAATTTATTAAAAGACAAAATACTAATTTGATTTTTATTTCGAGTCAGTGTCAAAGTTAAACGAAATATGAAAAAAGCAGAAACAGCCTCAATGTCAATATGACGACTATTATTGGACAAATACTTACAGAACTGCGTTCAATGATCATGTTTGGAATAGTCAAAGCTATGTACGACGCTGTAAAATGTCGTTTTCATGTAACGAATGCGTAGCATGATGTCCGTATTACAAAGAATAAATAAATATACATGATATGACGATATACATTTTTTCTTTACTCAATTTAATGAAATATTCATCTGAATTACGAAAAAATATCGTTGTTTTATAAAAACCACGTGTAAAAGGTTAGCACTGCATGAAAATCATTACATCCGGTAAGACTAATTTTAAAACCTGTCAACAAACCCGGAAAATTCCGGACTCTTGAAAACTCGAACTCTTGATCTCTCGAAGTTTTTCCTCGGTCCCGCGGACTTCGAGGTTTCGAGAGTTACCTGTATTTGTAATGATTGTATATATCAAATAAGAATAAACATATTTATTTTACAACTAGATTAATTTTATCTTTTATACTACAGCGTTCGGTAACAATTACAATGTTTTACAGATATAAAAATCGTTTATTAAAAAGTTGAATTTAAACATCGTACATATGCGCAGAAAATATTGTTAGAAACTTAAATTAAAAATTTTACTTAATGTGAATGTATCGTCTTTCTTAAGATACTTTTCATTGATTTGTTTGTTTATTTATTATTCATTTAATTTTTAGCACCAGGCATACATACAATAGAATAGTTTCAATGTAAGGAAATGATCAGAGGGATTCCGAACAAATCGTTCATCTTGCGTTCACCGTTCGTTCACCGTTCACTTTGCGTTCGCATTTGCGCTCCGTTCGCGTTCTGCGTTCGCTCACCGTTCACACATCGTTCACCAAGTTGCCTTTGAACAGCGTTCACACATCGTTCACTCACCGTTCGCTCTGCGTTCGTTCAGCGTTCGTTCACCGTTCGTTCAGCGTTCTCTCACCGTTCAAGTGGGAAAGTAGAACGTTTCAGGGACTGTAACTTTTGAACAGTTGGTGCTACGACTTACATACTTTACAATAAAAAAAAAATATTTTGGATTTCCAACGTTTCGGCTTGAGCATCACTGAAGAGACACAATTTGTGGAAATGCGCATCTGGTGCATCAAAATTTTTACCGTATATCCCTGACAAAAATTTACAATAGTTAACTATAGTTAATTATAGTTTACTATAGTGAACTATAGTGAAAACTTTGATACTTTGATTTACAATGAAAGTTTACTCTGGAACTTTTTTTGAGATTTCAAAGCTAAAATTCTCTAAAATTTGATAACAGTAATGTAAAATTTGGAAATAATGTGTGAATATACAAATAATATTTCAATTCAATATAAAAAATGTGCAGGTATGAATTGAAGAACAAAAAATATAACGCTCTGAAATCCATAGTAAAGATACTTTGATTTACTATAGTGAAAAAACTTTGATACTATAGTAAACTATAGTTAACTATAGTACTTTTTTGTTAGGGATGATTTACATAGGTAATCCTTGTGACAAGACCTTCCTTTGGATACCAGCAACTTTGACCCTTTGACCTTGGAGTTTGACCTACTTTTGGAAAACTTTAACCTTGGCCATAACTTTTGAACAGTTGGTGCTACGACTTTCATACTTCACATATGTAATTCTTGTGACAATACCTTATTTTGGATACCAACAACTTTGACCTTTTGTCCTTGACCTCGGAGTTTGACCTACTTTTGATAAACTTTAAACTTAGCCATATCTTTTGAACGGTTGGTGCCAGCGCTTTCATATTTTACATGTGTATTTTTTGTGAGAAGGCCTTTCCTTGGGCACCATTAATTTTGACCCCTTGACCTTGATATTTAACTTACCTTTGAAAATTTTAACCTTTTCCATATCTTTTAAATGGTTGTTGCTAGGGCTTTCATATTTCACAGGTATATTCCTCGGGACAAGAACTTACTTTGGGTTCCAACAGATTTGATTTGCATTTAAGAAAGTTTAACCTTTGCTATAAGTTGCCATATGGGGGCATCAGTGTTTCAAAAACACATTTTGTTATACTGGGAGACCTGTCTGTCAGTATCATCTGGTTATTCTGTGTACTCATGAATGAATAGGTACCGAACGACAAGTATCCTCGGGAACAGAGTGTCCACCAGCAGAGATACATGTTCGGTGGTTAAAATGAAATATTAATTCTTCCGTCTTTTTTTTTTTTTTATTTTGTACAGTGTTTGCATGTTTAACCCCGAGGTGCCCAATTAAATGGTGTTTTTGCAAGGCCATACAGTACATGTATATAAATCTTGACCATTTTTAGATATACATATCAGAAACATTAATTCCTTAACTTGAAAAGTCTCAATTCTGCTAGCCAGTTTTTATTAATGCTTGTAATTTACGAGTTTCATAAATTAAACTTCTGGTAACACCGTATAATTTTCTTTAATTGAGGAATTTTAAAGGGGCATAGACCCAGATTTGAAGTTAATATTTTCTCAAATTTTCTGTATTATATCATAAATTATATGTTGCTATAGCATTACACATATATAATATAAACGTTAACTGTTTTCTAAACAGGGCACGAGCTCTGTAATTGCTAATGTTTACGTTTCAACGGCTGTGTTCAATTTGTTAAACTTTGAACACATCGCTGAGCACGGACTGACAATACTAGTGAGTTGGGTATGCTTTCTCACGTTTCTACTCTGAATTTTCTGGATTATATCTTAATTTTTTCATTAATGCACAAACATTCTACTTTTCTTAAGGTTTTGCCAAAGGTCAACGTGTCCAAAAATTTATTTTTGCAACAGCTCCAAAACTATGTGGTTTATAAAGTTCAAACTTTTACAGTTTATAAATATATCATTGGTTTACAGATAGAAAGTATCACTTGATAACAAATACTTAGAGAAAGTATTTATAAAGAAAAAATCTTTTTAAAAATGCATATATTTTTAAAAAATACACCTAATTAATTCCGTACTTTAAGTGAAAGCCACCATTGCAGAAATAATATATGTTTATCAATGAAAGGCAAGTTGGACTTCGATAGCCTCTGGAAAGTTGTTTACCCTGTTTATTTTGTCCAAATGTTAAGATTTGAAACTGAAAGTACATTGCAAATGGCGGATTTTATAAGGGTCTTGTCTTTATATATGTCATGCTTTCAATAACAGCCTTTCAGAGACCATTCACGTCCAACTTGCCCTTCATTGATAAACATATATTATTTCTTCAATGATGGTTTTCACTAAAAGTACAGAATTAAGCAGGTGCATTTTTTTTTAAAATATGCAAATTTTTTGAGATTGTTTTTTCTCAAAAAAATATATTTTTTTAAATATTTGTTTTTAAGTGATACTTTCTATCTGTTAATCAATGATTTATTTATAAACTGTAAAAGTTTCAACTTTATACCTCACATAGTTTTGTAGCTGTTGTAAAAATAAATTTTTGGGCATGTTGACCTTTGTAAAACCTTAAGTATTAAAGATAAAGTTTACTTTGTGAAAGTGCAAGGATGTGTCAATCAAACGCGTCCTGAAATTCGTAGTTTCAATAATTTCCAGATAAAATAAGTTTTTTTATTATATTTGAAATTTTAGCGAAATGCTAAAGCAGCATATACGTCTTGATATTATACAGAAAATTTGAGAAAATATTACCTTCAAAGAGCTAGGTACGTTAGCTAATGTCAACAGGCCCTGCAAAATGCTTAAAAAATAAAGTTTGCGTATCCTCACTAACAATGTATATTTATAAAGTTTATGATCCTAAGTCCTTGTATATGTAAATGTTTGGGCGGATCCAAGCCTCTTATGCTGCTATGTAATATCCAAACCTATGCCGTTTCCGGAAAACAAGCAATGTTCTTCACTTTTCACCCGGTTTTTGGGAAAATTCGATGTGGCCACACGCATCGGCCACGAAGATATTTTAACCAGAAATACTATAACATAAAAGGGATTGATTTATACAGGTTTCGTTCTGGCCGTGGGCTGTGGCCACATTGAATTTTTACAAATTCTGATATTATCAGTCGTCTGCTATACGGATCTTGACGTGAGGGGAATGGAATATTAGCTTGGTAATTTGATTATATTCGTAGAAAATAAATAACAATTGAATACATGTTTATTTTATAGAAATCTAAATGATAAAATGCATTACTTTAATAACTCATTTGTAAAAAATTCGTATCCGCGACTACCTTTTTAACTTTCGTTTTCATTCCAGGCAACAATTCGGGAACAAGCAAAACTCAGGCAAATGTACACATAAAACGTCTAAATTTCTGAAGGTCTGTTGTAAAAAGGTTTAACTGAGATGTTTTGGGGTTGTTAAGTTTATAAAAAGGCATCTTATGTTAATATTAAGGCAAAAACCTAACTTCTCCAGGTTGTACATCGAACTCTAAATATAGACGTCCTTATTGTTTACATTGACAACGTACAGTGACGCGCCAAAAGTTTTTCCCATTTTTCAGTCTTTCGTTCGATATTTTACTGTAAACAATACGTTGTTTTATCAAACATTTTGATAAAAAATAATTGAGAATTTCTCATAGTAAGAGAAAACTATACTCAGATGATTCATTTTAGATATTAAAAAAATTCTCAAATTAACGACTTTTTATTATCTGTAAAAATGCTGGAAAGTTTACATGTTTCAATGCACAGATGAATTATTTTAATATTATAGCACTTGCACCCTTTCTCCAAAAGCTTAATTAGTACATACGTATACTTATATTTAACGTATGATAATCTTTCAATGAATTAAATTTATATACCATCACATAGAAACGAAAAAAGAAAATACACCATTTAATATGTTTTTATGTCTTCTCAAAAATAATTGAAATGATAATTGAGAACACTAGAGGCATAAGTACATGTATATGTTATTTATTCCCTGAAAACTGAGAAACAATGCAGTTAAATTTAAGGGGGAGAAAGAAGAATGGGGAAATTACATATAACTATTAAGTTTTCCTTCAGAGAAGTTAAGATGAGAATATTAATAAAATAATATTGGACTAACATGATACTCATTATAATAAAAACTTATGAATGGGACAGCAGCTTCATATAATTTGGGAAATTCTAAGATACTGAAAATATTTTTTAGAATTTATTTTATATATCTATAATTTTTTTTCTAAGTCATTTATTTTACACCCTCCCTTTTGTGACAGGAAAAACTCTCCAAAATATTTGCAAATTCATTGATTCTTACTAAATCAAATAATATTAATAATTAAAATATCTTCCTATGAGATACACATGTATACAATTTGATACTATACAATTATTGCATGACGTGAGGAAAATATGAAGATTTATTCAGCAAAGAAAAATTATACGAATTTTTTTGGTTGAATAAATCTTCATGTTTCCTTAACATTCATGCAATAGATTCTTATTATACCGAAACAAGCAAGGCCTTTAAAAATAAACACAAACTTTCAAAAAGTTACTGGAACACTTAACCGAAGTCCCTTGGACACTTCGCATTTAGTTTTTTTTTTTTTTTTTTTTTTTTTTTTAAATTTTATTTAGAAGTATCCTTATTGAAGAAGACCACCGATTTTGTCATTGCATTCAATGCCTTTATTCTAAATTTTGTGATGTCTGCTGTTGTCGGGAGTTTCGTCAACGAACGATTTATAAGTATCGCGAGAAAATGCACTTGGTTTTCCTAGGAGGTTAAATATGATGAAAAGCATGACGACGACAGGGAAATATGAAGCGTTACGTGACAATTTAGAACCAATCAGATAACGCGTTGTATAGAATAATTATAATGAGGTATAAAAATAAGATGTATGCGTGTATGTGTGTGTGTGTGTGTGTAGGGGGAGGGTCCCACTTAGGCTTTTTACAAGCTTATATATCATACTTAAAATCTCGAAAATCGGGAAGTTGAACTACTTGGCCAGGTGTCTCAAGGTAACCCCCCCCCCCCCGACCCTTGCCTCTGAAATCCCCCTTCACCAACTCAGGTGACATACGTACCAGGTAGATACTAGTATTGTCTTTGGATAGAACATTTTAGCGTTACAATATAAAGACTCAGGAGAATTATTTTCAGATCTTAATTTCTTCTTGTTGTTTGTCCCCAAACGATCAATAGTCAGGTTCTAAAGCTGAAACCACGAGAGGAATGAAATTCAACATGACGCTGGTTGATGCGTTATTAAAAGTCATGTTTGTTTAACCTTATGCTTACAGTCATTTTGAAAAAACCCGCGTTTCGAGACACTGGTAACCTTATCGCTGTACTTTGTATCCAACTTAAGACAACCCAACGTAATAACTTTTTTGTAAAAAAAATAAATCGACATCTTTAAAGTCGCAGATGAGTGCGTATGGCCTAGGGTTGAATTGCTACAACCTTTTTATGAAGGGTTGAAAAAATATACCTATCTATTATAAACCAAGTCAAAGCTTAATAAAAATTAAATATGTCATGTATGAGATGAGTCGACCATCTTAATTTTCTGATATTTTTAATATCGATTATTGGAGGGATGATGGATATGTTCAGAAAAATCACAAGTAATGCCCATGAAAACAAACAACGTCCAATCATAAAGTTATGTGTTGATATGGTAAAAAAGGCGTCAGAGACATAATTAATGATTGTTAAAATTACTGGGAATAATCGAAATATTTTTTAACGCATTTGACAAAGCAATTCATCATATATTTCACAAAGTTTTGGAAGAAAAGTATTGGCTGAATTAATTCCCCATTAGACAAATTAAATTAAATTTTATTACTGCTATTAATTGAATTTACATCAGCTGTTTTGTATGGCTTTGCAAGTTTCCTGTTGGAAAATTAGGAAAATGATTTTAATTTATTCTTTGTTAGTTGACACCTTTGACTGTGGTCCAAATTCAAAGATCAATTTGCAAGGTCATCGTAAACTTAAAGAAAATGCTGGTGGAAATGATGAAGGCATGTCACCTAGAGCCTGACTCTGACTCAAAGATATGTAATTTAGATCCAGTCTATACTATATGTATGAATTTTGACAAATGAAAAAAGTTAACTTTGACGTATAGTTTACAAGGAACCTTAGGGTCAACTTTGATTTTTTTTTTTATTATTTGATATACCAGTAGCTTACTTTCAACCCCCCCCCCCCCTTCCTCCCTTTCTCAGCGCAATAGCGACCTAGAATATATTTTTACTTTAAACAAAACCTTGGAGTAACTCAGAATTTCAGGATTCTGAAGTCAATGAATTTTACTAGATATTTCTTAAGTTGCAGGCACGTAGTATTGGTTTTGAAATGCGGAGGCGGGAGGGGGGGGGGGATCAAACTTGAAAATCCCATTTCGTGGGAGGGAGGTCCAACTTCTCAACTTCTTCCACATCAATTTTTTTCATACATCACCACATAACCCTGCAACAAAAAGTGGGGGAAGGGAGCTACTAGCCCTTCAATGGACATTTTCGATAGAAAAGGTAATGTTCGAATAAAAAAAAAAGGGGGGGACAGCCCCCCCCCCCCAATACTTCGAGCCTTAGTTATTATAACATCCTGGTGATATAATTCCTTATTATTTTGCTTCCCATTGATCTCTTTTGCATGAATAATTTAATAATTTTTTAAAATTGTATTGATTTATCTCAAAACGGGCGATTTTCGGTAATATAAAATTATAACTTGAACCTTAGTGCAAATAGGTCAAAATTAATGCTAAAGTTACATGTAGATATATTTCCTCGTTTACTGTTCTTGTTTGTTAATAAAAGCTTCATTTCAAGGATCTTTTTGCATTCTCTATCTATTTTTTTTAAACATTCCTGAAAAAATAAATTTATTTGTGGAGAAAAACAGACTGCACATTATGCAAGCAATTTTGACTGCAGTTATGATATTCAGGTATATCGATACTATGGAGGTCATTTACTCTTTAAAACATTCTTTTTTGTGCAATATTTTCTTTGAAGTAAATAAACCATGCAATGTAAACATTTTCATGTAAGATTTTTTACGTATAACATACATTGATACATTAAATTAAGTTGTTATTTAAATGTACTAAATTGACAGCAATAATGACGTCATAGTGCTCAAAGCGGTTAAATGCAATAAAATACATTCCATTTTTAGAGGGCTATTGCAACTAAACTATAAAAGGTAGATAAAAATTGTTGATATATTTATAAAGTTTAAATCCTCAACTCATTTCTTTATAATTATTTAAAATTTTCAAAGAAGGGCCGATTTTCACTACTAACGTACCTGGCTCTTTGTGTCTATGTCCCTTTAAGCTTTAAAATATACGTGTTTATTGTTAGCAATACACATTTATACACCCACTTTATTTTTATGTAATCTATTTATCTATTATATTTACAGAAAATCACCGCGAGCCAAAAATACCCCCACAAATCGAAAGTTGAAATTCGGTGAAAATGTAAATCCCCCGATTATATTTTTAAAAAGGGCATGGTCCTGCGGAAGTTTATAGTGACATATTATAGTAAGCAGAAAGAGTGGTAAGTCTTCAATTATATTACATGTACATATATATTCCAAGTATCTAACAAGGAAATTAAGTATACTGTATACTCACCACAAATAACGTTCAGCATATTATAGTCGATGCTCAAAAGATTACTTTATGAGGGTTTGTGACGGTACATATTGTCGTTTTGTACATATTGTCGTCGGCGACAATATGTACATACCCTTACTGCACATATTGTCGTCCATCGGTACATATTGTCGCCGGCTGAAAAGTTACACATGTACATATTGTCGCTGGCGACATTATGTACCTCACCCTCACTGTACATATTGTCGCCCCACAGATATTGTTGCTTAAAGATTTCTTTTGTTGATTTTTGGTAGTTTTGTGAATGTAATTGGTGTGTGAATCACACTGACGTGTCTCGTATGCTATTTCATGCAGCGTGATTGTGACGGTACATTTTGTCGTCCTGTTCATATTGTCGACGGCGACAATGTGTACCTACCCTCACTGTGCATATTATCCTCCATCAGAACATGTCGCAAGACAATGCACTTCAATGCTCCATATAAATATGACTAATCATTGCTTTACTGTTTTTGAGAAGATAATTTTTAAAGAATTTTCCCATATATTCCTATGTAAAACTTTGATCGCCCATTGTGGCCCCACCCTAGACCCGGTTTAATTTGAAGATACTTGAATCTGCGCTACCTGAGGATGCTTCCATATAAACATCACTAATCACAGGCCTACTGCTGTTCCTCAGTGGTGGATCCAGAAATTTCAAATTTCAGAACGGAGGGGTGGGTTGGGTGGGGGTTCGGTTCAGAACTTTTTTTGACAAGCAAAAATAAGTAATTTTTATATAAAGATGTGTTACTGTATATTTTAAGTAGATTATTTTATCATGAAATTTTACCTGTGGACTAAATTGAGAGTATATAAAAGTTAAACAGAATTTACCAAAGCAAAAAAAAAAAATCAAACTACCGGGGGGGGGGGGGGGATGCCGGTGCTGTCTGGTTTTCGAGAAGATTTTTAAAGATTTCCTGTATATATTCCTATGAAAAACTTTGATCATCCATTGTGGCCCCACCCTACCCCTGGGGGTCATGATTTGAGCAAAATTGATTTTGCTTTTGTTTGTTTGTTGTTATAATGTCCATCTCGAGAATTTTTTATTCATATGTAGACGTCACCACTTGCCGGTGGAGGGCTGCAAACTTGGACCTATACTTGGCACTCAGGGTAATTGAGCAGTGAGGGATCTTTTTGTGCCAGCTAGTACATCAAAATTGAACGTACGCTATGTAATGAATCTTTCACATAAGTATCATCTCTTCTGATCCAGTAATTCTTGAAAAAAAAAAATTGAAAGAATTTTTTTCTAAATATTTTATGAAAAAAACTTTGATCACCTTTTCTAGCCACACCCTTCCCCCGATTGAATGATCTGAATAAAACTGAATCTACACTTCATAATAAAGCTTTCACATAAGTTTCAACTTTTCTGACACAGTGGTTCTTGAGAAGATTTTTAGAAGATGTCACTAAAATTTTTAAATTTATTAATTTTTATCTACTTTCCTTGAAAGAGGGCATGGCCCTTAATTTGAACAAACTTGATTCCCCTTTATCCACGGATGTTTTGTGGCAAGTTTGGTTGAAATTGACCCAGTAGTTCTTGAGAAGAAGCTGGAATTGTGAAAAGTTTACAGACAGAGGAACGGTCAGACAAAATGTAATCAGAAAAGCTCACTTGAACTTCCAGTTCAGGTGATCTAAAAATACCAACCCCAACACCAATTATATCTGCACATGATTGTATATAAGAATGACGCAAAAAATAATTTCCAAATAATCATTACTACTGAACAAAAAACTAATACATGTTGTATTCAATCTCTAGGTATAAATTACAAGAAAAAAGAATAGGCTGATTTATGAGATATCTCAAGAATTACGGTATCTTTAACATACATGTATCATAGTGATGTACATCAATCCTGGACAGAATTTTCTAACCAAAAAGTTTTCTCCCTACAGTATAGCGAGTCATGCTGTCTGTCTCCCTCCGTGCGTGTGTATGTGTTTGTCAATCTCTCTTTCCTTTCTCAAGTAAATATTCGTCAAAACAATATATCGACGACAATATATGCCGACCTTGACTGTACATATTGTCGCCGACGACAATATGTGCTGGTGCTTGACTGTACATTTTGTCGTCCATTATGCAGGAGGAAAATAAGGCTCGTCTCGGTACATATTGTCGCCGGCGACAATATGTACCGATTGACGACAATATGTGCCGTGAGGGTAGGTACATATTGTCGCGGACGACAATATGTACAAAACGACAATATGTACCGTCACATGGTTCAGTTGTCCCAAAATTCCGTAAACTGAGTTCATATCTATCGCAGAAATCAAGGTATCTTTATATAATTTTGTGGGTGTATAAAGTGTGTTTTTAGCTGATAAATTTCGAAGTTTTACGAAGTTTTAACATCATTACTTGAAAAACATACGTTTAATTGGACTTTTAATGTTACCGTGTCCTACCACCCGGCGCAATCTTCGACGTCAAAAAATACGTAAACTTCACCTGTACGAATTTTTGGGGAACATGCATTAATTATCAGAATCACATTTTCTACTTTCACGTAGAGATTTGTGAAATAGATATGAAATATTATAATTGTTATGATGTACTTAACATTAAAATATACACCAAAAAAGTTTAAATTGCATGCATCTATTAATAATTCATAAAAATCTCCTTATCTCCGAGGGCATTTTTGTTTGTCTTTCCAAAAGGAGTGGAACTGTGTAGCTTAGAAGACGATTTCTATGTCTATTTCTTTCGGCTGGTCTCTTTATTTGCGTCGTTTTCCATATTTACCTTGAAAAACTTCAAATAATACATACTTGAATTTATCTATGTGTTCCAAACATTTGTGTCTTCTAATGCACCTCTATTAAAGTTCCGATCTACATTTTATCATATTCCATTGCGCCGCCTGTGTCAATGCGGCGTCATTTTTTTGAAAAAGTCAAGCGTCTAACGAGTGCAAATAAACGTTATAACATTCTTATTAATGAAGGCATATGCGTTAAAATTGGAATAAAGATAGTTATTTATGGAATTTGAGAAACTATCATTTTTATCCTACGAAATTTTGATAAGAAATTTCTTTTTTTGCGAGATGTTACATTTTATATACCGATTTTTAATAGCAAATTTTGAGATTGTGCAGCCTCTCTACATCAGATATTGAATTATTTCATTTAAATAGGATAAATTTGTGTAATAACGCAATGTTTTACACTAAAAATATTAGTTGTTAGTAGTTTTAGTTATTTTGAAAGTTTCATTAATTTATGACACTCGGTTACTACAAAACGACGCTTCTCTACGGAATTCTGGGACAACCCTCGTAAACACTGTTAAATTTTTTTTATATGCATTTTAAGGGAAAAAAAGGAGAGTCAATTGTACGTAAATAACTGTATCAAATTAAAGCTTTTTATCTGTGATGCATGTTTTTTAACTCTCTACTTTTGTTTAATGTACAATATAAAATGTAACTATTAATTTTCATCTTAATGTATGTATTCTCAGTTTACATCCCGTTTACTTTTCCAAAATCAATTAAGTATTAGGAGGGAGGTTATGTAGAATTGAATGGCTATTTAAAATTCACTTGTGTTAAATCCCTGTTTAAAATGTGATTTTCCGAAAGCACTTTCAAACAATACGTGTGTATTACGTACCTGCCGTCGCCGGGGTGGCGCGGTGGTTAGAGCCTTTGCTTTAGAATAGCGGAGTATGAGTTGATCCTTGCGTCGCGAGTTCGAATCTCATTGTGGGACGCGGAGACCGAATGACACCGTATAAACCGAAGTCCCTTGTCGCAGTAGGTGCTGACTCTACCAATCGATATGGCTTTCGAATAGGGGTCAAACATTTCGTTTAAGATAAATAACTTTATACAATCTTTATAATATGAATGGGGTAATGGAAAAAAGTAATTGTTATTGAATGTAATTATTTACATTTTTCAAATTATATTAGAAGTAACTTGTAATAGACCTATTTTTAATTACACAAGTACCATCTTCGCTAGCCAAGGGTTTCTGATACGCTGCTCTTCTCATAAGCCCTTGGCATACGGTGTTAAAAAAAGTTGGGATTTTTTTCTCAAGTTGTGATTGGAGTTGATCGACATCGTTCGACCAATCAACAACTGTTTTTTTGCAAATGACGATATTTGCGTTCGGGATATATCTTGACTCTTTAATATTGGGAATGAAAAACGCAAGCAAACAACGATCCGTAAGATAACATGCTATTCTATGAATAGCTATATGGTGTCATCCAATATCTTAAGCTACGTGCAAAATATATGATTAAGAATCAATACTAAAGATGTAGACTTGCATTTTAACATGTTTAAATAACAAATTAACATAACTCAATACCTTCTTGATAATTATTCTTTAAAAACATTATTTTTTTTAAATAGCTTTTTATTTCTATCGATGACGCAATCTGTGCGTACCTGGTAAAAATCGTGATCACGTGACGAAAACAATCCCGTCTTTTGTCAGCACCGTATGCCAAGGGTTTATGAGGAGAGTAGCGTATCAGAAACTCTTGGCTAGCGAAGATGCACAAGTACGTGTAAATTTGATTTAATTTATCTTACGCTGGAAAAAATGCTATGTCATTTCAATTACTTTTCAATTACAATTCAAGTACTTCACATATTTCATATGACATAAAAGGAAAATATCTCCATCACAGTCACGTTATACTCTCCTTTTTAAGAATGAAATATATGGAGATAACGAACAGTATTCAAGCTCAAAAGTCCATTTAACATTACAAAATAGCAGCAGAGCAAACACGGACCTCTAAGACATCAGAGGTGGGATCAGGTGCCATGGAAGAGTGAGCATCCCCTGCCGACCAGTCACACCCGCTGTGTGCTCCTTGTCATGATCGGGAAATAACGAAAAATCCGTCGAAAATTCAGTGTGTAAATAATGGCCTCACAATTAGTATGAAACAAGATGTGTTTGTGAAACACTGATGCCCCCGTATGGCAACTTATAGCAAAGGTTAAACTTTCTCAAATGCAAATCAAATATGTTGGTACCCAAAGTAAGGTCTTGTCTCGAGGAATATACCGGTGAAAATGAAAGCCCTAGCAGCAACCATTGAATACATATGGAAAAGGTTAAAGTTTTTCAAAAGTAAGACAAACATCAAGGTCAACTGGTCAAAATTAATGGTGCCTTAGGAAAGGCCTTCTCATAAGAAATATACAGACGAAATATGAAAACTGAAGCACCAACGGTTCAAGAGTTATGGCCAAGGTTAAAGTTTTTCAAAAGTAGGTCAAACTCCAAGGTCAAGGTCAATGAGTCAAAGTTGTTGGTATCCAAAGGAAGGCCTTGTCACAAGAATTACATATGTGAAGTATGAAAGCACCAACGGTTCAAAAGTTATGGCCAATGTTAAAGTTTTTCAAAAGTAGGTCAAACTCCAAGGTAAAAGGCTCAAAGTTGTTGGTATCCAGAGGAAGGATGAAAGCCTTAGCACCAACTGTTCAAAAGTTATGGCCAAGGTTAAAGTTGGATAAAACTTTGCAAAACTGGGTAAAACTCCAAGGTCAAGTCAAATATGGTGGTACCCAAAGAAAGGTCTAGTCACAAGGAATACACATGTGAAATATGAAAGCCATAGTTCCAACCAATCAAAAGTTATGGGCAATGTTAAAGTTTTTGCGGACAAACAGACAGACAGACAGACAGACAGACGGACGGACGGACAGGGCAAAAAATATATACCCCCGAATCTTCGATATGGGAGCATAAAAAAAAGTCAGTCAGCATTTGACTTAATGATAGATTGTATTCGCTGACAAGGTCATTGTACAGACCATAGAACTTACGACATGATGACTTTAAACGAGACTGCTGATATTCTTGTTTCAGCAACTTGTTTGTCAATAACTTAAATCGTTTTAGAAATTGTTCATACGTGGAGCACGCCCTTGCGTATCGAATCAAATGAGAGATATAAACCCCGTATACAGGTGATAAGGGTGTATTGCTGCATAAGTAAGTGAAGTTGATGATTGAAAAGTTAAAGTCATCACGTTTATCATAAAGCTTCGTTGTTAGATTACCATTAACGTCTTTTTTCTGATAAAATATCCAAATATGAAACAGATGTGTCAAACTCTTTTATCTCAAGCTCACCAGGATATATCGTGTCGACATACGAATGGAAATAACCATTGTTAATTGACAATAAGTCGTCGATATATCTAAATGTCGAGTTGAAGGCCACAGTGTTTTCATCTTTTCACGTAAAAGATTTTGAATAAATTCAGCTACATATGAATACAAATTTGGTCTGCTAATAACGGGGTGCAATTGGTACCCATGGGAATTCCAATAGATTGTTTGAAGACCTGGTCTCCAAAAACCACATAGATATTGTCAATCAGAAACTCGAACATCAATTTTCTTCAATTATACAAAATCAAATGTTTACATGCAAATCAAATAAATGATTAATTTTTCAAACATGTATTTTGGCCTGATTGAAGTAATGTCAATTTGTTTACACATGTTATTACAATACACATTAAGAATATTATAAGTATTACGTTTATCTTAAGATTTGTATATGTATCAGAGTGACTCTTTTATTTAGATATCATGAAATATTTTTTTATTTGATCATTAATATGAAAAAATAAGACATAGCCTGTATCATTATTATTTCTTTCTTGATAAGAGACAATTGCCTGTAAGTTTCAGATGAAATTTGCAGTCAAAAAATAGTAATATTCGTATCATGATTTATTTATCTTCTAAGACATGGCAAATAGTTGTGATTGATTCAATGAAGAATTCCCTATTATCTTCAGAAAAGAAATCATGATTATATTTAAACCATTATTGTATAATTAAGACAGATTCCTTTGAATGCATTTAGCATGTTTACGTACAAGCATTATTTATGGTGCAAAAATGTTAAATATTTGCAATTTACAGTTTTCAGCTTACTACAAATGAAATAATTTTGAGTTTTTAGCTGTGACTCATTAACTCAAATGCCTGTGTTTAATCAAACTTCATAAGTCAGGAGATTTGTATACATGTGCATTCTAGAGTAGCGTGTCTGTGTAGGAAACGCACCAACATTAAAAGGTGTTAAAATTGATCCAAGATAATTCCTCAAAGGGTTTTCTTTGGTTTTGTTTCGTTTTCTTTTTCAAAAAAGGTTAAAAATCGACCACAAAGATACACAATACCCATGATATGTTTATTTATCATTATGTTCTGTCTGTCCAGAGACTGAGCAAACATTATGTTTGTATTCATTCATAAAGAATTTTAAAAAAAAATTAAAAGTAATTTGTACTTTAATATATTGGTTTTGCAAAGTTATATCTATTTAATGACATTTTTATGAGCCTGTAAATTGACTGTGATTTATTTCAATGACGAAAAAGACGAAGAATTCATAATTTTAATTCATTTCTTTTCGATGTAATCATTTTTGTTCCATTAATTCTGATGAGCAATGATGATTAACTGCATTATATCTACTTTTTTTTTGTAAATGCAACTATCATGTATTGACTTATCTTCAGATTTTTTCTGTTAATGGTTGCTAGAAAACAGTTCCCATATCTCTATGACAGATTTCTGGAACTTATTATGTTGAATAGTTATTAAAAATGTTTGACGGCAAATGATTAATTAAAAAAATTACTATGCTGTCTCTTAACTAAGAATCTAATTATTTCAATACACATCTCTAATTTCAGATCAACGGAATCACAAAAGTTTGTCCAAACTCAACACTGCTGATTGTCTCTTGCACCAAAAGTACGAAACATTCTTTTTTGACAAAAAAAAAAAAAAAAAAAAAAACCCTTAGTATTTATTACAATAGTTAATAAATTTTCAAGTCAAAAGTAGTTTTTATAATATCTCAAACTCCTCATGAAGTCTTAGACATCTTTTAGTAATAATGTTTTGTTTTAAAAATATTTATATTGATAAAAATACAAAACAACCGTCCAAAACGTTTAATTTTTTCTGAGATTTTTCAGAACTTAAGATAAAATTTCTTACATTGCAATACGTTGTTGTTTTTTTCACAGAGTAATTTACCAAAGATGTTGATGTATTGTATGCGATGTAAACGAAAGACGGAATGTACGGTTAATCCGACAATCCCTAAGAGTAATAACCCGAAAAGAAAAGAGACCAGGATATCAGGGAGATGCACAGTGTGTGGGACAAACACCTCTAAAATAGTGGGCTGATATTACCTGTAAAACATCTATTAAATTTGAGGTGATTCTAAGCATGGTGTGAATTTGATGTATAAGAAATGTTTAAAGCTTTCTTTCTGCTTACTTTTGCCTATTATTGTTCACAAAGTATCAAGATTAGATATTGTAGAACATGTATCTATTAAACTTTGTGTTGCGTTACAGTTCATCTGAAAATGTGCATGTAAATTTATGTACCCTAACTATTATTACATGTTCATGTATAACCTAATCGTATCAATGTATCTCATATGGATATTTTTTTTTAATTTGAAGAAACGTTTTAAATAATGTAATAAACAATGTCATATTCTAGCTCATCTAAGCCAAAAGCTCAAGTGAGCTTTTCTGATTGCAAATTGTCCATTTTTGTCGTTGTCATCGTATTAAACCTTTCACATTATTGAATTTTTCTTCAGAACCACTGGACCAATTTTAAATTTGAACAAAACTTGGTATCAGGGGGGTTCACGTGTGTTCAGATAAAGAGCGACACCTTCTTGGAAAGGGAGATTATAAAACCACAAAAGGGCAAAAATAGGGCTGGTGTCTTTAAAAATCTTCTCAAATGCACTAAGCCATATAAGGTTTCTGGTGTTTTTAAAAATTATCTCAAAATACACTAAGTCAGATAAATTGAAACCTAGGTGTAAGTTTTCTGACATTGTATATACTCATTATTATTCAGATCATGACCTCAAGGTCGGATTGGGGCCACAATAGGGGATCATTTGTTTTTTTTTTTTTTTTGTTTTTTTTGTTTTTTGTTTTTGTTTTTGTTTTTTTTTTTGTTTTGTTTTTTTTTTTTTTTTACATGGGAATATACCTAAAATCTACCTAAGTCGAGATCAATATTTTACTGTTTGTCAATCATACTAGAAACAATAAAGCTATTGATTTGATTGACAGGCCAGCTACCCGTGCAGCCTGATTTTTTATTTAGATCAGATGTTTCTTTAACAATTATCTGACCATGCGTCAAGCTCTTTAATGTGCCGCTTGATTTGACGCTTGGGTACCGCAAAACTCAACTCGCCTTAATTGGGAACAATTGATCTCCCCCCTCGTCTATATGACCATTTTGGGCATCATTTTGGCCAGAGAAATAAATAAGTTCTTCATGGTAAATGGAATCTTTTTTTTTCATATTAAGGGATCAAAGTTTTACCTCGGAACAGATGAGAAAGAATATTTAACAATCTTCTTCTCAGGAACATTAAGGTGATGATAAGTGATGTTAATATGCGATCATCCTCAGTGGTGCAGATTCAACTTGATTCATCTCATGGTCCCTCGGGGTAGGGTGAGGCCACAACTTTTACAAGTGAATATGTAGGGAGAACATTTTTTTTAAAATTGTCCTCTCAAGGAAAACAAAGTCATGATTAAGAATTTCAATATGTAGATATCCACATGTAGTGCGGATTCAATTTTTTTCATGCAAGGTAGGGTTCCTGTTTTATTATTATTTATTTTTTTTTTTTCAAAAGTAAATTGTAGGAGGAAACTTAATCAAATTGATATGTAAATATTCCAAAATTGTATAGTTAAAGTTGTTTTCAAATTCTAGATCTTGGGATTATGGTTAGGCTAAATTCAGGTACCAATTCTACATGATGCATGTGTAGAGGAATAAAATCTTTCTTTTTTTTTTTTTTAAATATCCAGAACAGCAAGGCATACTGATATTAGAACCAGTATGATATTTGTGATTTCAGATTGTTTAAACTTCAAAGAAAGAAATACAAATACAAATGTATTTATATAACAATTAACATAGTTCAATCTTACTTTTAACAATGCTGTATTGCTGATTTTGAAAAATACAACTGGTATTTTGTTTCGTTAAAAATTGGAAAATAAAAAAAATCTAATTTTGATTAAAAGATTTTTCAAGAAGAAGCTGTGGTGGTCTTCCAAAAGGATATATTTTCATTGCTTGTAATTAGAAATTAAGCATCTGCTTTATTTCCTTTGTTTGTAAAGATAAAATCAAAGTATACATCTGCATTTTTCTTTCCTTTTCCCAAAATATGATCATTTACTACATTGTCTGTGTCATGATCGAATGCTTTTAACTCTGTACATGTATGTTTATAATCAGGAAAACTTGCCCCTACTCTCTATTTGAACTGATCAAACCATTTTAAGTATCTATTAAAATTTAACCGTTTAAGGAAAATGAGTAAACTTTTAAAAATATTTTTATACCGCCGCTCCGAAGGAGAGTGGTTATACTGTTTTACCCTTGTGTGTCTGTCTGTCTGTATATCTGTCCGTAACAAATTTTCGTCACAGTTTTCTCAGCAACTACTCATCACAGATGATTAAAATTAGCACACTCTTTGTTTAGGTATGCCATATTGTGGGATTCATATTTGATTAAATTCGATGTCAACTTTCTGCTTATCCGTACGTCTGTCCGTACCAAATTTCTGTCACAGTTTTCTCAGCAACTACCCAGCGCAGATGCTTGAAATTTTAGCACATTCTTTGTTTAGGCATGCCATATGGTGGGATTTATTTTTTTAATCTGATGTTAACTTCCTGTTTATCCGTGCATCTGTCCGTACCAAATTTGTCTGTCCCTAACAAATTTTCGTCGCAGTTTTCTCAGCAACTACTCATCACAGATAATTCAAATTTTAGTATACTCTTTGATTAGGCATGCCATATGGTGGGCTTCATTTTTGATGAACTCTGATGTCAACTTCCAGTTTATCTGTACGTCTATCCGTACCAAATTTCCGTCACAGCTTTCTCAACAACTGCTCAGTGCAGATGCTTGAAATTTTAGCACAATCTTTGTTTAGGCATGCCAAATGGTGGGATTCATTTTTGTATGAATTCGATGTCAACATGAGAGTGTATATTCAGAGCGGGGGTATTACTAGTGAGCATTCGCTCACAGACTTCTTGTTTTCAATGAGTAAACTTACAGTAGTTCTCATTCAAGCCTACATTCTTGAAAGAAATGTTTCAATGGTAATTAAAATATATGTCTTTTGTTTTGATACCAGACTCTCTTATGTATACCAACAATTTGAATTTTAAAATTTTATAAAGGCTCTTCAACCCATTTGAAACAAAATAGAAATTAAGGTTAAAATTAATTTGCTGTATGTTAGACAAATGTGGGTTGTAATTAATTAAGGAATAATTTAGGAATCTCTGCTCTAAATTTCAAATTTTTTTAAAAACTTCATAACATTGATTTTCATGAAGAACTGTACAGTATTATATTCAAATGGAAAATGCATGTATTATTAAGTGGTGCTTATTTTTTTCAGAAAGGTTTTTTTATGTCGGACCATGATATGAAGATTTTTTTACTCAGAGAATAGGATGAGCAATAGTTTATTATCACAACATAAAATTAGAAATATGAGGTATATATGAAAATGATAATTATAACTTCATATCGTCATATACCGTCATACCTATTAAATTCATTCTAAAAAACGCCCTAGCTGTTCCCAGATAAGAACATATCACAATGTTCTCTGTGCTTGTAAGAAAAGAATACATCTACCAATAAGAGTTATCTTTCTTAAAAATAATTTTCTATGAAAAAAAATGTGATACTAATAAAGATTTTACATAAGGTACATGATACTTTAATGCATTTTTAAAATTGTTCATTTAAAAATAGAACTGCGTCAAATTGTAAGGGTTAAAAATGGTTGTAAATGTTTTATGTCAAATTATATAAAAGAAATATAATTAAAAAAAAGGCAAAAGGAAATAGAGGTCAGTTTCCGTCCTATGCGTTGGGCTTGAATTACTAGACTATTTGTCTCTTGCGGTATGCGCTGACTTTTACAGTCGACGGCTTACTTTTGCACCAGAACAATATACGGAAGCGCCTTTGTGGTATAAAAATTAACAGTTGGTTAACAGACAATAATTGGCAATATCAAAGCACATGTTACGTTTTCAAGGAAAGGAATGACAACCATCCTATTCTCAACCCCTCCCAATCCACCTTGACCAACTCTTGCCAAGTTTATGTTATTTTTTATTTGATTCCTTCAGAAAAAGAGATTAAAAGGCGATAATGCCACTCACAAATAAGGTATTTAAGTTATGTTATTCTGCCTTCCATCATCTCTTGTGTTGATTGTACATTGCATGGTGAATCATATTAGCACCCCTAGCAACATATAATACCTATAACCACTATTAATGTTTTCTTATCGTACATATACCTCCGTACATAACGCAGGTTTAAAGTGAAAGTAAGCCGATCGCTTCTCGCCAAAGTCCATTCAGAGGTCTCCACTACTTGCCTCTGATAAGACAAACTATGGGTTATATATATATATATTAGGATATTTTACTTGGAAAGTTATCTCTTTTATCAGAGGGTATGTCCCTTTTAATTCCTTAGAACATTTAAACGAGCGTTAACCTTACAAAATACTTGTCATTTTATATAATTTACTTGTATACAATTTGTAGAACAAATTAAATTGACAAAATTATAAAATCATTGTAACTTTTCAGAGACTCCGTGCAGTTGGTTTTAATAATTTAATTCGATGCAAACTTATTCTATTAAAGCATAGTCAATAGGACTGGACCCGATTATAACAAATTGGAATGTCCTCTTCGAGATAAAAAAAAAAATTGAACATATAAACACAAGTGTTGTTCAAATTAGTAAAGAACAATGCTAAGAAAATAGCGATGTCTGAAGAAAGAGTGCGGGAAAAAGAGGAAAAGGAGTTGTCGAAAGTAGCTACACTGTAGGAATGATTAATCGTGATGCCTCATTCATCTTTAAAATTTAATTAAGTAGATAAAAGTAAAATTTGTATTGCTAACAAAAAACATTCAATTTAAAACACATTCACCAGAAGAGCTTAAAATATTTATAAATTATAAGCATATATTGTCTTCTTAAGCCTTTGTAAAGATATATAAAATAAAGATATTAGCAATTGATGGATCATTTTTATTTTATGAACCAAAAATGACCTCAAAATTCAATTCACATTGCAAATAATAGGTAGAAGCATTTTTTTACGGATACAAACATTCCAAATAGTTTAAATAAGTTATTTAAATTCATCGATTTAAAAATAAAAGAAAGAAAGCAAAAATTTATTTATTTCATTTTCATTAGAGATTTTATATCCTGATAAAGCCAACAGACTGGTCAAGTGCGGTGACCTGTTATCAGCGGAGTATTTAGATGGGGTTATCCCAGGTAATTTACACGCTATATCATGTGTGTAAAGATAAAAATAAGGTACAAAAAGTCATGCAATGTTTAGCACAAAGTGCATCATGAGATTAACCTCATAGGATATTCACTGTTTAAGTTTGCTCACATTTAAGCATCTTGGGATTGTCGCAAGCCAGTAGATTTTATATATGCTCCCGTTCTCATATTGTGCTACTATGTAATAAACTCATGACTAGTACCAGTGGTCAGTATTGGTATTAAACTCTACATAGAAGGGTGGTCTGTAGAGATTTTATTGATGATCAAAAATAACCTGTTCTCAATATTATGATTAACGTAATATATATAATATAATAATGACATTATGTCCGCTAGGAATCGAAACATAATTATAGCCATGCCAGATTCATCGAAGTTATTCGTTAAAAATCACAAAGACCCCCCCCCCCCCCGTAAAAAGAATTGTGATAGCTCAGGTAGTTACGCAAAACAGACAACAGCTGTCATGTATATAGATGTACATATACATGTACAACAAGTAAAAACAAATTTTTGAATGAACAAAATTCTAGATTGAGAAAAAGAAAGGGTAATAGTTTGAACATTGACCGCATGCGCGGATCTTGAAGGGGGGGGGGGGGATCCAGTCTCCTTCCCCCCCATTGGAATTTGCAGAGTTAATATATGTATATACTGAAGCAAATCTAAATGACCTTAACCCCCATGTAGAAAATGCGGACCCCTGTTAAATTGGTAGGAAAAGTTAGAAGCTTAAGAAATGAAGTGACCTTTGAACCCCCCCCCCCCGTTTAGAAAATGCGGACCCCTATTAAATTGGTAGGAAGAGTTATAGTACACATATGAAGCTTAAGAAATGAAGTGACCTTTGACCCCCCTTTAGAAAATGCGGACCCCTGTTAAATTGGTAGGATAAATGAAGCTTAAAAAAATGAAGTGACCCCCCCCCCCCCCCACACACACACACACGAAATAGTTTTTCTTCTTCAGGTTTGGGAAAGGGGACTTTTTTGCTTGTGAAGAAATTTCTGGGTTTGATATATTTTTGACTGGGGTGCCCCCCCCCCTCCCCCCTAGAAAAAATATCTCGATGCACATAAATTCCAACAGCAATGCTTTTTATATGAATAATTAATAGCCTTTCTCCCAATAATGAAAGAAAGCGCACTTCGATTTCGGTCCTCTCCTGTGCAGTCACACATTATTACTTCAGCCAAAAGTGTGATATATTCACTACAAAAATCTATAAAATACGAAAGCCTATTAGGATCAAACTACGGTAAAAAAAAATTTTAAAGGCGTATTAACGCCTTTTCAAAAGGAGTTATAACGCGAAAAAAGGCGTAATAACGCCTTTTGAAAAGGCGTTATAACGCGGAAAAAGGCGTAATAACGCAAATGAAGGCGTAATAACGCCTTTCCAAAAGGCGTTATAACGCGAAAAAAGGCGTTATTACGCCTTTCCAAAAGGCGTTATTACACCTTTTAAAAAGGCGATATTACGCCTTTCCAAAAGGCGTTATTACGCCTTTTTTACAATACATAACTTACTTCGCCCACCCTGGGGGCTGATTATAATTAGATTTCCAGGAAAAAAGATTTTTAAGGGAGCCGACTGGGGTTTCATTGTGTGAAAACTACTATAGAGAAACTCTTTAATTTTATAGCATATGTACCTTACATTGACTTTAGTATACATGCCAAGTTTAGTGAAAATCTACCGCCTGGTTATTTTCGAGGGACCATCTCAAAATACAGGCACATTTACTATAGGATTATATAGGAAAATACCATTTTTTCGCACTTCGGAGCAAATTATACAAATGCTACTATAGACTTTTTGCTCAAATTATATTATTTGATGGGTAATACTATATTGTACATTTTGTGCAAGAAACACAAAATTCTACCGTCTAGTTTTCAGAGGGGGCATCTCAAAATGTCAAAATTCATGATATTTTCCTGTTTTTATGGAGTACAACAAAACATGACAGATACCACAGATTTACATAAAAAATTACAAAAATGATTGTTAGATTCTCAATTTCCTATGTTTAAAATTTCAAGAGCATGTATTTTATACTTTTTATTTTATGGCATAATTAATGACCCCGCTGAAAGAACTTCGGTTATTCATAACGTCAAAAACACACTATTACGACGTCTATCTACCATTCATTTGAAAAATCGTTTAAAAAATCAGTTATTTAAAAACATAATTAAATTTTTTAAGCTGAGATTTCCGAAATTTGTTAATTTTTATAAATTTTGTAAAAACAGTTGCTTTAAAAGAGTAAATACGCTTTATTTTACTATGCTGCGCGAAGTATTGCGCAATGAAAACCCCAGTCGACCCCCTTAAATGTGTAAAATATTTGCAGTGTTAAACCAACTTAGTCCTTCTCTGATGCCAGAAGCCTCTACCAAGGTGCATGGATTTCAGAAATTTGGTTGAAGGCTAATTGCTCATTATACCTATGCAAATACTTTGCCTGTTTTTTTACCAAGAGGGGAGAAAAATATTTCAAATTTGACATGAATTTTTAATACCTGGCTAACAAAGCCCAAAGCTAGTTCTGCTTATACCCTGAATTTTCAAAAGTAGAGTGTTGACTTCTCTTAATATGCATGCAAAATGTAAACAACTGTCTGCGAGATGTGCAGGAATATAGAAAATACTATTATTTATAATATAATTTATAATATTAAAACTATAATCTAAATATTGCATAAATAAAGATGGCTTTGGTTCAATCTTTCATATATTTACTATTTTAAAATAACGCCTTTCCATTTTTGGATATAACTTCTTTTCAAACAGGCCGGTAGTACGAATGTGAGGGGGGGGGGGGGCTCCCCACCCCACATTTTGGGAGAATAGTCTTGCTATAGTTTAAATATAAAAAATCATTCATTGATTGCATGGTCCCTTAACATGTTGTTGCAGTATGGTTAAACTCGGGCAAGTCATTGCATTTAAAAAAAAGTTTTATCGAAAAATTAGAAAGTTCCCCCTCAAGTTTAGGCAGTTTATTTTTATTGGGGGGGGGGGGGGTGTTTCTTGTTTTTTTTTTTTTTTTTTTTTTTTTTTTTTTTGTTTTGTTTTTTTTTTTTTTTTGTTTTTTTTTTTTTTTTTGTTTGTTTTTTTTTGTTTTGCTTTGTTTTTTTTGTTTTGTTTTGTTTTGTTTTGTTTTTTTTTTTTGTTTGTTTGCTTGTCAATTTTATGGGACCCCCCCCCCCCCACTTTAAAAGCACGGGCCTGTCAAAGACATAATAATGGCCCTTCAAAAGGCATAATAACGCCTTTTTGAAAGGCGTATTAATGCCTATTAGAAAGGCTTAATAACGCCTTTTTAAAAGGCGTAATAACGCTTTTTGGAAAGGCGTAATAACGCCTTTCGGAAAGGCGTAATAACGCCTTTTGGAAAGGCGTAATAACGCCTTCTGGAAAGGCGTAATAACGCCTTTTTTTGCGTTATAACGCCTTTGAGAAGGCGTTATTACGCCTTTATTTGCGTTATTACGCCTTTTTCCGCGTTATAACGCCTTTTGAAAAGGCGTAATTACGCCTTTTTTCGCGTTATAACGCCTTTTGAAAAGGCGTTATAACGCCTTTGAAATTTTTTTTTACCGTAGTTTGATCCTAATAGGCTTTCGTAACAAAATATTCATTGATGGAGGGAAAAAACTGCGTAGTACGAAGACATAAAGCCTAGAGTAAAAACACTTGACACGTGATCTGCAAATAAAAGAAGCAGATAAAAAGGTTAAAATACGCAGTTTATAAGTCATTTGGATTTAGATTAAGTTAGCCTCTCTTAGTTCTCTTGAACGTGTGTCAAACAGCCACAAAAGGTATGTTTTAAAGAAAATTGTTATGATATTTGTTTGTCCTATAGCTAAAACAATTGTTTGTCTTCAGATATATTTTTCTTTACCTCAAAAACTAGGCATAAACAAAATGTAAAAAAAAAAAAAATAATTAATGAATTATGCACTTGTATTGATATTGGGAATAAATTTCAGATTTATTGAAATGTATTGATGTATAATTCATATAGTACAAAGAATTCAAGAGTTAAGTTATTATCGATTAAATCCAAATGCTTAAAATTTGAAACAATATTTCAATGTTACAAACAAGAATCAAATTTTTAAGGCTCAGTCACACTTCGCGGGATAAAGCTAATTATAGACGTACAACGGATGAAACTTTAATATGTTTGTAGGACGTTGAAGTCGTACCTCGCCGCTGTTTGAGGCTCTCAGAATCAACATCTGAAGCGTATAAAATGGACAAAATCCGTGCGATTATCAGACGTACTCATTTTAAAGTCTTCAACGTTTGGTTGCAACGCATGAAAAATTGTTGAAATAATTTTCGAACTTTAGGCTGATAGTTATGCGACCGGTATCTAGGTCTCTTTAGGACTGTTTATCCGTTCTACGACTGATCGTTGTCCGGCTATGTCTTAAATCGAAAGGACTTAAACGAAAGCAGACCACAAAAGTACAGGAAAAGGAGTTCTGTACAAAAACGCTTAGAACGTACACCTACCGCATATCAAGCGGACACCTAGGTCTGGTAAGTTGTGAACAAGCAGAATAGAACAAATTCACTGGACCTCCCCGGACATTGAACATGAGAAACGGACGAGAAACGCTTGCGATCGGATACAACGAAATAAAAATTTTGCCATCCGCTTGACTTTTATAATCGTTATCTGGTATGGTGTGACTATGACTTTTAATTAATTTTGTAAGTTGTTAAAAGCCTAAGTAAAGCAAGTCGATTAATTCCCGCTCGGTGTGAGAATTAACGATGCAACAAACGTGTAGGTAGATGATGTAAGATACATCGATATCATTGAAAGAGTAAGCTCTCATGCTTAAGTAGACACTGTTAACCCTTCAGTGTTCTTGTTTAAGCCTCTATATGGCCAAACCAGAATCATTTCCTGGTTTTTTTTTTAAACAAATAATTAATTTCTTATTCCAAATTATTAAATTTCTTAAAAATATAAATACTGGTATTTCAAATTACTAATTTTATTATTGAGTCGTGTTTATAAATTTAAATTGTTAGACACATCAAATAAGTTTTTTTTTTCTGCAATTTGTTTTGAATATTGGACTGTAAATGCTTGTCTTCTGCGTTCATTTTCCATGCTCCAAGTTTTAAGGTCAATGACATTTTAAAATTCACAGATTGGATAATGGTTTCCGGATAGTCTAAGTAGCGTTTGAAATACTGTATATAACTCACCAAGACCATTCCTCGGGAACCTCTGTTATTCTAATGGTCATATTTTCATGGGTGTTAATTTCGCACTGTAATTTGTTATAACAAATATATTTTTTTTATTTCGTTCATACGTACAATAGGCATTTTGTATTTCAAATTAATAATACGGGGTTTTTTTTTTTCAAATTTTTAATTTGTAAATTGGAATCAGCATTTAGCTGTTTTTTTTTTTATTTATTTATTTATTTATTTTTTATTTTATTTTATTTTTTTTATTTATTTATTTTTTTTTTGGGGGGGGGGGGGGCAATAATTCTCCACAATTTTGAAGTATGGTATATAGAATTTAATTTCTAATTAACAATTAATCTGATCAAATCTTTAAAAATACCTCAATTTGAAGTAGCTTTTGAGGTGATGTCGTACTTGCTATGCTATGTCCTTTACATTATAAATTTGAATAATTGATAATACGAAAAGAGAGACGTTTTAAAACTTCAGCTAATGAATTAAACCGCACAACAAACTAGCAAAACAATTATCTGCCTCCGAATGACACCTCACAAGAAAGGTTGTAACTTGAGATAAAACTAGCGTGACCTTTCAACTTTGATACTATAAAATGTGAATTATTTTTATAACTGCGCAGTAACAGGGCACTGACATACGTTGTTTTATTAGGACCTCGAGTGAAAAGCTTGAGTCAGAGCGTAATCTTACAAGTTTTATACTACGTGCATAAGGTATCGTTATATGTTATAACATCGTAATTTAACAGGCCACGAAATAAATCCAAGGCGCTCACCGACGTCCAAATATTTTGAATACTATGTGTAAATTGCAGATACTAATTTTAAAAGTGCGTAGACAACGACCTGAATATCCCTGCTCTTTCTGATTTAACGAAAGCAAGATTAATTCCTTGTTTTAGGTACTTGTCTGGGATATATTAAAATAACAATAAAAATGAATAATTTTCACTAAAGATTATGAATTGAATTATTTTTTTATGAACTTATTAATGAGTAACTATTAATGAATAACCAATATTACTGCCGTGACATAAATTTAGTTTTCTTGATATTTTCGTTATTCTTACAGTAGCTGATCTGCATCTTAAATTATTTTATATTGAAATTGACACATAAACATGGCAATTTACTAAGCGTCTATGAGAACAGTTAAATTGGAGACACTTCACAACGTTCTGCTGTATATTTTCAGTTCTCTGTAACTTGAGGTGATATTCAACACGAACCTTGTTGGTCCAGGAAAGAGTGTCCCATCTGAATCTAAGGTATAGATTTTTTTTAATTTTAAGTTCAAAAATAAGAAATATCACAAGTTTAACATCTCCATAATGATAAAAGAAATCAGAGTTTTAAAAAATCATACCCATTTTATCAATATTTTCCTGAGTCACTTATATATTATAACAATTTAATTAAAGTTGTGAACAATTTATTGGTTTAATTTTAAAAAAAACAAACAAATATGATTATTTTCGGTTTTTACAATTTAGATTTTTTGAACAACTACAAAAACACAGCAAAATGAAGATGTTTTGTGTGAAATGTAACAAAGAAACCGAATGTGATGTGGATCCCACGATTCCGGAAACCGATAACCCGAAAAGACAGAACACAGTAAGAGTTACGGGAACTTGTAAGGAATGCGGCTCCAAGACCTCTAAAATCGTCGGTTAATAGAGAGATTCTTTATCAGTTTATATATTTTTTATTCTGCATTGTATCAGTGCAACTTTTTTTTTATATGTATTAAATACTTTGAAGTAATCTAAATAGTTTTTGTTATTTAATTGCTTAGCATACCATGAATAAAACTGAATCAGTTAAAAATAATATTAAGACTGAAGTCTTTCATAGCTCTGTGTATTTATTTTAGTATCTCTATACATATAATTATTTTATGGCGATGTTTATCAGTGTTCTAGATTAATTACCATACGTAAATAAATACGTGTATATTTGTCTCGAGAATCAATTCAGTGGAGAGCCTGTACAAATTCTTGCAAAATTTGATTATGTAACAATCAAAAGCTTTATCAGAAAAGACAACAAAAATAATTCAGAAAAATTATAAAAGGGGTCTACATAAAGATAATGAACAATACTAATTGGGAAAAACACACTTTTATCCCGTATATAGTGATATATCATAACAAAAATTGCATTAAAATAAGAATGTAACATATTTTGATGTATTTGCACTATTCGGCTGAGAGAGATAACAGACACGAAGCTCTGAAGATAAAAAAAAAAAAATAAACATAGATGCTGGCCACTAGGGTTTGACCTTTTCACCTGGACGGTTCCAAGAAAATGATACATTATAGATTGGAATGCGCTTTGTTACTTGTTTATCTAAAGATGTATTTGGTAAGGAGAAAAGAGCAACCAATAGTATTGAGGTGACCAGAGGTCAGTTGTAAGTATAAATTAGCTACAACAAAGAATATTTAAAAATTATGCAAAAGATAGAAAATGATTTTTAAAGTGCATTAGGAAACTAAAGAGTGTTGGAGGACAGAATAATGGTAACTGAAATACAAACTAAAATTTAAAGTAATTATGGCAAATTTCGATGGAGGTACAAATATGGAGATGTAAAACTACAAGGGTACACCTGGTATAAAATGAGCGGACGGCCAGACGCATTCAGTGAGAAACTGGATTGTGTCTGTCTCTGCTTGCATTTTATACAGGTTGGGTAACAGTGCCACACCTTAACACCTGTGAGCCGCTCTGGTGAGGGAAGGTCCTCAGATTTAGAGGGAAATTGGAAGCGTAATATACAAGGGTCATTTCGCAGAAATAAAAAGTTGACTTGGGTCACTTCGACCAAGCTCAAAGATTATAAGAGTTATTCCACTTGGTGCGTCCTCTCACTTGCATAGCCAAAGATCCCGGGTTATACAAACAAATGCATGATCGGCCCAATGTCATTCGGGACTCTGCCTCCTCAAACTTCAGTGGTTGAGGTACAGAAAATAAGAACCATTAGGCTGGAGTCCGGAATGAGGTTGACCCGGTTATGATAAGTGGTGGGAATCCTCTTTATGGAAAACTTACCTGTTCCAAAGACTGAAACACCATTACAGCGTTTGCAACGAATAGTTGGACTTGGGTCATCATTTTCCCCTGAAACATTTGTTCAACCAGATTTGGATGACAGTGAAATTTTGTTTAACCCAATTACATATCAGCCAAGTGTCATTTCCTCTGGAGCTCTAAGAAAAGAAACTACCAACGCATTAACTCCTGACGAGGAAAACCAAACGGACAAGCATTTACAAACTAATTTATTCTTTGAGGACAATTTTGAAACTACAGATATTGCGGATATTACACCGCCACATTTAGTTAACGAAAATTTAAGCGTTAGACATCCAAGGACCCCTGAAACAGCGGATCCAAAATTTTTGGATAAGTTCCCAGAAACCTGGAACCAGCTAAGTGACAGTGTCGCTGGAACATTTCCAGACAGGAACTTTGGACAGTTCTTCAAGTCGCCCCCCAGACGTGGATTAGACGACAATCCCACTGGTAATTGGGACAGAGAACTCTATCACCACCAAGACGAGGACCAGACGAACCCTCAAGAACCCTTGACGCAGGACCAGAGCCGTCAGACGAACGACGAGGCCATTTTTCGTAAGAGACCCGGTACACCCTGGGCAGGACCAACAAACTTTGAAATACCAGTTTCGACCACAAACCCACTGCAGCAGACGACACAAAGTAAAAACTCTCGTGCCAATCGAACATTCCCTACAACTACTGTCCCATCGTCTAGTAGCCAAAGAGACGGACTTTTCAATATTTCGCATAATAATAATAATAGTTCTGTGCCGGAACAGGGACATCCGACACGCAGAGACGACTCTTCCTGGGAGGAACAAAGACTCTCATTCTACAATCTCCTAGGCCATCCAAGGAACGAACAGAGTTTGGACGAGGACAGATTTAAGTTTTATTCTAACGTTAAGACTTCAGGTAGGACACCACATTTTTCTAAAATGTCTTCCACCATTAAGTTAGAGAAATTTAAGGGTGATGGTACACAAAATGTCGTTGCATGGTTGACTAATTTTTTTCAATGGGCAAAATTTCATGACTTGCCAGATCACAAAATTGTTGATGCATTCCCATTTTACTTAGAGGGGCATGCAAAAGTGTGGTATGACTCTTTACCGTTTCAGCAAAAAGCAAATACTGATACAATTCAAACACTGTTTCAGGAAAGATTTAAAGAGTTAGACAATTTTTTGGATTTGTCTGTATTGCAAATGAAACAAAATGTTACAGAGTCAGTAAGCGACTATTTAACGAGAATAGTCAAAACAGCATCTATCAAAAACGTACCAGAAAATGTTTTATTGTCTGTGGCTATGAACGGGTTAAGAAATGAGCTTAAAACTTTTGTTGTTACACAAAACCCCAAAACAATGGAAAGATTAAGGCAAATTGCCTTGTTGGCAGAGAAATCTCAACCATCTCAAATAAATACTTTGGAAGCTTACGAAAATTTATTGTCAGAAGTCAAAGATATGAAAAATCTAATTTTAAAACCAGAGATCAATGCTGTCAGTCAAAATTTCCCACAGCAATTTTTCCCCCCACCACAGTATGCACAACAACAACAATTCGTGCCTACACTTTCACCGAGGCCACAATATTACACTCCAATGCAACAACGCACTCGGTACAATAGACAATATGCACCACCAGCTCAACCACCACAAAGATATCGGGCCCCAAGACGCAATATGGTTACTAACATGCAAAGTAGACCTACTAACTATTCTACTAATGCATTCCAGCAACGCATGAATGTTCCCACATGTTACTTTTGTTTGGGAACGTGCCCTGACAGAAACAGATGTCCGGCAAGAAATGTTCTGTGTCACAATTGTCAGAGAATTGGGCATTTTTCAAGGGCTTGTAGACAGACGCGCAAACCCCGACAATAGGGATTCGCGCCTGTCTCCAGCAATTGGAAAAGCCAACAAACAGGGAAAAGAAATAATTTTTCTGCTAGAGACAGGCATAATAGTGAATCTGTTGAGGCATTGGTCAGTTTTGCAGATAAATGTTATATACCTATTTCCTTTCAGCATTCCAAATTCAATGCTCTTTTAGATACGGGTTCTTCTATTTCAGCTATCAATCAACAAGTTTTGAATAAGTTGAGAACTCAAGAAAGCAAATAAAAGTTTCGGAAATTTCCAATATAACCGGGGCAGGGGGAACATCACATCCGGTTAATGGGAAAATTGACTTACAAATCAAAATTGGAGGTCTCAGTTTAAAACACACTTTCCATATTATTGAAGCTTTATGCCATCCAGTCATTCTGGGAACTGACTTCATGAAACAACAAAAAGCATGTTTAGATTGGGGCTCAAGAACTTTGTATTTACAAGAATTTTCAACTCACATCAATGTTATCAATTTCAAGACGGGGTTGGCTAGAACTGTCAGGTCAATGACCATTCCCCCAGACTCTATGATAAACATTCCGGTCAAATTATCGCGTACTAAGAATAAGGCCACTGTGTTACTCGAACCAAACGCTAGTAAACAAACAAGCCTCGCGATTGCAAAGTGTCTGGTTATAAATAAACCTAAACAAGTGTTTATGCAGGTCACAAATACAGCTAATGAGCAAATAAAACTTCCGGCTGGAAGAGTCTTAGCATCAGTAAACACCATTGATAACGCAAATATATTTTCTATGGAAAAACAAAATGCGGAAGTAACCTCAAAAGAAAAAGTGGTCCCTCTGGATTTATCATCTTCCATTCTATCTCAGAAAGAAAAAAAAAATTTCAAATATTTATAAACAAAAACAGTGATGTCTTTGCAAACAATTTATCAGAATTGGGCAAGGGTAATGTTTTTCGTCATTCAATTATCACTCAAGATAATAAACCAATCAAATCACAACCATATCGTACGTCTCCAAAAGCTAAGAAAGAAATTGAAAAACAAATAAATGAAATGCTCAAATATGACATAATTGAAGAGAGTACTTCTTCATACGCGTCACCAGTGGTTTTAGTCAAAAAGCCTAACAATGAATACAGATTTGCAATAGATTATCGAAAATTAAACGCAGTGACCCCTGTTCAAACATTTCCGACAGTGCGGCTAGAAGATGTTTTTGATGCAATTGGACAAAACAAAGCAAACATATTTTCTACTTTGGATTTGGCTTCTGGTTATTGGCAAGTCGCACTTGATGAAAAAACAAAACATAAAACTGCGTTCATTACGCATGATAATTTATATCAATTCAATAGAATGCCTTTTGGTCTTGTCAATGCCCCAGCAACTTTTCAAATGCTCATGAATATGGTTCTAAAAGGTCTTACGTGGAAACATTGTTTGGTTTACATCGATGACATCATTGTATGGTCAGATACTTTTGAAAATCATTTGAAGCATCTTGATTTGGTCTTTGATCGTTTACGACAAGCAAACTTGACTTTAAAACCAAAAAAGTGTTCATTTGCAAAACCAGAGGTCACATATCTAGGTCATATAATATCTACAGAAGGAATAAAAGTTGACCCTTCAAAAGTTGACGCGGTTCAATCATTTCCATTACCACAAAATCAGCATGATATCCGCAGTTTTCTGGGATTGGCAAATTATTATCGGAAATTTGTAAAAGGGTATTCAAAAATTGCACTACCTTTAAACAGGTTATTAACAAAAGATACTCCTTTTAAATGGACCAGAGATTGTCAAATTGCTTTTGATACACTTAAACAAGCTTTAACAACAACACCAGTTTTAGCCTATCCAGATTTTCAAAAGCCGTTTATTTTGTCATGTGACGCGTCGGGGATGGCTATCGGATATGTGTTGTCTCAAATAGGACATGATAATAAAGAACATGTAATTGCATACGGAGGTAGAGCACTAACTAAATATGAAAAAGCATACTCCGTAACCGAACAAGAAATGCTCGCGTTAGTGTCAGCAATAACACATTTCCGTGTATATTTGTTAAACAACAGATTTCTTGTCTACACCGACCATAAAGCATTAACTTGGTTAAAGACAATCAAACACACGAATGCGAGATTAATAAGATGGGCATTAAAATTGCAAGAATATTCCTTTGAAGTAAAACATAGACCAGGAATAAAACATCAAAATTGTGATGCATTGTCTAGAAGGCCTTATTCAAAACAAACAAACACTTCAAAAGCAAAGAATGACGTAATTCCAAATGAAATAAGAGAGGTGACACTTATATTTCCAAATGATAATCAACAACATATCTTGGAAATAAATAACACTCTATCGGAAAGGGAAAAACAAGCTCAAAATAAAAATCAAATTCAACAAATTCAACAAGAACAACAAAATTGTCCCTATTTTAAACATATATATAAATATTTACAAGATGGCACACTTCCCAATGACCCAAAGAGGGCAAAAGCGATTCCGTATGAAGCAAATCAATACGAATTGGTACATGACATTTTGTTTCATATTTTTCAACCAAGGTCAAAAAATAAATCGAACCCGGAAGCAGTTATCAAACAAATGGCTTGTCCCCAATCTTTAAGAAATGATGTTTTGAAATCTTATCATGATTCATTAGCAGGTGGTTGTCACTTGGGGGTACACAGAACATATTTGGCAATTAAGCAAAAATACTTTTGGCCAGGGATGTATCAAAATGTATATGACTATGTTACGTCATGTGATGTTTGTCAGAGGGTAAAACGAGATACAGCAAGTAGGGCCGCACCATTGCATCCATTACCAGTAGAAGGGACATTTGCCCGATGGCATATGGATATATTGGGAGGTTTGCCAAAAACAAAACAAGGGTATCAGTATATTTTGTTGGTTACAGACTCATTGTCACATTGGTCAGAGGCACTACCAATGAAAACACAAGAGGCAACAGAGGTTGCACATTTGTTGTACAAAGAAATATTTACAAGATACGGGGCTCCACGTACGTTGGTCAGCGATAGGGGACAAAATTTCATGTCAAAAGTTGTTCAAGCTTTGTGTAAAATATTTCAAGTCACTCGGCACGTCACTAGTTCGTATCATCCACAGAGTAATGTGGCATGCGAACGAATCAATTCTACACTAGCTCAATCACTCAGAGCGTATTGTCAGAAAAATCAGGATGCCTGGGAAGATATTTTACCCAGTGTTATGATGGCTTTCAGAATGAGCCCATCGACCCAGTCGACAGGGTATTCCCCCTATTACATGTTATTTGGGAAAGAAATGACTTTACCCATTGATATTTCATTAATCCCCAAGGAAGTTTTGGAAAAAGCACCAAAAGAGTACATTGATGCTTTACTAAACAAAGTAAAAATAATACAGGAACTTGCAAAGAAAAATGTAACTAAGGTTCAAGAAAAAAACAAAACACGATATGATAAGAAAACAAAAGAACCACAATTCAAAATAAGAGATGAAGTCTTGTTAAAAGTCATGAAACGAACTCCAGGGAGAAAACACAAATTAGAGCCTAAATGGGAAGGTCCTTATTATATAGTTAAGGTTAATCCAAACCATTCATTTAGGTTAAGAAGGTCAAGTGACCATGTGGAACTAAAAGCGTCTGTGCATGCAAATAGGTTGCGATTGTATAAAGACCCAAGAGATTATCGTCCGCCACCGCAAGCGCACACTCCTCAAAGACGAGATAATGCAATTAATCAAAACGCTCAAACACAGCAGAAACAAAAAGATGAGTGGCATACAGTTGAAAAATTGTTGAAATCTAAATGGATGAATAATAAGCGATATTATTTAGTTAAATGGGCAGATGGGTCACAGCCGACTTGGGAACCTTCGAATAATATTTCTCAATTGTTAAAGCAATTGTATCATTCAACCATAAAGAAAAGAAGAAGAAGAATGTGATGTAAACACATTTGAGAATTAGTCGAATCAAAATGAGGGTCTTTTAAATAAACAATTTGAAAGGAAGGGTATCGTAAAGGAAGGATAATATTTTCTATTGGACTTCTATACACATCATTCATTTATTTCTTCTATCTGGATCCAAACTCTTATCTTTACTTTCATTTCATTGTAGGTATGGAAGTTCCAACTAAAATCTTCATCCTCCTTATTTTTGCGAGTATCATCCCTTACTCCTTTCAAGACCAACACAGACTTAATTATGGGGTAATATTTCAAAAGCAAACAGATGTAGATTTTGCATCGGATGTTTGGACACATACTTTTGAAATCCCGCTGTATTTAGATACAGATATTAGAGATGTTTCAGTTTGTGCACTATCAAATCAAAAATATTGTTTGGTGTTGCATCAATTATCGGTCAATATAAATATTATACGAAGTAAGCTAAAAACACATCTCAAAACAACCAAAGATTTGGTCTATTCCTTAATTCCACAAACAACGTTACCATTAAATTCTCGCGCAAAAAGAGCTCTTCTACCTTTTGTTGGGGAATTGTCTAAAAGTATTTTTGGAATAGCAACAACTAATGATGTTAATGTCCTGGCACAACACATAAATCGAATAACTCAAAGGGAAAATAAGATTGCAAGGGCATTACAAAGATACGGAGGAGATTTTTCATCTTTTATAACTCATGTTGACGACAGGATTACAAATGCGGTAAGAGGTATAACACAAAATGGGATAGCAATAAATCAAATCATCAACGAAATCAAAGTCGTGGATAAGCAGATCCCTACTCTTATGTCAATATTTTCCAGTTATTTAATGAAACATTTAAACAATGCGTTTATGATGGAAACACTTTTAACGAAACTGCGATCCTCACTCTCTGATTTAGCAGAAGGAAAATTATCACCATCAATTGTCCCTCCTAATGTCGTTACCCAGACTATTGATGATATTCAACAAATTTTAGATACAGATAATATGGGATATAAAATTATAATAAAAGACCCTTCATATTATTATAAGTTTGCAAAATTTACCATGCTACGCAACAATTCAATGTTGTACCTGTCAGTTCGATTTCCCTTAGCAACATATGCCAACTCTTTTACAGCATATAAAGTCATGTCTTTTCCTGTGCCAATAAATAATTCACTTAATCATGCGTCTCAGATGCTGAATCTACCTGACTATTTGTTACTTTCCAAAGATAACAAATTTTACACAACGCTCTCGGATAAGACAATGTCGCAATGTCAAATAACAACTCCCGTACATTGTTTTCAAAAGCCTAACTTGTTGTCTACTAACGATACTACGGATTGTTTACTAAATTTATTCCAAGGAAATTCACAACATATAAAAACCGCATGCAATTTTCGATTTCTAACCAATGTCCTCAAACCTCATATGATTCAAATAACTAACACGGATCTTTTAGTGTATCAAACTAACAAAATTACAATGCAATGTAATAACTCTTTAACAGAGATGCAAGGATGTGATTTTTGTATTATAAATATTCCATGTCATTGCACGCTCTTAACGGAAACTACAAATTCTTACCACAAGTTGCTAGTTGCAGAGAAGGTACGCAAAATATAACTAAATTGCATCCTGTAAATTTGGCTCTACTCCAACATTTCTTTCATGAAGACACATTACAAGAAATAATTGCTAATACTACATTTCAGGAAGCTGTTTCAATCAAAGTGCCAACATTTAAAATTTATAAACATAATATGAACCATATATTGGCAAACGATAAAGCTTTAGATCTCAGCCTCAAAACAGTTATCCAAAGAACAAAACAAGATAACAAAATTTATTCCAATTTGGCTGAACCATTATTAGACGGTGAAATACAATTGGAAACAAATTGGCCAAATATGAACGATATTTTAACATATATTGCTTTCGGACTAACAATTTTTAACACTATTTGGCTAATCTGGTTGTTTTATAAATTCAAAACAATAGCTACTGCATTAATGCTGACTAAAACAGCTTCAGCAACTCCAATATTTAAATTTACACAGCCGATATCGTCTACAGAAATAAACACTTTGTGGGATTCTTTGCTACAAGAGAATGTTCAATGGGATCACTTCACAGTTGCACTTCTTATCATTGTTTGTTCCCTCCTTCTGTTTGTTATCAGGAAGTTAATTACTAAAAATAATACAAGCACAGTAGTATGTCTGGAAATTACTAATGGAAAACAGTGTCTTATAATAAAAGCCCTCAACCTTCCGATGTGTTTATCGCATTGGAATATCAAACACCCGTCGACAATTGATAATTTAACAGTTACAGGGTTCATATTCCCTAAATTAATGGTAAATTGGCCAAACTTTGCATTCACTAGTAAGTTAACTCCTACATCCATTCAGGTTAATCTCCTTGTCATATTACCAAGCATTTATTCTAAAACGAATGTTGATTCAACCCTACTGCGCATACGTGGTTCTGGCACATCAAAATATCTATTACCCAATCAAATCTCGAAGTACATGCAAACACGATAATAACCCCACACAAAACCAACTGTACCCAAACGTTTTCTAAATTAAAACTTCAAAATTAAAGTTTCAAAATTTCTCTGCTGACAAGATGATTTTTTTCATTTTAATTTTGTTTTACATTTAATTTTTTTTGGGGAAATGTTAATGGATAAAATAATTTTGAAAAATAAATAAATAAATAAATAATTTTTTTTAACCAAACATATTAATTTTTTTTCCCCAAGTAATTTTTTTTATTTTTTTTTTTTCTTCATCATAGCCACCATTTTTATAAATCTGGTGTTTGAATTCTAATATTGGAAAAATTATTTTTTTGTATATTCCGAGATTTCACAGTTGCTATTTTTGTGACGATTACATTGTATGTATATATTATATATATAGATATTTTCTTTTCTATCGCCACCATTACTTTTATATAACCTATTAAGATGACAATGTGATGTCGCGTACCTATAGTGTCGAGTTGAAACGCAAAGTGGTTAATAAAAAATATTATACGGTTTCGATTTTATTTTTGTTGACTTAATGTTGTCTTTTCGAATTTATTGTTTTAAGTTAGGTTAAACATTGACACTTGGCATATGTGTTTGTTTGGGTCAAACTTATTAAAGGTACAGGTTTATCTCATTATTTTTATCTGTGATGAGGAACAGCTATCTTTTTATACTGGATTAAATAAACAGAGAGTACCATCAGAGACAGTAATACTATCAAGTATTTTTTTTGGTTATCAAAGGTGGAAGACAAGACCGCAAAATATTTTTCGTAACGTTAACTCTGGGTTAAGCGAATAGTCTTAACCTGCAGTGCAAGTTTTAATCAGCGTTTTGTCATACCAGTTGTTCAAATCGAAGTGTCTGATATTGTCTGATATTTTTTGTGTCTCACTGCAGTTAACTATTCTAAAGAGCCTTGCCGCCTCTACCCAGGTAAAAAGCCTAGGCAAAGTGTGTATATATTTTTTTTTAATTTCTTTTGTGTGTGATTAATATATTGTAATTTTTTTCTGACAGTGTATTTTGTGATTCTATATATTTGTGTTTGTATTTTACTCCATATCTACTATTTATATATCTATATATTCTCGTATAGTCTTTGTTCAAGCCATCTGAAAAAGGTAATAAAATGAAATTTTATAAGATACCTATTACAAAATACATGATCAAACAGTCCGAATGTGTTGCACAATATTTTTCTTTAACAAATTCCAAAATTTTTCATACTCCATTGCCTATTCAAATAACAAATCACGAAATTATTCAACGATTGTTTCATTTGTTTCGAAATATAACTTTAAATAAATTATTCAAATTTATTCGACATTTTTCTTTTCAAGGCATGGAGACGGGATACATTTACTGGCAGTTATTCATTTTTTCAGATTTCTTCTGTTTTGATTACTTACTTTATTTACTTGATATTTATACTTTGGAACATGCTCCCGGGACGTCGTTTGATCTCTTGATCATGTATTTTCAATTGTTTGGATATTCAAAACTATCGGCTACATATTTATATAAGGCGTCAGATTTATATAGATTGCCGCCGTGCAAAGTATTTCAATTAATTTATAACGATAACAATGCCGCATATTCAAAATCAAAGTTAAAGAAATGTGTAAGAGAACAGCTGCGTACATCTTACTATGATTTGGATCCTCCTTCATATTTGCCAGGGGTTGAAATTAATTTTACATATAAATGTGCATATTGTGCAACAATGTGTCCCCGTTCCAACACTCTTTATAGGGTTGCGTGTTGTGGTACTCGTGTTCATCCTGATTGCACAAATGAAATAAAAAGTGGGACATTTTGTATTTATTGTGGAAAAGAATTTCATTATTCAGCCCTTCGAAAATATTCTAATCAAAATCGTATGTATGATCCTTTTCCAGACGAAATTTTATGTAAAGATAAATTTTTAAATAGACATCCACTGTCGTGTAAATTTAATGAAAACATTACAAACAACTTTCATTTTCAGTGTTCTGCTTTATTTAAACTTCTCAGCGAAAATAATTAATATCTTAAATTTTTTTTACAAATCTTGTGGACAAGATTTTTTAATAGTAGGGGGAATTTATCATAACAAAAATTGCATTAAAATAAGAATGTAACATATTTTGATGTATTTGCACTATTCGGCTGAGAGAGATAACAGACACGAAGCTCTGAAGATAAAAAAAAAATAAACATAGATGCTGGCCACTAGGGTTTGACCTTTTCACCTGGACGGTTCCAAGAAAATGATACATTATAGATTGGAATGCGCTTTGTTACTTGTTTATCTAAAGATGTATTTGGTAAGGAGAAAAGAGCAACCAATAGTATTGAGGTGACCAGAGGTCAGTTGTTAGTATAAATTAGCTACAACAAAGAATATTTAAAAATTATGCAAAAGATAGAAAATGATTTTTAAAGTGCATTAGGAAACTAAAGAGTGTTGGAGGACAGAATAATGGTAACTGAAATTCAAACTAAAATTTAAAGTAATTATGGCAAATTTCGATGGAGGTACAAATATGGAGATGTAAAACTACAAGGGTACACCTGGTATAAAATGAGCGGACGGCCAGACGCATTCAGTGAGAAACTGGATTGTGTCTGTCTCTGCTTGCATTTTATACAGGTTGGGTAACAGTGCCACACCTTAACACCTGTGAGCCGCTCTGGTGAGGGAAGGTCCTCAGATTTAGAGGGAAATTGGAAGCGTAATATACAAGGGTCATTTCGCAGAAATAAAAAGTTGACTTGGGTCACTTCGACCAAGCTCAAAGATTATAAGAGTTATTCCACTTGGTGCGTCCTCTCACTTGCATAGCCAAAGATCCCGGGTTATACAAACAAATGCATGATCGGCCCAATGTCATTCGGGACTCTGCCTCCTCAAACTTCAGTGGTTGAGGTACAGAAAATAAGAACCATTAGGCTGGAGTCCGGAATGAGGTTGACCCGGTTATGATAGATATATCACGGTACCTGACATTATATATATCCCCTTACCTATTTTAATTATAAGGTACACATGTACACATGGCTGTTATCTTAAATTGATCCATGACACCACACCAAATTATATTATTTTTTATTACTTTTATTATTAATTAATAATGATTCCGTGCCACCGTATGACTGATTTTCTGGTCAGTCATTTAGTGTCTTAACTGACGGACAGTGTAACCAAAAGTCCACATTACAAGTGCAGTAAATTAAAAAAAAACAAAAAAAACTTTTAATCCCTATCTACTGTCTCAGGAATCTGAAAAATCCTGAAAGATATTAACATTTAAATTATTTATTGATGTACATGTGTACCGGTGCGGGAAACTAGACACAAAATTATGCTTCTGAAACATTATTTTTGCAAAGATGTGAAACTGGTCTAAAAAATTTTGCAAGCAACACTGACCCACTAAATTTAACTGCGTAGTAGGCAAATAAGTATAGAGAAAATAATTCCTGACAGGGTCAATATCCATTCGCCAAAATTCGAGTACGCGATCCCGCTAAAATTAAGAATTAGTTGATGCGCAGTATATTGATCATTTGACCGAGATTAACAAAACCTCTTACTTGTGTCGGAAAGTAGTTTCGGTAATCTATAGATTATACTATTTCATCTCTATTTGTCTTTTTTTTCAAATGCCTGAAGTAGTATTTTATTTTTAATATTGTAAAATGTTTTCGTAAGATAAAAATAGAAATTACATTGCAGAGAGAGAGAGAGAGAGAGAGAGAGAGAGAGAGAGAGAGAGAGAGAGATTTGTTCAAAAGAGAATGGAAACCCAAACAGTTCTATTACTGTCGATATAGCATTAGATAACTCAAAAAGTAGCACATTCTTTCATAAACCTTCACATTAAAATCCTTTCTTTCAAAGACTGAGTTTTGCTGAATGTTTTTGTTAATTAAAAGATCTGTATTTTGATTAAACATTTGTATAGATTAGGTTTTTCAAACAATACAATGCAGCAGATGGAACAGAGTTTTCCAAAATCAATAAGTTACATGTGTATGTATATACAATACAAATAAGTTACATGTATATACAAAACAAATAAGTTACATGTATATACAAAACAAATAAGTTACATGTATATACAAAACAAATAAGTTACATGTATATACAAAAACCAATAAGTTACGAGGGGTGATCCACAAGTAATATCGCAACTGCTATAAAATCTTCAATAATCAAATTATATATATATATATAAATGGTTATATACTAATACCCCTATCTATTATGATTTCATTCGAATACTTTTTAAAATATTAAGATAAATCCGATATTAGGATTTGTACATGTATACCTGAACCAAATTTTCGGGCAAAGTAAAAATAAATGAAAGTATTAGTATAAAAAATTATCCCAAGAGTGACAATAAGATGGACCCCAGAAGGGAAAAGGGGGAAAGGCCGACCAAAAAACAACATGGAGGCGAGCCGTTGAAAAAGAACTGGAGGACGTGAATCTTATCTGGGGAGAGGTGGAGAGGACAGCTAAGAACAGAGAAAAATGGAAATCCCTAGTCCTTGCCCTATATGCCTCCGGGTGCAACAAGGACTAGGTAGGTAGGTTTATAAAATTTTGTTAAAAACTTTCGATTATTAAAGATTTTATAGCAGGTGTGACATTACTTTTAGATCAACCCTCGTACATGTATATATAAAACCAATAAGTTATACGTATATGAAAAAACCAAGAACTTAATATTGTACAATTACTTTATAATGAACAGTTTTTAATGATTATAAACAGAAAACAATTTTGGAAAAAAAAAAAAGAAAAGTGTAAAAAAAAAATATATGAATTTTTAAGTCAAGAATTGTCTTTTTTTTCCTTTTTAGACGTAATTGAGTCTTTTGTACCTTTCTAAATCAAAGTTTGACCTTTCTTTATATCAAAATTAAAAGAAACTCATTTTTTCCTATGAAATATTAAGTATGAATCTTCGAGATTAGTCTTATAATTCTTCTATATTCCTTTTCTTTTAACATTAAGATACTGATGTTTGAAGTGTTTAAATTATAATTTCATATACACTTCTTTTTACAGATAGAATTTCATGAAAAGGTCGAGAAAATTGCATTTCCCTTCTTATCTGTTAAATATATATGTATGCTAGTATAAACTATTGGTCTATTAACGAAGTTTTATCGCCAAATATTAAGTACATGGTGTTTATACACGAGTTTTTTGCTTGATGGAGAGGAAAATAGTTTGCGACCTCTAAGTTCATTGACCTGACTAATAATAGACACTTCACTCAGAAAAATAGTAAATGAAGATTACTGTTACTCATGAGAAAAAAAAACGACACGTCCTATACTTTATTTTGGTCATCTTGGTAATCACCCAATCAATAAATGAGGAAAACATACTCCTTTTTATCTGTTGTTTACCTCAAAGACAGGATGCATGGTCTTCTTATATTTATGAGTTATTTATGAAAAGGCATCGAGCGTCTCAATATACCTACAATATTTAAGTGTATGTATAATACAGATAGGAATTTCTTTTTCCCATATTAATTTGCCATTAATTTGCGAAGTAGGTAGTATGAGTATGTACAAATTGAAGTAGCATGGATAATAACTGACCCTATAGGAATTATAGTTCATGGAGATCTAAATGCTTTTATGAGTTTGACTGCTTATTGAATCATTAGATTCAAGGAGATAATGTTGTAAAGTCAATATCTTTTGCAATAACAAAAGATGTGCAAAGGGACTGGAAAAAAATTGCATGTTACACTGACCCACTATAATTCAACTGCGTAATATACAAAGAAGTGTAGAAATCAATATAAAGAAAATTCTGACGGTGCCATAGTGGGGAACGTTATAAAAATAAGCTGATGCAAAGAATGTAGAATATTTGACCCAAATTAACAAAACCTCATACTTGTTCGCTTGAACGTTGTGTTGGAAAGTCTTGAAAGGTATGTAAGACTGTTTACTTAAGATTGTAGTATTTCTCATTATAATTTTCTATTTTCCCCTTCAAAATACCCGAGAAAGCATTTCATTTTTATTATTGTATTTTTTTTTAATTTTTATTTATTTATTTATTTATTTATTTGATGAATACCTCAAAAGACAAGGAGAACAATTAAAACAAATCAAACACCAATATAATATTAGTGTCAGTATAGCGTTAATATACCCTCATAAATAATTAATCTTGAATCCACAGATCTTTTTTCATAACACACATGTATATAGTTGTACAGAATACGCATTCTAAATAATTTAACAGCAACTGCACTCAAGTGTTTTTTTAAAAAAGAGATTATATTTGTATACGAGGATTGTCCAAAAGTTCTTGGACAATGGCGTTTTTGTCAATTATAGAATGGTCATAAACTTTGTATACCAAATATTTGTTATAGAATCCATGTCAGAATCGCTTGCCATTGGTCTTGATTGTTTGAACTTAAGTTTTTATTGTTGCTGTTGTTGTAAAAATCGCCGTTTTGAAACTTAAATTCGCAGATAGTGCACACGGCTAATAAACTTAGTAATAAACTTTTTTTTTTTTGAATTATTAAAAGGATTTTTTAGGAAAGAAGTCCAACCTTAATAAAAATGAGATATATTGTTTGCACTCTAAAATTGCAAAAATATACTTTGAAGAAATGTCTCGTGTCATATGATGTTGTTTTCACTGTTGCTAGAAATATATGAATTATAGTTCGATGTTCTACACACACCTACACCAAAGGTGTATGTACTTGAACAACAATACTGTTAACGTTCATGCAAAGGTCGACAACTGTTTTAGTCCACTTGCATCATATTAAGAGCCTTTTATATACTGCACACTAAAGAGTTCTGATTTTGTGGTTTTGTGGTATTTTTTACAGAAAGAGTAATCTGCCCTTTTAATTAAGGAATGTTTTTAACCACTTCTGTGCCAAAGGGCCGATTTGGGGCCGATCACACAGTTGCGTAGAGTGCCACGGGGCCGATTTTGGGCCGATTTTATTGAAATGAATTGTGACTATGTATTTCTTTTACTTCTTTTCAACGTAAATAATTATTGAACTTTTGCACCTTTTTATTGCATAACATTAAAGTTTTTATGGCTTATTTGTAGAATATCACGAAAATTTCAGGAAAATTTATGCATAAACAAAATGAATTTCATACCAGCGATGACGTCATGAATTTTTTTTCAAATAAATGATTTGTTAATTATAAAACCGGTATTATTACTATTGAATATGCTCAATGAACACGATTTCATTTCAAAAGTATATTCTCATACTATTATAAATTGAGTATATTGAGGTACTACTCATCCATTTGCCAGCGACGGTTAGAATCAACGTCATTTTACGTAAATGACGTCATAATAACAAGTACCTCTAACCCAAATCTTGAGAAAACGTTCCGAGTTTATAGATTATAAATATGTGAGTTTATATACTAAACCAAGTAAAAAGTGACCTTGGATCCCCCCCCCCCTCTAGAATATGCAGATCTCCCCTAAAAAACTTGGATATGGTTAAGTTGGTATGAAGTCATAGGTATGAAGAAGATTTGAAAGTCAACGACTACCCCCCACCCCAACCCCACGAAATAGGATTTTCACGGGTTTTTTCCTTTTTCTTTTTTTTTGTGACAAATTTCTGGGTTGGATTTTTTTTTTTTCACTGGGTTGGACCTTCCCCCTGGAAAAAATTCCTGGATCCGCGCCTGATTCAGGCATTTAGATTGATTGACTGATTGTTTAATTCCGTGATATAATATTGTCAAATTTATTTATTTTATTTTGTTACGTATGGAGACATTGCACATGCCATATTTTCTAAAGAACAAATTAAATTTTGTTTCCTGTGTTCGATGTATTTTTCGTAAGTTTCCTAAATGCAGATATTACATGCTGCTACTCAACTAAAAGCACATAATAATTAAACATATTGAAAAGATAACCAAAGCTAATAAGTTCAAATGTTTGTTTTTGCTTTAATTGTATTCCGAAATTTTAATTTTAATCAATATTTTTTTTTTATTTGTTCCGTATTGACTAAATATTTATTACATACAACTTTTAATATTTCATAGATTTTTTTTAACAAGACGCATGAATTCAATGCTTAAACATTGAAAAGGGTAATCATGATCAGTTTAATATGTTTGATATGACCATTTTTCTTCCAGAATTTTATTGGAAAATAATGACGCATTGAAATCTCTAATGAGGAAATATACATGTACGGCGAATGAATGAAATTGTTTGTATGACAATCTTTTTTCGAAAAAGATTGTTTCTTTTGTTTATTTTTTTTATTAGCTCTTCTGAGCCAAAGGCTCAAAGAGCTAATGCTATGGCCATTTGTGCGGTGTGCGTAAACTTTTTAGAATATGGGCCATAACTTAAGAACCCCTTGGCCAATAATTGTCAAATTTGTCACAGGGTATCCTTGGCCAAAGGGCTACCATTTATACTAAAACTAGGGTTGGGATCCTTAAACAAGGGGAGATAATCAGGAAAATAAAACCAAAAGTACTGTTTGCTAAAAAATCTTCTTCTCCAGAACCACCAGGCTGATTTTCACCAAACTTACATACAAGGATCAGGATATGTTGAAGATTAAAACTTGCACGGGGAATTACCTTGGGGCAAAGGGCGTGGTCTCAAGGTCACTTCAAAGACATATGAATTCAATGTATTACAGTGAAAGGGGCAATCATGATCAGTTTGATATAATCATTTTTTCTTCCAGAATTTTAATGGAAAATAATGACGCAATTTTATTGAAATCTCTAATGAGTAAATATACATGTACGGCAAATGGATGCAATTCTTTGTATGACAATCTATTTTCGAAAAAGATTGTTAATTTGTTGTTTTTTTTTTTTTATTTTATTTTGTTATAAGGCTATTGATCTTTCTATTTTCATCGTGTAGGATATATCCTAAATATATTCCTTACACTAGTGTGTCAATTTGACCGGAAGTACAGATTATTTAGATTTTTGCAAAGGAAGTAAAAATTGCACCTCTCTCTGATGATGACTATACAAAATCAAGGCGTGTACAAATTACAAAGTGTTGCTATATATTTTTCTGATTTTTCCCTTTGAATTAATGCTAATCATGCATCAGGTAAATGATATATTGGGGACTAGGTAAATATAAAACAATTATTCAAAATCCTTTTAAAACTGCAGTAAAAACTTGCCTAAAGCACAGAAGGGGGAGAGGGGGGGGGGAGAGAAAAATGAAAAACAAGAAGCAAAAAAAAAACAATATATTAAAGGTGATTATTTTGATAATTTTCGCTTCAAGAAGAAAGAAAAAAACGGCAAGGGGACAGTCGTCTTTGAGTTTAAAAAAATATAAACTAAATACATGTATTATATTATAGCAAATGACTATTTCTTAAAAAAAAAAAAATGGGTGAAACTCGATCCATCCCCACCCCAACCCCCATCCGTTAGAGTACGTACGTGCTACGAAATATGCGATTTTTCTAAATATCGACCTTTTCCTTACTAACTCGTGTGAGTTCCATTTACATTACATGTACATGTGTGTAGTTGTTCCTTTGAAGACATTATATATATAGACAAATACAATTTCAGAGAGAGAGAGAGAGAGAATAAAAACACAGTTACTAGAATAGCGATTTAGTTTGAATCGTTTTGAATACATTATTATAATGCTTTAAACTTATTGACTGACTTTTTCAGTAATTCTCAAGTGTTGATTTTCTCAGTTAAATTAGTATAGCATAAAGTGACCGAGCATTTTTTTTGGTGTGTGTGTGTGTGTATTTTTCTTTAATTCAGGGGGATGTTAAATCTGAATTTATTAAATAATTAACTGTTCATGTTTTTATTTTAGCTGCAATAATGTAGCCCTCTCCGATATTTTTTATCTGATATTTTTTGGAGAGGATCTCCCCCCCCCCCAAAAAAAAGGGAGGGGGCTACATTATTGCAGCTAGTTTTATTAAACCACCAATCCTTTTTAATTATGTTACCAAGAATATTTTTTAAGATACAAAATACGAAAAAAAGGTGGAATTTTGTGAAGTCTCTTTCAAATTTTACTAGGGTGAGTTTACGTACATGCATGCTTAAAATATTTATTTTAAATCATAATACGATCGGTATATTTATTTAAAATTTTGATAACGCCCGATATTCGGACACTCGGAATGGGATTGAGCCGTGAAGAACCGGGTCTAAAAAATTAATACACTGTATATTTTTTGTTTCCTATTAAAAGATCGGAAGTGGACTGGTGTAACTGAAAAATATATTAAAAGATAAATGGGCTTCGTTCAAGTATTGCAAGTTGATAATAAATCAACAGGAAGGATTAATTGCCAAAAATTAAGGCGATATATACTAGTATATGAATCTTTAACATTAGTGATCTAATGGAGGGCGATTTTCATAATTTGTGGTTGATCTATGCTTGAGTAGACCATCCATCAAAAAAAAGCAGTTTTTGTTTAATCTTGTATCAAAAGAAGCATGGAATCGGATACAAAGCTTACGGACTGCAGGTAACGTGGGATGTTAAATTTTTAAAACTATGTACGATTCATGAGGCGAGTTGGGGGGGGGGGGGGGGAGGTCTTTCATTTTGAAATGTTCCATTTGAGTTATTAAATATCTTTATGTAAAAGTAACGAAAAACTAACCTTAGGAAATACAAAGCCCACTTAAAAAGTATGAGAATAGAGTCGTGTATTTGAAAAAAAAAACTTAACCAAGCCCCCTCCCCCTTTCCCCTTCATTCATATACATGTTTATACCCGATACACAAAATATATTTTTCAAGTTTGAGCTGGTTGCTTCTGACTCATATCCCACTAAAAAAATTTTGAACTCGCCACCGATTTCTGAAAATACTGTAAATTGTATACAAGGGCAAACCGCTGTTTGAGGCCGGAGAGGGCGTTAGATGTTTTAAAAATGAAAAAAAAATTACGCTTTAATACCATTATTCATTTTTTTTTTCAAGTTAATCGAAAGAACATCGGTCACTGCACACGTTAAATCTAGAATGTGCATCCACTTCCTATAACTATGTTATTGTTGCATAATGCTTCAATATTGGCAATTCTAGCAAAAAGCAATGTACATGTATATATTCATTTACGTTTAATATGTACTCTATACAGAATGAAAATAAAGTAACAGTACTTATAAGGGTTGAGGTAAATCATTCACAATTTACTCAGGAAAAGAATAGAGGCATACAAAGTGAGGACTATTCTATTTCCGACTCTCAGTTTTCAAAGTTCGTACATGTACTAGAAAACAATTATTTTCAAAGAATAGGTAATCAGAAATGTCTTTAACACATTTGATTTTTTATTTCATGTATTTAATGGCATAAAGGTTTGGCGTGTCAGGAAGACAAATATATCCTAACACTATTTGAATTCTCAAAACAACAATTAAGATATAGCAATAAAATACGCGCGATATGTTTTAGGTTTTTAATTTCATGATAAAGGCGTTAACCTCTTTATTACACGGTCTCCTAATCAGTGTAGATTTTCAGACTAGCTGGTTTATAAGTAAACGAGTTTGTTGGGATATATCTTTTTTTTCTTTAGGAAGAAAAACCCATAAAATTTCATACAGAATGCGTTCAGAATACTTTTATTTTTAAACAATGTATTTATCTTCCGTACATTGTAAATACATACCAGTATGCAAAATGGAAAGTTTACCAATGTCTCTTTCTTTTAAAAAAATTACTTTGTCCCAAATCATGCGCTGAAACAGGATCTTCCTCGCCTTGTTAAAATTTGTTGAAATTATACATAAAGCAGGTGCGATTTACGTCATTGATACAACGTAAACCCGCAATTTTTAATAACGTCACAACTATTGTAACGTCATTTACGTGTGACGTTACGTTTTTTGGCAATTCAAAAATTTACGTTGGCAGCGAAAGGGTTAAGTTTTGTGTGAGTTATTGGTGTGTAAATCACATAGACTTGTCACGTAGGCATATTTCATGAAGCGCGCTAGCGCTTCAAGAAAAATATGCCTACGTGCAAGTATGTGTGATTTACACGCCAAAAATTCACATTGAACTTAAAAACATTCCTTATATTAACATTTTGCATCTTTAAATGTACCAAAAATATACTCAATGTTTGAATTTCTTGCTGCCCTATATCGTCATATTTTTATTAACGTCACTGTAGCCTCATTGTGACGTCACTTTAGCGCGAGTTTCTCCGTGTATATTTCTAGGCGTGAGTATACACAAAAATGGCTTTCAAATCAATTTCACAGTTGGCTTAGTAGAAAAACACAGCAAATGTAAATATATTGAAATGTACAGTTTATTAAATTTTCTTTATTTGGAGCCAATTGGCCCCTAAATTTTATAGGTCACATAGAGGCCTGTAACAGTTTCAAAATAATAAAAAATAAAGATGTTTTATGTTGCTGAAGCATAGAAATAGATTTAATAAGATTATTTTTTTTTGGGGGGGGGGGGGGGTTGCTCTATTTTCATACATATTATTACATTACATTACCTACATTACTTGTTATACTTGTATATTACAATCTGAAGAAGATGTCTATACGCCTAACTTATACTTGTTACCTATTCTGCATGCATAGAAACTGAAAGCCAATCGTTTTTCTTAATTAAATGTTTATAGAATATTTCATTGTGTTTTATTAATGCACTTTTTAGGTTCTATACAGAGGACCCTCTAGGACACAGTCAGAAGGAAATTATAAAGCTTTTTTCTTGCTAACTCCAAGGTAACTGTATTTATTTTTTCTCATTTTATGTAATTAAATAGATATTATAGCAAAAAAAAAATAACCTGAAGTAACAATATCTGATCAGATAATTCATGCATTTTGAAAAAAAAAAGATAAAATGAAATATTTAATGATATAGAGAATCATTTATCAAAATTCTTTGCAATTTAAAATATCTTTAAATCAACTTTATAATCATTAGTATATGTTTTAAATTAGACATTTACCAGTAACATGAAGATGTTTTGTGTGAAATGTAACAAAGAAACAGAATGCGATGTGGATCCCACGATCCCGGAAACCGATAACCCGAAAAGACAGAACACAACAAGAGTTACCGGAACTTGTAAGGAATGTGGTTCCAAGACTTCCAAGATTGTTGGATGATGACTGAGTTCGATTATAAAATACTTTACATTGTTTCTTTCACTTAGCGATTTTTCAAATTTAATATACATGTTGTATTATGTTTTACGGTGCACCGAATTTCCTCTACTCTTACAAGTTAGTCTACTGAGCTCGCTTTGCGCCGCTCGCTATCAAGAAACATGGTATCTCCTTTTATGACATTAAAAAAACATATTCTCTTAATACTGAAATCAATCGCTATGTAATTTACATTATTAGTGGATACTTTACAAATATCCTATGCACTATATAAATGAATATAGCACTTTTTGACATTAAATAAAATGTCATCCTCTTCATATTTTCGATTGTCTTTTTTCTTTAGTATAGAAGGATAACCTTAACGTTATATCACTAGTTGTCTAAAATCTTTAATAATAGGAATTCTCCAACTACATTTTATACACTTATCTTATACATGTACCTAACTTTATTTTGACCCAATGCTTATGAAAATCAAAAAATAAACACAAGGCTTAAATTTGTACATTTTGGAAATTTATTAAATCTGGATGATTTTTTAGACTTAAGTCAAAAAATGTAAAGGTATATGCACCTGTATATAGAATGATATTAAAGGCTTCCTCTTACTTAAGATTTTATTGCAACGAATCACTATATACTCGTATATTTTATAACCCAGGGGTAGGGATCGGGACACGAAACGAAATCAAAGTGTTAAAAAAACTTTAAAAAGTACTGTACCCTTCTCAAGAATAGTAGAGCCCTACTCATGTAAGTAGCCTATAGTGTAGATTCACTATATAGTGGTAAGTTTTACACAGTGTAGATTTAAATCAGTCGTCAATTTATCAGGTTTCCGAATTTGATAATATCTATGTAGTCTTCCTTGACCTGATCTTTAGAAATTTGTTGGATTTCCAATTAACACTACCTGTGCTCTTTTCTAAGCCAACCTATTTTCTATTTTATGAATAATATTTTTTTTTTCCAAACTCCTACGAGAAGAAGAATACTCGACAATTCTACATTTAGATATATCGACTATCTGAATGCTTTACTGAATGTATAAGATTTAAAAGCAACTAACAACTAAACAATGTGACAAACGGAATGACTTTCATTATGTTTACCTTCTTTAATAAAAAGTTACATTTTTATATGAAGTAGATTTAAATTTCAAATCATGTCCCCCGCCCCAGTGCTAGCATGGGGTCTTATAAATTAGTTTTGAATAGTAATACATAAGAAAATATATATAAAAAAATTCTTTAATTCTGGAAATAGCAGGCCACTGTCAGTTTCTTGTAATTTTCTTCTTTCTGTTTAAAATTAAAGTCTTTGAGGCAATGGTATGAACACTACAGGGCTTAGAGTTTTACATTGTAATAGATAGACAATATGTAGAAAGCAGTAAACGCACGATATGCAATGTTAATATTAGATTGCAAGCATTTTCATGAAGAATATATGTTCACTCCTCCTTAGCACCTAATCCCACTTCCATGTTTGCTCTACTCACAATTTGTATTGATTAATTGGACTTTCAAGCATGATAACTGTTTGTTATCTTCACACCTCAGTTTAAGTTTCACTCTGGTTTAATAATATTTAAATCATGGCTACAGAGAGTAAGGTTTGGTCACAATAGAAAGTGATATATTTTTGAGTAATTTGTCGTCTGAAAATTATGTAGGGGAATAAAAGAAGAGAAGGGTCATTGTCAAATTAATATACAAATTCCTGGCCTAGTATCAATATTTTTTTTTCTCAAATACTGCATGACCATTAGGCAAGTTTTGCATTGCGATACTTCGAAAAACCTGTTAAAAAATTTCTTCTGAAGAGATAATCAGTCAAATAACAATAAATAAAAAAAACTTTCATGTGATATGAGGACAGATTTGATCAAATCAGTATCTCTGGGGTAAGGAGGACACAAAATGAAGTCAAATAGGAAATATCAATGAAAACATTTAATTCATTTCATAAATCATTTTTTAATAGAATAGGGCTACCCTTAGTAATATGTAAGGATTTCCATGTAATGTCGATTCAGGTTCGTTCAAAGCATAGAATTGGGGAGCAAAATTTCATACAAATAAACGTCAGGAAGAATAAGAGGCATGATATTTGTAAAGTCGGCCTGAAGCCACTATCATGACAAGGATCACATGGCGGATGTGACCGGTCACCAGAGGATGCTTATTCCTCCATGGCACCTGATCCCACTTCTGATCTTTTAGAGTTCGGTGTTTGCTCTGCTCTAATTTGTATTGTTTCAATGGACTTTAGAGCTTGATTACTGTTTGTCATCTTCTTAAGTGTACTGTAAATCATTGAAATAACACGGACTTTAATTTTGTACATTGTACTACATTTACAAATAATTTTTTTTAAAAGAAAGGTGATTTAGATGATCATAAGCGTTATGATCCATGTCCATATTATTTTCCTTTCTCCGTTCATAACCATAATCATTGCACACAAGATGGACGGTAAACAAACGACGTTTATCGAGCTATCAAAATAGAGATTAAACAAGAAATAATGATATCATAAAAAATCCATTTTATTTCAATTTTAGAAATAATTTGGTATTCAATTTTAAATAAATATACAGCAGTAACATTTTTTAAAATCAAATACAAATCATACATATGTTTTTGAACGTGAAAAGTTTTCAAGTAATAAATGAATATCTAGAGAGAGGAGTGAATTCCTTAAATAAAGAATGTAAGATCAAATTAGGGCAATCTGGAAGTACTATATTGATGAATTGTTAACTCTTTTTATTATACCATTTGCAATTAGTATTTCAATTCAGCTGTCGTTTTAGGTCACTAATTATAACGTACTGACAACAGCTATTTAAAATCTTTTTTTAATTACTTTCTTGTCACGAGATTTAAAATTCCCTTTAAAAGATTTCGCAAGGCAGTAATTAGGAGGTGAAAAATAATTTAAACAAATGTCTCTAGTATGTATTCTATTTTTTCTTCTAGAAGTTGTGCAGAAAGTTTTGATCGCGCTTACTAGTTTTATACGGTTATAGAAAAATTCACGTGCTTTATAAATTTATATTATAAGAATTTTTATTGTCTAACCCTTTTGCTTATTTCCTTCCATAACACTCTCACAACAAAGATAATTATCGCTTATTCTGTAATGAATAAAAAGTCTACAAAAAGTGCCTGTGTAGCCAACTTTGTGGCTTTTAATGATAAAACCCTTCTCAAAATATTAATAACTATTTCGTATAATTTTAACAGGCACGAGGTTAAAAATGTCCAAGTTTCCGCTAATTTACAATACAATAAGACTCAACAGAAAAATTAAGAAAATGAGCTAGAGAACGCTTACAAATTGAAACTAGTTAAATATGAAGTATGCGGGGAGGATGAAGGTTACGCAATAACTTAAAGACTCTTCCATTCTCCGAGATTTTGAGGTGTTATAAGAGACATGGTGACACCCGGCGTGGCCAGGGGGTCGTAACATAAAGGGTGCTTAAGTCTAAGACCATGCTTAAGTAAGACTTAAGTACAGTTTTAAACTTAAGACCGTAACTAGAAACGTGCTAAGATTTGACAATCTTAGCAAAACTTAGGCGGCCGGTAGAGGTGACTTAAGTATGTCTTAACTTTCTTAAACATATATTTAGACCTATTTAAGGTTGACTTACTATGTTTAAACACTCCTCTATTTATATAATGCATTAACAAATATTTTTTTTTCTATTCAATATACTGGTATAAGAATTTTAGTTTTTCGTCGGGGAGGGGGGGGGGATTTATCACTTATTCCAGTATCACTCTCTAAATGACATACATGTAAATGCAAAATATTAATTTTGGGATACGTTTGAAATGTTAGTGGGACCTAGGTAATAAACACTAATCATTATAAGTAAATTGTATAGAGTAATCATGGATTTGTTTGCTCACCGTGAAAAAATGAGATGAAATGATTTTAAAATTGTAGGTGACTTATAGGATGATGACTAGAAAACTTATAAAAGATTTTCTGTAAATTAGATTGAATGTAGAACGCAACAAGCGAGGATTCAGGCAGGGTTCGCTACCGTTATTGAACGACAGAGAGAGGGAGAAGAGGGAGAGTTGATGATACATGTAAGTTGGAGATATACGAAAAATTGTTTCATCATTGTTTTCTGAAAACAATTCTTTTCCATCCTTCAGCAAATTGTAAATAAGTATTTATAAAACGTCTGCAGTCTCTGCTTGCTGATATGGGAGTAAAAAAAATTAAAATCTTCCTATTGTTTTTTTTTTTTTTTTTTTTTTACTTTTTTATTAAGAGTTTCAATTTCAAGTACATAGACGTTCGGTTATCGTGCCATGTCTGCGAGAATGACAATTTGAAAGCAAGTGAACATTTGTCAAATGAAAGAATAACAACAAACGGTAAACTGAAAACATCGCAGTCTCGAGTGATAAACACTATTCACGCATGTATAATGAACCACTAGTGCCACTTTGTAACCGTGAAATATTTGTTTTGAAATATTCAGAATTACATGTATTTAAACATAATTAACTTTAATTGAATACGAAATCTAATCTAACCTAGCTAAAACCGATAGGTAAGGACGTCAACTTTAAAATACATGTAATTAAAAACGTAACTAAATAATATTTACAAATACATATATAAATAAATTGAAAAACTAGGATGATTTATGAAAAAAAATTTGAACATAAGTTTGACTTAGCTAAGACCTAGCCAAGTCCGTTTTATGTTACGGTTTAAGACATACTTAAGTAGTACTTAGGCAAGTCTTAAGATTGCACCTAAAACATACTTATGACCCTACTTAAGTCAAAAACTTAGCAAGCTTTATGTTACGACCCCCTGAATTCTAGATGCTGCATTTTGATTGGTCAATTTCTGTCTCTCCAAAGACATACCGAAATCTAAATCCTGATTTTAGAATTTAGTTATACATTATGCACGCATCAGCATACTATATTTTCGACTTAAACATTCAAGAAGGACACTTTTTTACTTCTTTAATAAATTCTTCAGTAAACTTAAATATATTTGCATTTATTTATCTTTATTATTTTGGGGGATGGGGGTGGGGGAGGGATTCATGACAAACATTCATGGAACCTAAATTAAATTAAAAATGAAACAAATGATAAAATTGGACCATTGTGTGTAATTAAAATGAATCCGACTAAACTATGGGTTAATTTGTTCTTAATAGTGAAGTGATTTTCGTCCAGTTATAAACAGATATAATGCTCTACAATGCTTACTGGTCCGGTTGACGAAGATCAAATCATTCATATCGTGGCCATTAAATGAGAAAGTAATAAACCGGTATATCACAGATTCAAAAAATATTTACGAAAAGTTTGACAAAAAGTGATTTTATCCCAACTCTGGAAATATATACCGTTCTTTGTAAATTGGTGGTAAACGGCCATCTGCACGTGATTCTTCGACGTAAACGCGAAACTCCCTCATAATAGCAGATAACGTTTTTTCTCGATCGAGTGTTATTGGTTTTGGTGTAGCCTTCAGCATTCTTTGTGTCTCCTTACGTCTCTGAACAGATGGTGACCAAGCATGCAAAACTTTATCGACTTCATTTTTCATGAACTGACGAGACGTTTGTATGGATCGGAATTCATCTGGCATGAAAGATTTCGGCCTTTCCGGTATTGGTTCCAACTTTGCTGCCGCCTCGCGTAACTGCATCATAAAACGGAGACGCATGGGAGGTTCCGAATGGGCATTTCTTGAGTTTTCACAGCGTTGTTTGTATGCTGCAAACATCAGTGCGGTCGAGCTATTTGGAGCTAGAATGCGTGAATCTGAATTCTTTGCATGCTCTTCCTCTTTTTCTTTGACAATTATACTGTCTTGTGGATTTTTCCAGAACTTTTCCTTTTCAGTTTTTTTCTTCTCTTTATCATTAGTTTTATTTCTATTTTCAGTGGCTTGTTTTGAGTTTTCTTGAGTTTGTTGTGTAGTCTGGGATATGTTGGCTACTTCCGGCTGATTTCCAGTCAATTCTTGGCCATTGGCTGATGGTGGTATGTCCGAATGAGGACGAATCTTGGGAGTTGTTACAGGGGATCCCTTGACAGAAAAAGTCTTTTTCTTGTCCTCGCTCAGCTTTTTGTTCGCGATGGCAGGAAACAACTTCCTAAAACCCTTAATGCCATTGACTGTCTCTCCTGGACTTGGTGATCTAGATCGACCAGTGGTTCTCTGCTTTGGGCTTGGTGATCGTAATCGATAAAACGATTTTTGACGTTGTACACTCCTTTCACTTTTTGGCGATTCGCTGCGGGATCTGCAGCGAGTATGTGCTTTATAGCTTTCTTCAAACATTTCAAGATTTTTTTGTGTCAGTTTTTCCCTTTTCTCCCGCAAAGGGTCAAATTTGGAAAATTCGAATTTCTTATAAACACAAGACAAGGCCATCATTCTAGCATATTCTTCTTTTAGTTTGTCAAGTTCTTTCTTTGTTTTGCATTTCGTGATCTTTCGTTGTGACTGCATTTCTGTGATTTCTGTAAAAAATCTTCTCTTTTCTCTGTCGTTTCGAAAATTTATTTCCCAGATAGATTTATTGCTCATTACCAATTCACTGTTAAAATTCTTTTCCCAATCCCTCCAATTAACTTTTGAGACATGTTCACGCTTTTCAGTTGGACACCTTGGAATCGTATAAACCGAATCGTTTGATTGGCATGATCCTTCACTTTGATTTTGAAAATATTTCACATCCGTTTTTCCAATGATAGGTATTGAATCTTCTTCTGATTGTAGCAAATTTGACATAACCGCAAAAATGGAACCGTTCTAATATTTGAAAAAAGACAGAAATCTGAAGTTAAATCTTAAACTTTTTGTTAGAGTAAAATTGTCTTTAGAGGAAAACTCTCTGACTTAATGCGTGTAATTATTGGAACAAACAATAAGAAAATCGATGTGGGAATTGTTTTATTTTCATAATTGTCGACCAATTGTCAAGCTGGCTGAAAGATAATTTAAATTTCGCATGGCGCAATGTATTTGTGCTCTCCAAACATTGACACACAATGAAGAAAATTTTTAAAACTTTAACTTGTTTTAAATGAGATCATGTGTTTAGTGTTTTAAAATGTAGCACTTTTCTATTTTACCATAACAAATCGTGTTTATTGAAGCAAAGTAAACGGTAGACGAGTTTTTTTCAATGAAAAAATAAACCAATGCATAAAATAATTTATAAAATTATAAAATAATTTATCACAATTCTTGCAAATTACCAAAAATGGAAACAAGATATCAATAATTTTGAATATTTATATATATATATTGATTATTTTCTATTTTCTTTAGATCGATTTATAATCTGTTCAAATACATTTTTTGTCTTATTGAAAAATGACCTGCTTATTCAGAGAACAAGATAAAGATACATGTATCATCTTGCTGGGTTGTTTTTTTTTTTTTTTTTTTTTTTTCATTGTGTTCTCCAAACAAATGTAATTGCACATAAGCTGACAATACTGTTCTACGTTTTCTTGTTTTAAAGAGGTGCTATATACCAGCTTTATATTATATACTTGTTACACTCAAATTCCTATTAAAATGGAGAAGCAGTATTTCATTTTTATTGGTTGGAATATTGTTTTCTTTTCATAATTTGTCCAATGCTCTGTAGTTTTTCTTAATCTCATTATTACGGAAGCCCTTTGAGGTCAGTTGAAAGAATTTTCTTTTTCTTTTGCCTTTAAACGCCATAATATTTGCATTTAAATACAATCATATGTATGAAACCTTGCAAAGGACAACGGACCCATGTATACTGATTTATTACATTTTCAACAGTGAAATACTGTGATTTATTTATTGAATAAAAGTGATATTCTCTCACAGTGTGAAAGGATACCAAAAATGATATTCTCTCACAGTGTGAAAGGATATCAAAGTAAGTAAAAACTAATTTCTGGCCTGTCATAAGATAGAGATAATAACTAAGCATCTTGATAGAGCTAAAACTGCAAATTTCTTCCTAAATATGTTGCTAAAATCCATGCTATGTAATGTTTTCAATCTGACACACAACTTCTAAGCTATGACGTCTCAACCGCTCAACTATGACGTCAAGCCTATGACACTGTGTTAAGAAAAGACAGAGGCAAAGGGAAAATCAAAGAAAATGTAATAAACAGAAAATTCAATGTTTTGTAGATAAATATGGAATTTATTTCACTCGTGAGACAGGATTTTTTGATATTTTCACTCGTGCTTCGCACTCGTGAAAATATCAAAAAATCCTGTCCCATTCGTGAAATAAATTCCATATTCATCTACAAAACATTGAATATCCTCTATATCTTTTTATTTCTTAATTTATGACTTACTTACTAGGAATCTATGTGTGTTTTATTTTTCTAGCATTATAGCATAAGATACGAGGGATGTTCGATGTTTATTGTTATTATTTAATTTTACTCCACAAAAGACAGAGATAAATTCATGATATTCTCTAACAATTTATCAAGAACAAATAAAACTAATTTGCAAAATTTCTACGTAAAAAGATTATTAGATAAGTCCCGATGAAAATATAATTCGCATATTCTTATTGACCCGGCGCAGCATCGCTACGTCATTTTAACGTCACGCCAGCCGTAGATATTTTCTCATGTTGAAAGGACTAGGAAGATTTCATTCTTCATTATCTTTCATCATATATAACATTTTAAAACTCAAACTTTCTCGTTTCTTAACGATTTTTTAAAAAAAAGTAAAAAAAAAAAAATAAAATGTGTGATGTAGCTACCTTAATGTGAAATTACAAGAATTGTTATACACCGATTGACTTAGCATCACGCAGTACCGTTTTTTTTTTTTTTTTTTTTTTTTTTGCACCGTGGGTTAACTTTATTTAGTCCGTTATAATTGATGATCGTCCGGAGCCTTTGTTTTTTCTAGATATGTTTATTTGCAAAGTTATTGTTTTAGCAGGGACGACGTTTTGTCTGGACAAGAGTTGTACACAGAGCTACATAAAATTCAGGTTAAGCTGACTGCGCCGCCTTGACTTTAAAATTCATTTTGTCGTCGTAGTCAGAATTCTAATAAACTTGCACACAAGGATGTCAAAATAGAATTTAAAAATTATGTACAAATTTGAATTATTTTCGCTCTTATTATGGGTCCATCGAGAGTTTGAACGTAGGTGAAATTTAAATACCCGATTTCGTGACTGCGCCGGGTATCCCTACCATTGACACATTGATATACCATTGAAAAGAAGAAATAAAATGTTTGTATAACATTTCTTGCTTTTATATATAACAAACGTATATGCCAATTTTCACCAAAAGGCGTTCATTAGGAAGACGAATATTCATAATGTCTCAATAATTTCCGAACACCTCTCACACTTCTTAGCAAACGCTCTCGGAAAGGAAAGCTCAGTGATTTTTTTGCGTTTAAAAGCAAACTTTTGCGTTATAACGCAATCTTTTGAACATTGCAATTAAACGCAAACACTTTTGCGCAAGATGTTTATAATGTGGTGTGTTTAAACGAACATTATTAGTTAAAAAAGCAAAATTATGTTTAGTATACTTAACACATAACAGCTGCTGGGAAATTTATTCGTAATAATTTCAATATATTTCAATTATTTCCAAAATAATTGAGGATAGCCAAATTACCTTCATTTTTACAGTATAATTATACTGTATAAAGAAATAAACCTGATACTATTGCATAAAGAGAAATGTCTATTATATTTTTTTTTGTAACAGTGTCAAACATTATCCCTTCTCTTAAGTTCTCAATTGTATTCTAAACACTTTCCCACCAATTAATTTAAGTAATCACTTCAAATTTCATGGGTTTAATTTCTCCTTTGGGGCAAATACTGTCTTCGGTAACGATTTTCTGCTTATAGATCGTGATTTGAAAGCACGATAAATTACACCATTTAAATTATTAATCATTGTCAACTTAATATTGGAAAATAAAGTACGATTTTATTTACAAAAGTATTCGGTGTTGAGTTCAGAAGGTCGTCGAACTTCACTCGGGTAAGTTTAACACACAAATATTTTTAACTCCAATTTATTTAAAAAGACAAAAACCTCAATATAGAAGTGGTATTGAAATTGCGCTAAAAAATTTCGTGTTATCTAATTATCTTTAATAATATTTACTGTACAGTTTTAAACTGTTAAAATTAACAAGTGCTAACTACATAATTAAACGCGTCAATTTCTTCAACAGACGCTTTACATATACTGACTGTTTCGGGATTACAAGTGCATCTTAATATCATTAAGTATGAGGACTACTTGATCTTTTTATTTATTTTCATTTAACACATGCTTATGGGTACATTTCTACAGCTGGACTTTAGGCAATTTTTCTTCCTGTAATAGCTTTTCATTTTTGGTTGTAAAAGTGTAATACTTGATTTATTTTTTTTTAATATACATCAAGAATCAATAAACCGGTTATCAACTCTTAATCTTGAAAGAAATTTTAAAAAGATGATAAAATGACATATATTTAGCCAATTTTAATATTAATCGATCATAGTTCCCCTTTCTAAGTTTGTTGACTTGATAAAAATGTGTTGAACAATACTTTGCTGATTAAGCTACATGTGAAGATTCCGACTTCCGTTCTTATTTCAACGGATTTTTAATTAAAGATAAAATGTATGTAAGCCTACCGCAATAAAAAAAAAATCGGTGGACTCTTTTGGGCTTTGTGTAGCCAGAAGTGGCTGTGAGATCAATCAGTTTACAAACAAATGTCAAAATTTTTGATATCTAGATTTGTTCTCCTCTTTCAGAATAAAAGTTAACCCAGATGGAGCTATTTGAGAAAAATAAATCGTTATAAATTTTTGACAAAATTCTAGATTTCCAAGATGTTATTTTCTTCCGGAATAAAATAGAATCCTTATCTGAGTTTACCAATATTTGATATAATTTAAGGATAATTAAATAGGTGATGAAATCTTTTACATATGAATGTATACTTAAATATCGGTTTTCATTAAAGCTTAACAGACATGCAGTGCTTTATGCACAAGAAAGGCTTTTTTAGGGAAATAGATACATGTAATAAGGTTGTAGTTTTCAGAGTTGACTTTTAATAACGGTTCTCTTACTTTTAACATCAACTTAATCGTTGGGGTGTTGGAATTGTTACTTATGCTTTAGAGTTTTGTGGCATCAGATATAACGCAGGTATGTTAAGGCAGTACCCAGATCATATTTCGGCGAATTTAGACTTTTTTCGTAAAATGTAACATTGATAAATCAGAAAAGCCATAGATAAAACATTTACTATAATTATTCATTGTATAGATCTCATTGGGTTTTAGGCTAAAAGAAGCACTCCACTACGACGTCATCACGTGACGTCTATAAATAGAAAAATTGCCTTAATGAAAAAGTAAAAAGTTCAACACTACCCCGGGTATAATTCAATTCTTTTTGTGAAAATAATTATGTAAAAACATCACTGGGTCATGAAAAGTGCTGCCAGAATCCTACTCTCCCGACACAGAAAAAATTATTCCAAAGTTTCGCATGAAACCTTACCAAAATTATTACATTTTGTACAAACGATCAAGGAATTGTCATCAATTCATGTTAATCACACGATTCTAGCAGCACTTTCCAAGTACTATAGAAAACAAGCTTTCGATACTAACAAAAATTATGTCTACAAGTATGCGGCGTAGTGTTGAACTTTTGCAACTTTGTTGGTATAGAACGACAGAGGAAAGGCTGATCGGGATTTTAAAGCACTGCCTGTGTTCATTATAAGAAAACATGATTAGAATATATCAGCGTACCTGATTTTTAATCTTTAATTCCTTATGAATCACACATAACATTCATGGTATATGCTTGAAAACTCCCATTTTGCATATTTGATTACATGAATTCTCGTCACGTTTAATTTTCACTCGGCAAATATTTGATCAATAGTTATGACGTCATGGGTTTGGTATTTAGCCCCCGTGATAAATACTAAGCTGTTTATACCACCCAAAAACGACATGATTTTGTTTATATTATGTTTTTGAATGATTCCATTCATTTCTTGGACCTGAAATTAAACTATAAATTATAGATATTAATAGCGATTCTCTGTAACCACTTAAACTTCTTTGCTACGCATGGTCACCGATTTTGATGAAACTTTGCCCATTATTACAACTTGACACTAGAAACATGTATCAAATAAAATGTCGTTGCTATGTGTCTTGGTTGCCATGGTAACAGCCAGAAAAGGTGAAAAAATTAAGATTTTCAGCGACTTTAAATCTTTATTAAGCCTTAATAAAGACTAAGAAAAACAAACAAACCATTCTCCCAAAAACATGACACCTTGTTGCCACTTATGCTATAAAGAAACTATTTAGAATTTATCTCTAAGTAAGTGGTAACCATGGGTACATTTGGAATACATTTCAGATGCTGAAAAATGCTGAAAAACGCTCTGTAGTCACAAATGATAGATGTTACATGATCAAACTCAATCAACAACGTAAGAAAAACAATGAAAAATATTTGACCTCATGTAATTAGGTATTGGCAATATTATTCTAAAAATAACTTTCATGGTTGCCATGGTAACACAGTGTCACCATGCAAAATCTGATACTATGATTGGGTTAATACTACTATCGTGAGGAAAAACAATAAAATTCATGGCTGGCACATATGCATCCTTAGGACCTTGCAACACCGACAACATAAGAAAAATTGAGATTAATTGTTACTTTGCAGTGTAACCATGGAAACAACGTACTAGTTGTTTAAAGTGATATTTTTTGCAGCTTTAGGAATTTACTAACCTTTTAATCAAGAAACACATTATTTGAATCACCTTGAATAGTACTTATCTCGTAGAACTAAAGTTGAATATCATATATTGATGAAGGTTGTTGAAAAATACAACACTGTTGCTATGGTTACCAAGAAGAGAAAATGTTTGATTTTGTTTATTTTTTGTCAATATTAGACCCTATGTGCCAGGTTTTTGCATCCAGTTAGAGATTGGGTGATAGTCAAAATTGAAAGTCATGTTAGTTGCTCACATATATCAATCATTAAAGTTTTGGGAATCTACATACAACGGTACGTATCCAAGGAAAAAGAGTATTTTTCAGATTTTTATGCATGCTTTTTCGCCTTCTTTCCATAGCAACGCACTATTTAAAGAATTGAAATTGAATTTTTTGAAATGTGAAAATTAGGGTCACACCAAGACCTTTAAAAATTGATCATCAGTTATATAGAAATATGCTTTTTAAAAAGATAGGATAAGATTAAAACACGAAGAGAGTAAATTTAAAATCCCTTCGTGGTATTAAAACCATGGCAACCATTGGCAACCTATAAGAAATATCATATTTTGTCCTTGGTATATGTTACAAGGATCTTTTCTCTATTATTTGCTTCCATTTCAACCTATAATTGTTTTTATTCTTAATTGTTTGACTTTATAAAGTTAAATGAACAAAATTATTACTTTTGAATACTTTGTTTCCATAGTAACGTATGTTATAGATGATTTACTAAACATGTTTATCATGCATTTAAGACACCAGGCCTTCAACTTTCAGAAACAGTCATTGCCACTTGTTTGCTTTGCTGCAAACGTTAACTGTGGGACTCTGAAGATGTTGAAAAATGCCATTTTTCAAATTTTAGGACATGTTGCTATGGTAACCATGACACGTAGCAACCAATTTTTGCCTGATTTGAGTTTACGGTATCAAAGACTTTTATTATAGAGAGTTTGGAGAAATTCTGATACTATGCGTGCCACAGCTCCTATATAAAAGTTCAAGTCATTACAGAGAATGGCTCTTAAGAAATCATTATTTCTAAACTTCACGTCATACAGCTTACTATGACGTCATATTGTAGAGGCAAGTAGTATATCTCTGGGTGTAGCCTTAACATACCCGCGAAATTACTACAAATTCGTACTCTAAATTAACAAATAAACTTTTTGCTCCATCCATGTGCTTACCATTGATGTTTGCAAAAGGAATATTTTGTGCACAATTGATACATATGTTGTATTCAAGGATAACTAACAACTGGTTAAATGGAAAATGTGTAGAATAATCTGTAAACATCTTGTCCGCGCTGTGTGTATAGCTGGTTTGATTCTGGTTTCGTCCCAGGTGTCATCTACTGAATCAGGTAGTATTTTCGTTTCTTTATTTGGTAGAAGAAAATTAAATATTTCATTCCAAGACCATCAGCTGACTTGTAACTTTCACACAAATGTATAAGATTAGTGCGAAGTATGTATTCAGGTTTTTTTTATTATCATTATATTCTCTAGTGGAGAGGACTTATATAGGCAGTGCCTGCTGTCCAATCCAGTTATGTTTAATCATAATAAAATATTGTTTAAAAAAAAAATATTCTCTAGTTGAGTGTGACTTCAGTAAGGACACGTGCAGTTGGAAAAGTGTCAAAGTGTACACCAAAGGAGGAGAAAGAATTCCCATCTGTGGCTTAGGGGGGAACATAAGTCACTGTTTATCCCCAGATAAATATGTAGGCCAAATTACTTGGACAAGAATGAGGATCAGTGATCTAGCTGTCGACGAAATAAAATCAGGTATCGAAGTTCATCAATCAAATTACATTAAGTTAAACAGATTGAAATTTACATTTGACACTTGGGGTTCTTTTAATATGGAAAAGAGATATTAACTTGCTCTGGGGTTTTCTCACTTGTATAAATGAGATATTGCTTCCATTCTCAATTAATTATTTGATGTTTGAATACATATACAGGAAATAAATCTTCAACACCATGTGCGAGGAGGAACAATAAGATGTCGCTGATTATGTGATTTATTCTTGATTGTAATTATTTTGTTTAATACGTTTGGGGAAAATATGATGTGTGAAAATTTCCACAGCTGATTGATTAAAACAATGTAATTCTAATTGTAAAATCACCTTCTGCATGATCACAATGAAAAGTGTTGTGTATGGGTCTTAAAATCATAATTCTTTTTTTTTTAATTCACCCTAGATATGACTTAACTATAATAATCAACTATAATTTTGACCATGTTTGCTGCTAAAAATAATTCGTTTTAAATACATTAAGGTACAAAATATATGCTTACATAATCTACAGCATCTCAATATTACAGGGTTTCAAAACTTGGAGAGTTTCGCATTTGGTTTTGTTGACACAAACATTGTTATTCCTGGATTGGATAGGATTCGTACGTCATTTATACTGAGTGAAAGTCTTCTGTTTAGCAATCTTCCCAGAAGTCTTCACTACAAGTATTTCCTTTATGGAAACACAGCCTTGACAATTTCGTATCTAACAGATATTGCAGTTTACAAAAGCAAGATAATTGCTGCTCACGGGGCGTCTTCTTCACGGAAAACGAATGTTACAGAAGGATGTGTTGATTTGCCATTTCAAGCCGACTTTAAGGTAATAAACTAAACGTCCAGGTATAATTTTCTCTGCTAGTGTTTTGAAAGCTAGACAGCAAAGTATTCCATTGTTATGACCATCTCAAGTGCAAGCTAGATGCAACAAATTCTGCAATAAATTTAAAATTCTACAGATTCTTTGCTAAATATAATTGATTATCCTATGCTTCTTCGTTGCATAAACGAAGTTTTCTCCTATAAGTTGTGCAAAGCAGGAAGAAATAAAAGAGGTAATGGGCCTGAAGCATAGCAAGCCATAGGCTAAAATATTTGCCTCAAGCTTTCGTATACAGGATTGAGCCTCCTTTAAATTTAGTGAAGAAAATCAGTAAAAAATTGTCTTTTATTTATCTAAAGATAGTCTTTCAAGGAATATTTCAAGGAAGTAGAATAGAAGCCATTTTATTGTCTGAAGTGGCTGTCAAGTATGGACTCTGCAATAATGCTGATGTAGACGGTAAGTGAGTCAAACGCAATATCAACGATATCATTTTATAATGGATCATTCCATTGATAAATAGTTCTTAATTGTAATTTTTACTATGAATAAATCGAAGTTCGAATATATGTATTTTTTCTGAATTAATTAATGATTAATATAATCAAAAAACGCTCACATTTCCTGCTTTTGAATATTGAATAAGTTGGGGGACATAAACACAATATTAAGTTCGGGGGCATAAACACAATATTCAGGTGATAGTGAAATGGAAAAGCTAAATTCATCTCGTTATTCAAACAATTTAGTTCAAACAAACTAGTTTTGGCGCACTTTAACTGACTTTGAACTTCATCGTCTATATTTAGTAAAACATCAAATTAAGATGGTGCATACTCTAAGTTTTTTCATTCCAGTTACTGGGATATATAAGAAAAACATATGAATGGAAGTAATGATCGTTAATTGATCTGAATGTCATTTTTTTTATATAGAATATGATTTGCTTCGGAAAAAATTCTCTTTCTTAAGCAAAATCATCAAACTTTTATTGCTGAACTGATTTTCTTTATTTGCAGAAATATCAAAGTCGCTGAAGGGCATGTGCAAATTTCCTGTAGAAGACTGTGTTTCTTCGGGGTTGATTTTGCCTAACACTCAAAATTCCTCTCTAAACACGTCTCTGTGTTCATTTTGTGAAGGGGAAAATTTTAGTGTGTCAACTGAGGGCTCCCCTAGTTCATGCTTTTGTAAAGGGGACGACAAAGTTTGTAGCGCCTGTAGATGTTCTAGTATAGTCACACGTGCTTATGTCAAAAATCTGAAATGCAATGAATTCTACCTTGAAAGCGTAACAAATAACGATGAAAATTATGCATGGTTTTACAATCTGAATATACAATTTTTTTCCATATTAGTCGCAAAAAATGCTACGGTTTTCAATTTTGATGAATCGCAAAGGACATCTCTGTTTATTTCGATTAGAGGACCACATCATTTCCTCCATATTTCAAAAGGAACACTAAGTCTTATTATGGATTCCACAATGAATTGGTATATTATCAATGACGTCAGTAATTCTTCTGTCTATTTCAGCACAACTTTCGACTATTTTTACTTTGCTCAAAACAATTTAAATGAAGCAAAGCAGATAAATGTTGGTTATTTCAAAACGGTAGTTTCAACCAATTTCAGCAATTGCAATATTCCAAATCAAACTCGTTTATCAATAAATTCTAGAATGGTTGATTTGAGCGGAAACAAACTTACATCCTTTGTGATAAGTAAAAATACTGAATTTCTTTACATAAAGAATAATATGCTGAACGATATAGTAAAGAATTATGCTAAACTCGATAAACTTCAATATTATCCACTGTCAATTTTAGATATCTCCTTTAATAAAATATCCAAAATACGACGCGAAGATTTTAGCTATTATGTGTTACTTGTAAGCTTAAACCTTTCTGGGAATCTTATCGAGCACATCGACGTGGATATTTTTTCAGATCTCACATTATTAGTTTCAATAGATTTATCAGAAAACAAAATTTCTCGAATTCGACGAGAACATTTTAGATCGTTGAGCCAACTGCGTTACCTTTACATTCAAAAGAACAATATATTTCGTGTCTCTAGTGACATCTTCCATGGATTAGTAAACATGCGGTACTTACAGGTGGAATCGTTTTCAATTTGTTGTGCTAAACCACAGTCGATGTATAACATTGAGTGTGTTGCACCAGTGAACGAACTTTCCTCTTGTGACTATTTGATTGCAGTACCTATACTTAATGTTGCGATTTGGTATATGGCGCCTCTTGCTCTTTTGGGAAACTTAACGGTACTATTCTACAATTTGTTTCACTTGAAGAGTAAGACTCAAGCTAGTTATCTCATCCTTACCATTAATTTAAGTTGTGCAGATTTACTCATGGGTGTGTATCTGTTCATTATAGCCATAGTAAATTTGGAGTATGCAGGAAAGTATGGACTGATGGATTATACTTGGAGGCATAGTTATCTTTGCATTCTAGCAGGCATCGTTGCTACTGTGTCAAGTGAAGCATCCGTCTTTACTGTTTTTCTTATAACTGTTGACCGATTTCTTGCTATCAAATATACTATTTCGGAAAAACGAATTTCTAGGAGAGGGGCAATTTTCATTTGTTTGTTCATTTGGACACTGTCGCTACTGATGGCTACACTTCCAGTATTTCCGTTTCCCACGTCTTTCTTTGACGAGTTTTATTCACAGTCGGGTGTATGCATTTCTTTGCCGCTTTCTGTCATTCGAAAAGTTGGCTGGCAATACTCCATGATTATTTTTGTTGGGCTTAATACGTTTTTATTCATTGGGATTTTGACTGGACAAATTGCTATATTTGTTGAGGCTTTGAAAATAGGGAAAGATGTCCGGACATCCAAAATCAGAGATAGGGAGATTTCTTTGGCAAAAACGCTCATAGCCATTGTTATCACTGACATGTTTTGCTGGATTCCAATAGGAATTATTGGTGAGTATGGCATCAGCTAATGTATTTACTTCTAGAAAAATAATTTAAAATACTAAAAGTACATTGTATAGTAATTTTAATGCAATTTATCAACTAAATTATTTTAAGATATTTACATTGGAAGAATATATGTAAAATATGCAATGTAGGAGTTGATAGATTAATTCGTTTTGTCTTTAAAACATCTTCAGTGCTTTCTTTTCATATTCAGGCACTGTCACTTTCTTTGGAACTGAAGTTTCCATTGAGGTTTATGCTTGGATAATTGTTCTCGTATTACCCATAAATTCAGCACTCAACCCTATCCTTTATACATTGACAGCTGTAGTCAGACAAAAGGTATTTTGTACACGTGAATCAAAGAAATCACCCCTAATGGTTTATCCTTTTCTAATGTATCGGTCCTAAGTAATTTTGAATGGATATTTTCCTCCCTTCTTCTGCAATAAGAAATCTATGATGTTTAAAAGAAAAATAAAACTATTTTTTGTTGAAAGGGCGATATTTTCCTTGATTTTTATACTTTTCATACAAATTAAAAAGTGCAATATAATGAAAAAGCGTTATCTTTATTGTGACTTGTTTATCAATGTATTACAAATTTATGATATTATATAATAAAAAATAAAATAATACGCTGAAACATTATTTACAGTTTTTAATATGTATCGGTATAATTATTGATTAAAATTCCTGATTACTAGTACACAATTATAGTTTATTCCAAAATATTTTTTGTTCAACAAAATGTTATCAAAAGAAACATGATATTTAATAATCAATGCCTATACACTGTCATACATATTTCAGGGACAACTTCATATGAAACGATTGACACAAGAAAATTTGATTCTGAGAAAACAACTGGACACGTTGAAGGTATGTATGCTTATGTGTACTGTTTTTGACTCTGATATTTCTTAAAAATTGATATTAACTGATGTACTTTTGCATTTCTTTTGTAGAGTTCATCTTCTAACACCAAGCAATACTAGAAGGGAAATAATTTTATAAAAACTCTCGAATCCAAGCTCAGAATGTAATGATATTTTATCATTATTCATTTCAGTCAGTGTAAAAATTGTTTCCATCATGATTTAAGTTTTACTGTTTTAATGATTGATTTGTACACTATTGCATGTAAGGAATTAATCTTTAATGTATCTATGCATTTTTTGTTTGTTTGTTGTATAGACTGAAAACTATAAAGTTTTATCATTCATATTATTTAAATGTAATATTCTGAAAAAAGTATATTCAGGTTCCTATTTATCCTGTGCTGTAATTAAAATTCAAATATTAAGATTAAAGTCCATTAAATTAGGAAACCGGAGAAAGTGGTGATCGGAAGATTGTCTGAATAATATCCGCTACCTCCTTGTCGTTTGATCCAAATAGTATCATCTTGTTCGAGGCTTACCATTAACATGTTCGTCCTGTTTGGTAAGGCGAGATCCCAGTATCTTCAGATACCGTTGTCACCTTTGGATTTCCATTTGATACGATATGCACATATATATCGTCATATCTATATCCAACTACGGTTACAAGAAATTGATACATCCCTGCGACGGGAGCCTTAAAGATCCCTGTGTTATATTTATAACCACCTCCAATATTGGTGATCACCTTTGTAAGGACCAGTGCATCACCGGACCAGCCGGGGAATGACAGGGCATGCCAGCAGTAAATCCGACCTTTTTCTTTAAATCTAAATGTAAAATCATTTCAAAAAAATAGACGCTAAAATTGAAGTTGTATATTTTAAGAAGCATACGTACATCACAATAACTTCAGCAAAATAGAATTAAAAGAAACAGCTGCATTAAAAGGGATAAAATGAATCAGTTTGATTAAATGAACACATGTGTTGAACTTAATTTTTGTGTTGCCTGCAAAGCAGAGTAACACTTTGGGATCACTTTACCCAGCAACTGTTTGTCCGTCCGTCTGTCTGTCTATCTCTCCATCTGTCCGTCTGTAAATTCATATATCTCGAGAACTTTAAGAGGAATTGATTTGATATTTTGCACATATATTGCTTTTGTAAATTACTATAGTTACCGACTTCCTGACTCTTGACCGCAACCTATGACCTACTTTTCAAAATATTCTATAGTGCCGATAAACAACATATTTTTCACATTTAAGAGGTAAGTCTATTCTATGTAGCATGTGCACTGATTGTTCTATTATGAAAAATAGCATTGTTACAATCAAATTGACCTTGTCCTTTGAACTACTTTGCAAAAAATACCCTGGACAGTTCAAGTTTATTATATGTCTTTTGAATTTTGAGGGGCAGGTTTTTTTTATACTAAACATATATACATGTTTATGAGCTCACGGTACTGTACTTTAAAACTGTATGATATTCAGTTATCACACAAACTTAATATTTAAATACCATCATCGGGATCTGTATTCTACAATGGCTTGTGTAGACTGACAATTGCAGTAAAGACAGACTCAAAACTCTTTTGGATTGTTGTTGGAAACACGAATTAATTACACATGTTCCGGTATATACAAATTATTATTTATTATAATTCCAGTTTAATTATTCTTTTAGGGTTGGGGAATCATATATTTTTGATTGTCAGATTCTATTGCAGTCTAATACTATCCGTTAGATTTTTTTTCTTTCCAGGCAAATGCATGAACTATTATGCTATAGTAAATAAATAGCTGACCACTTATAGATTTATTTACATCTTTAATGAAGCTACAAAGCAGGCGACACATGGGTTCCTTGGAACACTCCAGTTTGTTAAATAATCACTTGATCTGATCCTTATTATGTAGTAATAAGATAGGACGAAAAGATTAAAATGAATACATTTTTAAAGACAATCGAAAATCAATAAAGCATTGTATTAAATTCAATATACAGAATTACCACAAAAACGATGTTAGAGTTAATCCAATCGTAAGAAGTTATTATATTCATTGTTTTTTATATATACTGTCAGATGTCGAGAGTGGGAGTGTAACTTAATTCCCCTATTTTTTAAGTCTCTTAGCGCTTTTGTATTTCAAAAATATTACCAACACCTAGAAAGTATAACTTGCTAAATATCATATATATATTTTACATAGTAGTTGGAAACACCGGCCAATTATATATGATAGAAGTTAAATGAGCAAGTACTTCCCATCCCTACATCCCCCCCCCCCCCCCCGACAAAATGAAGCTTCCTATTTTGATAATATCTCATGCAATGATATTTTAGTAAATATATAGAATATAAAAAAAATTGCAAATATTGTTTTTTGATTTTTATCATCATGTTATTTATAAGCTCTTTTTGATCAATTCGCATATTCATTGAAACACATCGTTAAAGAAAGAAATCTTTATTTAGCCAAATTGCACATTTTTTATTTTTACTTCAATTTTTATACGATTGTTTGTCAAATTCATTTTGATGTCCTCTTTTAATTTCTTATTTTCCTCTTTTAATGAAGCCATTTCTGTTTGTAAATCCGATATCAATGAAGAACTCTCTTTCTGCCATTTCTGCAATGAGGTGATAGTTTGCTTCATTTCCGTCATATCCCTCACCAAAGATATTCGGATAAGAGTTTCTTGGTTTAGCAGTTGTCGAAAAACATCTGTATTATAACTTCCTTTATACTAGTTAAGGTGTGGTTGTCGTTGCCTGTAACAATGGACAATCCTTTGATGTGTACAAATAAGGCAGAAAACACAAAGGCAAGCCAAGTCTTGGAGTTCATGTTGGTATTTCAAGCTATAGTCTGATTAGTGAGTTGAGAAAACTTTAAGGTCTGAGAAATTATGTATGTTCTTTCATTGAAGTATGAATACTTGAGTTAAAATTGTAAATCCATTACTAAAAGGCGTACCGTAAGAATTCAAGAAACTGTTATCTTTTGCAAACACTTTGTTTTAACATATATTATGGTCTCCGCTTGTGGTTAATCCACTTTCGTTGTAATTTTATCTCTAAGGAAAACACTTTTGTAAGATCTTTTTATGACAGCAGTTGTTTTTCCAACATAATACAAGTTGTTCTAAAACCTGAGTTACATGAGGAATACTTGATTTTTTCTGTGTATGTCCTTCTTTGTAGTAATTTAGGAAAAGTCATTAAGATGGACTATTATGTTTTGTAGCATTACACAAAAAATATGTTTCCAATTGCATTCATAAATCCCATTTGTTCAATACAGAGAAGTTTACCTATAACTGCTTGTATATATAAAAATGATATATGATAAAATTCTTACTTTCCATATAGGGACAAATCTACTCTAATTCTAGCAAGTGATAATGATGAGTAGAAACATCACATGAGACATTTGTAATTTAACTCTATTAGACGGCTTCTGGATGAGACCAACCAATCAAGTTTGATTTATAGTTGAGAAACAACTCAAGACCCCACAATTAAAAAATCAAATTACACCGCCCTTAACCAAAGATTTAAGCGCTTGTGCCAATTTTATAGTGTTACCTGCACTTAGGTATCGTTTTCAGGTCGTTATATTGATTGATTGTATGTTGTTTTACGTCCCATGCGAGCATTTTTCACTCATATAGAGACGTCACCATATACCGGTGAAGGGCTTCAAATCTAGACCTTTATTCGGGACTCAGGACCATTGAGCAGTGATGGTTGTTAATCGTGCCAACGCCTTCCGTGACACAGGGCCTCGACTTTTAAGGTCTCATCAGAAGGACCCGCAGCTTTCACTTCAAAGTGCCTAGCGCCTGGTGAAGGAACAGTTGCTACCTATTTTTCATCGACTTAGGTCAGTCGCGGCCGTGATTCAAATACAAGACCTTCCGATCACGGAGCGAGCGCTCTACCGACTGAGCTACCGTGACGGTCCAGGTCGTTAGATAATATTTCTGTAAAGGCAAAACAACAAAAAAAATTTTAAAGTCCGAAATAATAAGCAGCGCTCTCAGAATTACCTGGTCTGTATTTCCCCGTCAATCAAGTGAATTAAGATCCATCACTGGGTGCTTGAAATTGATTGACATTTAGCCACTAGTCCCTGTGTATACATGTAACTTGTTCACCTTGTTTGACGCTCGTGGTGACCATCAAATTAACTTTCGGTCTTTTGATGTTTATCGCAAATAGAACAGCGCGTTAAAGAAGTCGTATCCATGCAATTTAATTTTTTTAGCTTGATTATCATTATCTGTAGTACAAACATGAAAAAAAATCTCAATGGTCGCCACAACCAAATCATAAGGATTCAGTAAAATAAATCATGCTAGTGTATAATAACTTTTTTTTAATAAGAAAAAATTTGGTTCAAAGTACATTATGATTAGTAGATAGGTGAATGAAATCTTGTTTTCACTCGTAGAAGATTTTTTTTTGGGACATGGTGAAAAGATTACGATAAAAATAGAGAAGAACAAAGTTGATAACACGACGCTTTTTGTATATAATGGATAGCGAGGATGAACGCAGCTAGGTTAAGGACGCCCATGAAATATACGCCTTATATATTCAGGGAAAATGAATACAATTTTAATATTTTTTAACAGCATTAGTTTTGATAAATGTGATATGTGGTGTTTGCACTTGTATATATCGGGTCTCTGCTGAGTTCGGCCAAAAGGACATAGCTTACATCAGCTGTTTGTCACGTGACAGTTTTAAAATTAGAACTTATATGTACTACTACGAAGATCGTAAAAATTCAACGATTTTTACGCTATAAAATTTATTCTGTTTTCTTTGAGACAAATTCCTTAACACGAAAAGTGCTGGGAGCAACTTCCTCATGCTCGGGAATTGTTTAAAATTTAGCCGTCTTTCTAAAAACTCCAGTCAAAAATGTAATTCGCATTGGAATAATTTTACATTACGGAATAAATCAACAATGCACAACCAGCTCCCAGCACTTTTCAGAATAATAGGAATAATAGCTACACGTGTTTAAAAATTCAGAATTTATAGTGAAGCGGATATCGTTGAACTTTTGTTATTTTCGAGGGGCTGGACCTGTCATTCTAGCATGTTACTGTACAAATGTGCTCCCTACGGCCTAATATAAAGTCTACACATTATCAATTTAGTTTGACAATAAAATGTGGATTAATATATTTCAGAATATTTCTCTCTTTTTTGTCCGACTACGCGTGTTTCGTATTTATTTTTATTTTTACAAGCTACGATAAAAGCTTGATTCACGCCTCAAGAACAGAGAAACTGCGTGTCAAACTAAGAAATGACGTCATCTCAGTAAGTACAGCGAGATCAAGCTAGCTTTCATTCTACATACGCTAAGTGCTATTATGGCAAGATAAGTTGCACATCTATTTATCTTTATAATATTTATGATAAACGAAAGTATTTAATGTGTTTTAAAAAGAACATATAGTATTTATTCATCGAGATTCATTTGTATTGTTTTAACGTGACGTCATAATAGCTTTACAGAACCTCTGCATAGGCTGACGTATATATGGGAGTCCTTAACCTAGCTGCGAAAACAAAATGTCTGGTCAATAAAAAATTCACCTGGACAAGGTATTGAGGGTTTCTTCTTCTTCTTCTTTTTTTATTAACCCAGCACTTCTTGCTAAGTTTACCTCTTTCCGGGGTGTTAAACATATTTTTTGAAACAAATTGATATATGTTAACAATTAATATATATTTTGTTTATTGTTTTATTATAATCTACATTTACTAAAATATATTTATTTTGAACTCTATGAAAGCATCGTTCTCGCGAATTTTTCACCATATAGGACACACTTGCTAAAAATAGGACCACGTGACTTTTCATAAAAACGGGAAGTAACTATTAAAATTTGCAGTGATCGAAGTTCAAATGCTACAAAATTTACGATAATATTTTTTTTTAAATTGAAAGGAATAGGCCAGGATGAATATCTTACTTTTAAAAAAGTACCTGTATTCATTAATTTTAACGATGAAATCAACTCATTGCTACAATGACATTAAAAACATAGATTTTTATAAAAGTCGATCGGATTTCTGTTTGTTTGATATCAGTTATAAGTATGGAATTTTAAAATATTAGTTATTGCTAATGATATTTTCTATCGATGTAGAGATTTATAATAATTTTATCTCCCGATGAAATGTAGGCCAAACAAATTGAACAAGTAATACTCATGGACATCTTGTGTATACTGTTGGAAAGAGAGTACCAAATCTGCGGATATACACGTGGTTTTGTTTGTTATGGAAAGAAGTATAGAGTACTGAATAGTGTGCTTTACCTGATAGACTGAATTCAGGTATGTATTTTTTTCATTTTAAAGTAATGTTTGAAATAAATGATGGAATGTAGGAATATTACAGAAAATATAGAAATATCAGGGGAGATTGTAGGAGTGTTTTTTTTTTTTTTTTTTTTTTTTTTGTTTTGTTTTGTTTTTTTTTTTTTTTTTGCAGAGTGTCATTTACTGCCGATCGCTATCAGTTGTGAACAACTGAAATTTTGACTTATAAACGCCGTGGGACCATATATATTGGGGGATGTTTTTATAAGCGCATAAAATGAATTTTCAAACGGTGCTAACAATTGGTCTGAAAGTGATATGGTAAAGTACTGGGGAGCATAAAGTCTGTATAGAGTTCTATGGGAAAATAATTAGTACTCTTTTCCCTTGTATAGGGATTTAGCGCTCTGCATGGTTTCCAAGACCCTCAATGCCTCGGGTTACCACGTATGTAAAATTAATTCCCTCTTCTTACCTGAGAAAATCGTACTTTTAAAAATCTCCACCTTTAAATAAAACTTTTGTCGGCCAATAAAATGAACTATCATACTCGTACGTGTAATGAAATATGAAAATAACGAACAGTATTCAAGCGCAAAGTCCATTAAAACAATACAAATCGGAAGCAGAGGAAACATGGATCTCAGAATTTAGAGGTGGGATCAGGTGCCATGGAGGAATGAGCATCCCCTGCCGACCGGTCACACCCGTCGTTTGCTCCTTGTCATGATCGGTGAATAACGGAAAAAACCGTCGACAATTCAGTGTATAAGTAATGGTCTAACAATTACATGTAGTATGAAAAACGTCAGTCAGCATATGACTTATTGACAGATTGTATTTGCTGACAAGGTCACTGTATCGACCACAGAACCTGAGAAATGATGACTTTAAACGAGACTGTTGATATTCTGGTTTCATCAACTTGTTTGTCAATAACTTGCTTCGTTTAAGAAATTGTTCTTACGTAGAGCATGCTCTTGCGTATCGAATCAACGTAGAGATATACACCCATATGCAGGTGATAATGGTACATTGCTGCATAAGTAAAGGAGGCTGACGATTGAAAAGTTAAAATCATCATAGATAACCATTAAAGTCTTTTTCTAGTAAAATATCTAAATATGAAACAGATGCTTCAGACTCTGTAAAATCTTTTATTTCAAGCTCACTGGGATATATCGTGTCTATAAATGAATGGAAATAACTATTGCTAATTGATAATACGTCGTCGATATATCTAAATGTAGAGTTGAAGGCCACCGCAAGAGATTTCTTTTTCTCATGTATAACATTTTGAATAAATTCTGCTTCATATGAATACAAAAATAGGTCTGCTAACAACGGGACGCAATTGGTACCCATGGGAATTCAAAAAGATTGTTGGAAGACCTGGTCTCCAAAAACAAAATAGATAATGTCAATCAGAAACTCAAGCATCATTTTGATATCAACTTCAGAGTACTTATGTGTACAATCAGATTGTTTTTTAACAAATAATTTTGCAAAGGACCAGTGACAAGGTAAGTAAATTTAAGAGTTCCATTTTATTGAAAAAGCAGCTGCCAATGAAGTCAAAAAGCCTTTAATTTATCGTAAGGAATGGTAGTGTACAGAGTTGAAAAGTCGTAAGTTTTTATGTTATTGATTTTGGTAAAATTTTGAGATTTCAAATTTTCCAAAAGTTCCTTTGAATTTTTAAGTATCCATATCTAATTCAGGGAATGCATTTAATGTTGGTGTGTATGAAGTAATAGAGATTACTCTATCTGACGTATCCCTGTAAGTATACGTATCCGTATACGTATCGAGGTATTAGACAGAGGCATCTCCATCCCGATGTCTAAACCATTTGTAAACATTTCTATCGTTATTTGTTTGGTTTCAAAGCTGCCCCATTCATTAGCGTATGGTAAATTGTTTATAAAAATATATCAAGCTGCTGTTAACCCCTATCATTTTGTGGGAAACTTAAATAAGTAGAAAATGAAATTCAGTAAATAATTATGTATTTGTTTAATTATAATGTTTTAAAATTCATTTGCAATTTTGTTTCAAAACATTTATCGGGCATCTCTCTCTCTCTCTCTCTCTCTCTCTCTCTCTCTCTCTCTCTCTCTCTCTCTCTCTCTCTCTCTCTCTCTCTCTCTTAATATCATATATTTTAATTCAATTTGTAATTTACATATATCATTACATGGCTTAACAGTTACACCCACCCCAATCTAAAATACAAAAGATGCTAATATCAACAAGATCAATAAAACCGTGTAGCCTTTTTTAGAGAAACCCTTGAAATTTATTACACAATTCGCTTCCAGACTATTACCAGTATTTGATAAAAATGCAAGTTAATACCCCCCCCCCCCGGGACACACACACACAAACTTCGATAGCTTTCATTCAATTTTCTTTTCCAATGAACTTCTTGACAGATACATGTTTGTCTCCACACTCTCCAGTTGAAATTGCTTCTTTCGTGCCTATACTCATACGGCTTGATTTCACTGATATGGTGTCTCTCAGGCGGTATTAACTTAAAAAGACTTGATGGCGACACAAAGTGAGTAATGAAATAAAATACATTTGTTAAATTTGATTTTCTTTTTCGCTCTCTTGTTGTCGTACTTGTGTAATATCATTTATAGTTTGATATAAAACTGTTTCAGAATATAGTATTTATTATTCTAACTGTCTTTTTTATAACAAAGAAAAGAACATTAGGCTAAAACTTTTCAAAACAATTGATCTATCTCATTCTGCTAAGCTACCGTGTCCATCCAGCCTTTCTTTTTTTTTATTTTGGCCGAGACCGAGGCCAGTGTGAGTCAATTCAGCACTCAAAACATAGAATTGAAGAGGAGAGGCTGCTTCAACGTAGCAGAGAAAAAAAATCAAGGAATAAAGGATAAAATTTATACAAAAGAATATCAGCATTTTTTTTCAGAGCTTTCATGTCTTGTAAACCTGTACACTAAGAATTAAGGTCATCTAAATTTCATAAAAAGTACTTAATATGTACATAGAGTAGTGATTAATACATGATTACGATACACGTACAATGTTTGACTCGAAGTGCCAATGTAGTTTAGAAACGTAGTTATGCATAGTATTTTTATTTAAGGTTATTAATTGATAATTTAAAAAAAAAAAAAAATCATATGCAGTTACCGAGAAGAGTGAAAAAATAGCGTCTCTCTTTTAATTCGTGCGCAAAGTCCAGCGAGGTCTAGAAAATAATTAAATGTGCAAGCTAAACAATGGACACGAATTAAAGTTCATTAACGGTTTAAAATTAGAAAGTTAAAAAAAAAAAAAAAAAAAAAAAACGGTATACATGGAGGTTCATATTTATACATTGACGATGATCTTATACATGTATACATTGACAATGATCCTACTGTGACGCTAATGTTTAACTAATATTTGGCGGAACTATGGTTCTGATTTTTTAACTGTGGCACTAAGGAATTTAACTGTGGCGGGGCCGCCACGTTAAACGGCCCATGTAGAATCCTGTATTATTAGTTACATAGTTTTGTAGTGACAGGGCACGGGATGATACCTGGTTAGTAAATTTCATACCTGGCGAGGCGAAGCCGTGCCACGTATGAAAGTACTACGTACGCTAACTCACAATTCCCGCCTACATTTTACACCCATTTAATTCAATACTAATGACAATTTGGCCATAAAATCTTTGTTGAATCCAAAGAAGAGTTCGATGTTAATTGATTAATAATTTTAATACCAAATGAAATAATTAATTACTCTTAATTTCAGCTCTTTTTATAAGGAGGGTAGACGATGCTTTCCATTGAAATCAGGCTTAAAAGCATCAGCATATTTTAAAGTATTCTTGGATATGGATAAATGTTTTTTAAATCTTTCCTTATGATTTACTCATATAAAATTAAACATATGTAATAGATAAAATACAACGTTTAAGTTGTAAAACCCTTCGAAATTAGTGAAAAAATGTGTATTTTTGTCGTTTTTTGTCCGTAAAAATATGTCCCCCCACGTAAAACACAAAATTTGTGAAATAACAATCTATATTACCAGTAAAAAGGATTTTTTGTTTCGGGGAGGGGGGGGATGGAAGATGTTTTAAAAATATTTTCCGTTTTACCAAAATTATAGAGTTATCTCTTTTTGTTTTCCCAAATAAGTAATGTTTTATGAAAATTTATATAAATATCTATATTAATATGAAATATCATTCAAACGTGTTAACTTTTGAACATTGACTTGGAGGTAGGCGGGAGAACAATACTATCGTTCGCAGTTCTTTACTAACCAGCTATCATCCCGTGCCCTGTCACTACAAAACTATGTAACGAATTTACCCAACCGATGAAATATTTATGTATTGTCTGTGGTTTGTAAAATTGTTTTTCTCCGCTAAATGTTTCATCACTCGTAGAATGATTATAACGACGTCACGTTGTGTTACGTAATGTTGTTTTGCGAGTGTTTCATAACGTACTGACAGTTTCGAAGACTCAGTAAAGTGAGAAAAAGGTTCCATCTCGTTACCTACATTAATTAACTTTTTTTCTTGTCAACAGACACCAGCAAACCTCGTGAACTCAGGTTGTTCGAAGTGTTACAAAAGAACGATATCTCCGTATCAACCATGTATTGATTTTCAAGCGACTAGGTATAAGTAATACACTCCCTTCACGTGACAGATTTCAACCAATCGTAAGCCAGGGTTTTATCGAAAAATCATCAGAGGTGGGGTAAACAGTCAAATCTCGTTATCTCAAACTTGATGGGACCAAATAAAACTTTGAAATATCCGAGGATTCGAGTTGACAAAGTTCAACTGTAATACCCCGATGTAAGTAACGCTTTGTTGTAGTTTGTTGAAGTGTAAGAGATCAAACATTCTAGATAATTATAATTATGTCTGCATCAGACAGACATTTGAAACGGTTTTACAAAGGGGCGAGAGGGCGAGGCACGAGGAAAGGGAAAAAATAACAAGTGACATAAACAAAACGTTGACAACAAAACTATGAAGAAATTAACCAAACTCTAAATACCTATAACTAAGTTGGGGGGGGGGGGGGGGAGTTATTTAGTTCCGAGTCTCCCATTTCCACAAAAAATATTTCCAGATACAATACCTGGGAAAGATTTAACCATACTGCAACAAAAAATTGGGGAGGGGGGATTCACTGAAAATTTCAATCTTTTTTCTTTTTTATCATCCTTTGACGCATTTAATATAGCGTATTTGATTGCCATAGTTCTTCTAAGAAGCTAAGGAATTCCGGGGCGATTTAAAGACCCGAAATTCCCTTAATTGCTAGTCGATAGCCGTATCCGGGGTTTCAAAGAGCATGAGAATGGACTACAATGTCCGAAAGTGATACAATTCACGCGCAGTATTTTAACACTTGTTGTTGAGAAAAATTGTTAGGTTATGATCAATCTATATCTTAGAAATTACTCTTCATGGATAAACATATGATATATAATACATTTTTTTTTATATATATAATACATTTTCTCTCATAGTTCCTATATACAAAACCCTGGATCAAGTTTGACCAGACACATTACTTGTGTGTACATTTTTTGTCACACAGTTTCTTAAACCTTACCTCTGAATCTAAATTCACACCTATACTGGTACATGTATGCATACGTCATATAAATTTTTATTAATAAAAACAATTGGTTTTCATGGCCTTTATATATACAAGCCACGCCTTCTGACGTAATGCAAAACAGCCGTTTGTACATTCTATTTGTAAAAAATTGGCAATGAAAAACAAGGTTTTATGAATAAGCAAATATAAGCAATGATTACAATTAATTGCTAGACCACGGATTCTGTAGAGTGCCGCATATACAATGTTTGTTTGGTAAAATTCTTGAAAACTCATTTTCTGTCTTAACTTTATTATCTACATACAATATGATATTATCTCAAAAAATGATCATTATGTATGAGACTTATCAAGTGAATATTGTGATCAAATTTAGACTACATTTAGTAAACTACTATAACAACAGTTTATGGAATAAGAAAACCAGAGAAAGTGGTGAAGGGAGGACTGGATGAATAGTATCCGGAACCTGAACGCCGTTTAATCCACACTTTATCACCTTGTTCAAGACGTACCAACAACATGTTCGTCCCTGTCTGGTACGGGGCATGATTTGAGGATTGAGACAGCGCTGTCACCTTGGAAATTCCATTTAATACGATGTAATAGGAAGTAGTCTTAGAGGCATAACTACATATGTTTACAAAAAATTGGTACATTCCAGCGACAGGAGCTGTAAAGATCCCCGTGTTAGAATTGTAGCCTCCTCCAATATTTGTGATAACGTTTGAAAAAATTAATACATCGCCGGTCCAGAAAGAAGATTGCGACGGTATACCAGCTGTAAATCCCACCTGTTTAGTTAGACCTGAAAGTGATATAGTTCTAAATTTATTATATGATACAGGTAAGAAGCATACGTACATCGAAATTACGGCTGCAGTAAAATTGGCTAAAAAGAAATACAGTAAAAAAATAATAATAATAAATTGGATATGTGTTTGAACTTGAACTTGTTTGAATAATCTCTACATTTGACCTTCAATGTCTCATGATTATAAATAATTAGACACAAGTTTTAAAAAAAAAAAACATATGAAGAAATTTGTTTAAATAAATCGAAAAAAGAATTTGTTTGTGAGAAAAAGTAATAATTCATAAAATGTTAAAATAAAGAACTCGTAAGCATAAAATTCAATACACGGAAATAGCACGAAAAAATGGTAGAGATGATCCAACAGTAAGATGCTGTTTTGTTCAGTCTTTATAATTCAAGGCGTAGGATTGTAACATTAGATGATGTTTAAGTGCACTGATACTTTTAGTATATCAAAAATACCACCAACATTCAGAAAGTATAGGTTGCCAAAAGGCAATTTTTTTTATCAAAAAATATTAATATACTAATAGAATAGTAATATTTGTAGTAGGATACACGACCCCTTTAAATTTGACAGCAATTATAACCCCTCCCCCGTTTTTAGGTAAAACCTAATTTACTTGCTTTGGTATATTCTGATGAGTATCTAAGATTTTTCATGCAATGATAATTTCCTTAAATATCTAGAACAAAACAGGGCTTTTGAAAATATTAATGACTTTTTATTTTCCATCAGTAAACTATTTATAGCTCTTTTAGACCAGTTCTCATATACATCGAACCACATTACAATCACAATTAAAGACAAGACAAATCTATATTTTGTCAACTTTTACAATTACCTTCCATTGTGATTCGAGTGTCTGTCAAATTCCTTTCGATGTCCTCTTTCAGTTTCTCATTTTCATTTTTTAATGATGCCACTTCTGTTTGTAAAAAAGAGTTATCTCTCTGAGACTCCTGCAAGGAGGATATAATTTGCTTCATGTCTATCACATCTTTGATCAATGTATCGACGCTTCTCACCAAAGACATTCGGATAAGAGTTTCTTGGTTTAGCAGTTGTCGGAAAACATCTGTACTTTTGGCATCGACTCTTATTTCTTTCATACTAGTCAAGGTATAATTGTCGTTCCCTGTAACAATGGATAATCCCTTGATGTGTATAAATGACACAGAAAGCACAAAGACAAGCAAGGGTTTGAAGTCCATGTTGATTTTTCAAACTATCGTCTGATGAGTGAGTTGAGAAAGCTTTATATTCTGAAGAAATATGTGTGGACTTAAGCTTGAAGTATCTGTACTTGAAACAAATTGTAAATCCTTTACTTTAAGGTGTGCCATAAGAATTTGAAAAATTGTCATCTTTTGCAAACACTTTGTTTTAACATCTTCTGGCGTCCGCTTGCGGTTTTTCCTCTTCTGTAGGAATTTTATCTCTTACGAAAAAGGTATTTTCAACGACAGTGGTTTATCCAACATTACACACATTGTTTTTGAATCACTTAAGGTCAACATGAGTCCTCTTATAAAAGACCTACATTGCAATATTTGAAAAAAAAATATAGGTGTCCTACATGAAAACTATGTTGTCAAAATTAAACATTTGATTTTGCCCCTTAGGACGATAACAATAGATTGACATTCCTTGTTAACAGGCAAGAAATGATCAAACTATTGACGTTAAAGCTTAACAAATGGTATCCTATCGACATTATTAATTCATATTATATTGAATTGTCCGGATATTTCTACGCATTTTTTTCTTGCGACAAAAGTTATGACGCGAACAACTATCACGAGTTGATCAAAGTCAACAAAGCTGGAACAAGGCTGTTAAATCATCCAAGGTTTATCGAATTTTTCTGATCTCCTTGTACAAGTCGACATAATTTTGACGTTATAAACATTTTATTGGAAGATGACACTAATTTTATATTGCCATTTTGAGGTATAACACAACAACACAAGACAGTGATACGATTTCGTAAGAAGCAGCTATATAGTTGGTCTTATTCTTAAGTTCTTTTTTGAAATGGACCCCAGGTGTCGCAAGAGATGATAAATTGAAGTGCATGAGGTAATAACTAACATTTGAACACGTGATCAGACGTATAATCGAATCTCAGCTACATGGAAGATTTATCACCTGCTCTTATTATCGTCTTCATCTTCGTACACATTGCACACACATGTAATAGACACAATACTTACGTTTAATTATATTTTACCTCTTTGTTACTATAATTCTACCTCTGGATCCAACTTGACACATTAAAAGGTATGCATAATTCATATAAATTATAATTGAATTAAATAAATTAAATGAATTAAATAAAAATATTTCGCTTTTATCGCCTTCCCCTCCACTTGACAAAATGGTATATATTGTAGATAGGAGGTAAAGTCATCTTGAATTTCGTCATGTTTCATTGACCTTGTTTGACAATTGAACCATGAACCTTGTCAATTAAAGACAAACTATACGGACAAGTGATATACAATATCTGCATTGACGAAGGGAAGACTGAAAAAAATGAGCCGTGTTTCAGAGACTGATGATTACAACTCCATTGGGATCGTCCACATTATGTGATATACCCCTCAATAAATTTAGATGTAAATGGCTATATCGCAGGGCGAGTCTGGATACTGTCAAGAATTAGAGATTATTTTCTCTTAATACTAATAAACTGATATCAGCATTTATATTTTTATTATTGGGATGTGTATCTTTTTGCCCTAATCACACGGAGAGTTTATTCAAATTAAACGTAAGATACTTTGAATTAATTTTATGGCGAATTAGTTTAACTCGAATTAATTACTGCACATCAAATTACTTCGCATTACCTCAGTGTTAACGCTTTATTAAGCAAGGCTAATTCAAATTAAGTTTTGGCAAAGGCTTAATAACAGAATTAAGTCACATGCCTCCTGTCGGTTATCAGAAATAGGTAATTATACTATTTTGCAGTGAATTTTTTTTAATTTACTGCGAAGTAAAGAATTCAATGCGCATTTGTTTGAACAGCGCATTTTAATTTAACAAGATAAACTATGGATTGGTAAAACATAATTGGCCTTTTTCGTTTCTATGACGTCACAATCTGTTAGCATCTCCCATTACTTTTAGAGAAAAAAAGGGCAAAATGCATTATAAGTAATGTTGGCATATTGTTGCCTCCCATTATGACAGATAATAATGTCAACATGCAAGATAATTATTTCTACATTCAAGATGATAAGTTAGCATGCCAGCTTCCCATCTTTAATAGAATTGAAATTAATATAAGTTAATTTACTTACTCACTACATGGAAGATTAGATTCAAAGTTTTTTTTCTGTTGAGACTTATTTATGTCGACATGCGATATAATTATGTCATCAGTAGACTTATTCATGTCAACCTGGGAAATACTTATGCTGACATGAGACTTATTGATAAGGGCAGATTAACTTTTTTCGAGATGTAGCATTACCGCGTGTCAATATGATAAACTTGTATGTCAACATGATTATATTATATGTACATATTGATGTAATCATATGCATGTTGATATAATTAGGTTGCATATAGACATATAACTGGCGTGTGAATATAAATACTTGTATTACAACAAAATGTTTGTTGTGAAATATGGACATTAGTACATGTACCTTTCTTATTTACCTTGATTTATCATGATTATGTAGATGACTTTTACTGAACTATGACGTCATAAAGATGTGACGTCATAGAGGTTACTACGACGTTATGGAGATAACAGTTTTAGAGTTTCAATAAACCACTATACGATACAGAGGTGTTTTACTTTAGCTACATTCCTAACATTGGTGCCGTGACCAAAGGGGAGTAATGATTTCTAAACTCAAGGCAGTCCGAGCAGGACAAAGAAGTGCAGTAACTAGACTTTTGAAAAGACTGGAAGAGGAAAACACAGATACAGAGGATATTGAAACAATACTGGAATCAATGAAAGAGAAGCAAGAAGTTCTCAAAGATCTCGATGAAAAGATTTTAGCAGACACAGCAGAGGAGGATATTGAGAAAGAAATACTTGATACAGATGAGTACAATTTGAATCTAAATTCTAAAATGCGGAAATTTAAGAAACATCTGTCAGTACAAAGATCAAGTTTAAATCCAACTGCCAACAGTTACTCAGATCACAATGAGAATTCACAGATCAGAGAGAATGGTCAATCGTCACATAGTTTCAGTGAAGATTCCAGAGGTCATCATTCCTTCACAAACTTTCTTTCTAATTCCAATCTGGGTAGCAGTACTAACTTTCATAAACTACCAAAACTCAACTTGCCTATTTTTGAGGGAAATGTATTAGAATGGCAGTCATTCTGGGATTCATTCGATTCAGCAATTCATAGGAATGTTGTGAAATATGGACATTAGTACATGTACCTTTCTTATTTATCTTGATTTATCATGATTATGTAGATGACTTTTACTGAACTATGACGTCATAAAGATGTGACGTCATAGAGGTTACTACGACGTTATGGAGATAACAGTTTTAGAGTTTCAATAAACCACTATACGATACAGAGGTGTTTTACTTTAGCTACATTCCTAACAATGTTGTTGTGTGTCGACATAATTAACTTCCATGTCGACATATATATGTCGAATGCCAACATCATTGCGTTGCGTGTCGATTTAGTTATTTCGTGTGTTGACACAAGTTGCATATCCACTTAAATTTTTTGCACTTATGATGTAAGATCTTGGCATAAGTAAGTAAATTTGCCCATATTCAAATCAGAATTTCTTAAAAGATGGTTAACAACTTCCACCGATAGTGGAATGTTACTACAAAAATAAGCAGGGAACTTGATGATGGAAAAGTTCCGTTTCCGTTTGTGAGATAGCTTAGGTGTTAGTTGGCCATTAATGTCTAAAAGATCAAGATCTAGTAAATGTAAGGTGCCTACAGATTTCTGGAATTTGAGAAATGAATTCCTTCAATTACGCCTTATAAGTTCAGACTGGTAAAACAAACAAGATGTATCGTGACATAATTGTGAAGTAAACTCTAGGATAAAACAGAGTTTATAATATTATACTTGAATCTGATTCGTCGATAAACATTTGTTAAAAAACACAATTGCCCGCTTAATAATGAAGCCACGCCCTCCAGCGTAGCAACAGTCAACATTGCTTGACGACAGGCGATATTCAAAAAGATATTGACTGCGCAGAACTTACGCGCGCCAGGTTCACTGTAATATGTATTTGTATAAAACATTAAGTATTATATAATAAATATTGCGTGAAAGTGAGTGTAACACTGAAAATTTTCACCCCTCGAAAACCATTGTCAACCTCGGCTGCGCCTCGGTTGACAATTGGTTTTCTTGGGGTGAAATTAAATAAAATTGAATTTATTGCATGTAGTTGAGTACATATAAGAAGTCTCCATTCTTTATGTACAATAGAGGTCACGGTCATATAAAGAGGTCAAAGGTCAAATATTGTGACGTCATCTACTGAACACTGAACATTTCAATTTTTTGCCATTGAAATTCTTTTTTTTTTATCGCCAGAATATCTGAAACCATCAGTTCAATTTTCCGTATTTTGACACATCTTATTCTGGGATCCATGTTAATCATAGTGCTATTTTTTTTGTGAAAATTGAATTATACATTTTCTTTTAAGAGAATTCAAAGTGCAGAATATTTTCTTGTGAATTTTCAATTCTGGGGCTATGTATATTTTATTTTTTTACCATATTTTACTCAAATTTACCACTATCGATATAGTTTACTAAAATTTAGTCACAGAAAGGTTGCTTTTATAAACAGCATCACACAAGTTTGCAGAAGATCAATTAATAATTTTTAAATAAGGCACATTCTCATGTCGAATGTCTGATTCCATAGTCTTCTTACAGATGCCCGATAGGCCATATTTCAAACTATGTGGACAAAAAAATGTGCTTTTGAATTTCTTTCATATTAAATATAAAGAGAGATTTGTATCCTGGAACAAAATATCCAAGTTTCAAAGAAATTGAATTTGAGGAAAATATTTTAGCCCATCTATTGTTTTCTACCTTATATGATGCTTTGATTTACCTGAGACAGTCCGATATTTGAACAAAAGACGAAAGTGTAAATTGCCAATGAAGCAATTCTTTCAAGAATGCATGCTTGAATGAAAAGTACTCAGTATTTTTTGAATCAGATATACAGTTATGGGTATTTCAGTAATACAATTATTTGGAAGCGTTGGACTGAAATATCCTTTAGCGTATGCGTAGAGTTTTAAGCAGTGCATTGGATTATGACACAGACAGTCTAGTGAATGGGAAGGAAAATACAGATTGGAACTTTGAAATACAGAAAATAAATTTGATGCTCATTGTATATTAATTTCTAATTACTGCTGTCTACACCCGAAAATCCTATTTCTGAGGGGATGGGGTGGATCTTTTTACTTTTGGTACACTTTAAAAACAAAAGAAAATTGAAATTTGTCAGTGCTCGACCTTACAGCAACGAAAAAGCGGGGAGGGGCAGTTAAGTGAAGATTTACTATAGAAAAACTATAAGGACCTGCATTATAAAGGATTGCATGTCTAATGGGTATTTTTTTAAATATACTGTTCTATGATTGACACAATCTAATTAAAATTAGACTTGTATTTTCGCCCCTCTACTTTACGCTTCAATACAAGCGACATAACAAACTACAGGAGCATAAAGGATCTAATTTTAATTAGATTGTGATTGAAAGATTTACCAGCCAACTCTGCTGTATAAATATTCATTGGTTTCAACCCAGAATATGAGAATTTCTGAATTTTTAATACTGACTGAAAACATCACTAAAAGTCATACATGTTTATTACAAGTTCAGGGAGCTCAGGTTTGGAACGTTTTATTTTGTCCCTTCCTATTTCAGAATAATCATATTTTTAATTTTCCAATTCTGTGTGATCATTAAATAATATTCTGTTTTTAAAAAAATGTTCAAATAACTAAGATCAAACATTGGTGATTGCTATATAATCACATTTTAATTTCTTTTGTTCAGTAACAGTCCAATTTTGAAAGATATCAGTACTTAGACAGTCTGATATTACGATTAATATCAGACTGCTCACTAATATCGGACTGCAAAAGGTATTTTTTTTACTGCAAGAACAAAAAGAACAAAGGAATGACATTACAGCAATGTTGTAATATAATAATAATTCCATACATTTTATGGGAAGAAGTTTGAGACTTTATTCACAGAAAATCAAAGATGTATAAGAGATCGCAAGAGGATTATAATTATGGTAGCTATACATTTTTATTTATTTGTTTCTCTTTCTTACACCAGCTAAGAAAATGATCTTGATTTTTTAAATACGAGGGGTAATCAAAATGTTTGCAAACTAATTGAATTACTTCCATAAAAGAAATAAAATCAAATTTTAGTGTTTTTTTATTTTTTAAAGCAGCCCACTCCAATTTTAATGCACATCTGTCACTGTTCTGCCCATACGTGAATCACGTGGTCCATGGGGCCACGTGACATGCTCTGTAGCGTACTGTTCACAAAAGCTGAAAGGTTTTTCCAAGACTTATATTTCTTACCTAGCTGGTTACTTTTTATAACAAAAATTAATTTGTCACAAATGGCCATATCCCGGCAATAGGATGGGTGGATAGACGGTATCCTTTCCCAGAATGAGCATGGTGACCATCACAACAGGAATTATCTGCCTTTGGTGCGTCGTTTATCCAAAGTGGATCAAGTTTGGGCGCCTTCTCTTACCATATTTGAAATGTTTTAAGTCTAAAGTTAGTGATATTTTAGGAATTTAATAATTATTCTATTGTTAAGATATTCAACTGTTTTTTCTAACTGTAACTTTGCGATCTTTCATAACAAATTGCTCAACTTACTTTCACTGGGCACCTAAGAACACCATTTTTAAGCATCTCCATTCCTTCCTAAAACAATAAATCAAATTAATGATTGAACTTCTGGCAAGTCCTTTGTCCTACAAGTGTAGCGAACTATGTGTGCGGATCAATGGATCTGATTTTATCAGATTGGTTCTTTGATTTCATAAACCTTGTACAAATTATTACTGTAAATTACTTTTTATTCACGGGAACTATATTTTCGCGTAATTACGCGAGACAATGTGATCGCGAAAATATCATTCTCTCGTAAATAAGTATTCCTTAAGATTATACAGAATAGTAACCACAATTCGTAAAAATTTTGTCTCGCTTATAAAAAGTTTATGACTACCTCGCAAAAATAAGGTGTCACGAAAATTAAGTGATCTCCATACGTTCTATTTTTCCATAATTTCTTTAATACACATTAAACTTAAAAGTCCTTCCTTGCTCGAGTATGACTGAGTCAACCATTTTTTTATCAAAGTCATTTACATATTGACGTCATTTTCACATCGTGACGTCACAAACATGGAGTAAAACATTACGTAACATCTGCTATTTATAGACTATGTTTATGACTTTATGTGTGCGAAATTTCATTTTGATCTGAATTGTGGTTTTGTAAATATAACGAGATAATTCGCGAACTTTTTTTATCACCCCTCATAATTAAAACTGTGGAAACTTATCTTATTAAATGTGATAAAACAAATCAGAGAAAGCGCGAATTCTTGCTCTAATAGTCAAAGAACATCATTATAGTCTTGTTATGTTTTCTTTTAATGGGGATAAAACATCTTGTATTATTAACGGAAAGTAAAGTTAAGCTTTAAATATTGTTATTTGCCAAACCATGCAGATTTTGTATCAAAATATGACACAGGGTCATAATTATTATACGGGGTAATTTTTCTACAATCCACACGGAGAAAAATGACCCCAAGGCCATAATTTCTACGAAAAAGTTAGTCATTTATCAACGTAGAATATTGACCGGGGTCAAATTTCTACGAAGAAAAATGATCTCCGGTAAACATTCTACGGGGGTCACTTTTCGTCGTTAAACCGGCGCACCCCCACCCCCCCCCCCCCCCCCCGCCCGGTGGTTTGATTTTTTTTTTTTTTTTGGTAAATTCTGTTTGTTTAACTTGTAAACTTGTTTGTTTAACTTGTAAACTTGTAAAATTTTCTGATTGAATAATTTACTTAACATATACAGTTACACACCTTGTGACGGTACATATTGTCGTTTTGTACATATTGTCGTCGGCGACAATATGTACATACACTCACTGCACATATTGTCGTCCATCAGTACATATTGTCGCAGGCTGATAAGTAACACATGTACATATTGTCGCTGGCGACATTATGTGCCTCACCCTCACAGTACATATTGTCGTCCCATAGATTTTGTTGCTTAAAGATTTCTTTTGTTTGTTTTTGGTAGTTTTGTGAATGTAATTGGTGTGTGAATCACACTGACGTGTCGCGTATGCTATTTCATGCAGCGTGATGTGACGGTACATTTTGTCGTCCTGTTCATTTTGTCGCCGGCGACAATGTGTACCTACCCTCACCATCAGAGCAATGATCCATATAAATATGCAATGCAATGCAATGATCCATATAAATATGGTCAGAGAAACCAAAAACTCCAACAATGGTCATATACACTTAATTTGATCGCCAAAATATGGCCGAAATATTGCCGACTCGGCGTTACACATAATTTTTAATCACTCAATCCATATATATATGACTTATCATTGCTTTGATGTTTTTAAGAAGGTAATTTTTAAAGAATATTCCTATATATCCCTTTGTAAAACTTTGATCGCCCATTGTGGACCCACCCTAGACCCGTTTTGATTTGAAGATACTTGTATCTGCGCTACCTGAGGATGTTTCCATAAAAAATCACTAACCACGGGCTTACTGCTGTTCTTATTGGTGGATGAAGGAATTTTAGAACGGAAAGGGTTGGGGGGTTCGGGCGGTTCAAAAAAATTTAAAAGTCATTTGTATGTAAAGTTGTTTCACTGTTTATGTTAAGTAAATTATTTAATAATGAAATTTTACTTGTGGACTAATTAAGAGTATATACAAGATAAACAAAGAGAATTTGCCAAAGCAGAAAAAAAATCAAAACACCGGGCGGGGGAGTGGGGGAGGGGGGGCGATGCTACATCTTTTTTTTTTTTTGGTTTTTGAGAAGATTTTTAAAGGTTTTCTGTATATATTTCTATGTAAAGCTTTTATCACCCATTGTGGCCTAACCCTACCCCTGGAGTCATGATTTGAATAAAATTGATTTTGTTTTTATTTGTTGTTATAATGTCCATCTCGAGAATTTATCATTCGTATTTAGACTTCACCACTTGCCGATTGAGGGCTGCAAAATTGAACCTTTACTTGGCATTCAGGGTCACTGAGTAGTGAGGGATCTTTTTCGTGCCAGCACCTCAAAATTGAATTTACGCCTTATAACGCAGCATCTCTTTTGACCCGGTTCTTCTTGAAAAAAAATTGAAAGATTTTTTTCTAAATATTCTATGAAAAATTTTGATCACATTTTTAGCCACACCCTTCCCCCGAGGGACGTGATCTGAATAAAACTCAATCTTCACTTCATAATGAAGCTTTCACATAAGTTTCAACTTTTCTGAAACAGTGGTTCTTGAGAAGATTTTTAAAAGATGTCAATAAATTTTCACTCATTCTTAACTACTTCCCTTAAAGAGGGCATGGCCCTTCATTTGAACAAACTTGGATCCCCTTCATCCACGGATATTTTGTGGCAATTTTGTTTGGAATTGACCAAGTAGTTCCTAAGAAGAAGCTGAAATTATGAAAAGTTTCCAGACAGTGAGACGGTCAGAAAAAATGTGATCAGAAAGGTTCAGGTGATCTAAAAATGTCAACCCCAAATATATCCGCACATGATTGTATATAAGAATAGTGCAAAAATGATTTCCAAATAATCATTACTACTAAACAAAAAAAATATATGTTTTCAATCTCAAAGTATACTAGTATATTACAAGAAAAAAAGAATGGGCTGATTTATCAGATATTTCAAATATTTTGGTATCTTGACATGTAATGCTGATGTACATCAATCCTGGACACAATTTTCTGACCCAAAAGTTTTCCCCCTACAACATTGCAGGTAATGCTGTCTGTCTTTCTCCGTGCGTGTGTGTGTGTTTGTCAATCTCTCTTTCCTTTCTCAATTAAATATTCGTTGAAACAATATATCGATGACAATATATGACGACCTTGACTGTAAATATTGTCGCCGACAATATGTGCTGGTTCTTGACTGTACATTTTGTCGTCCTTTATGGAGGAGGAAAAAATGGCTCGTCTCGGTACATATTGTCGCCGCGGCGACAATATGTTTCGATGGACGACAATATGTGCAGTGAGGGTAGGAATATATTGTCGCCGACGACACTATGTACAAAACGACAATATGTATCGTCACACACCTTTACAGACAAATAACTTTTTTTGCGTGTCAAAAAAATTCTGAATCGTACCCCCTCCCCCCTCCGTTCTGAAATTTCTGGATCAACAACTGATGCACAGCAGAGCAGAAGGCCCGTGATTAGTGATGTTTATATAGAAGCATCCTCAGGTAGCGCAGATTCAAGTACCTTCAAATTAAACCGGGCCTAAGGTGGGGCCACAATGGGCGATCAAAGTTTTACATAAGATTATATGGGAAAATTCTTTGAAAATTATCTTCTCAAAAAAAAACAGCAAAGCAATGATTAATTATATTTATATATGGAGTATTGTCGTGCATTGTCAAGCGACATGTTCTGATGGACGACAATTTGCGCAGTGAGGGTAGATACATATTGTCGCCGGCGATAATATGAACAGAACGACAAAATGTACCTTCACAATCACGCTGCATGAAATAGCACACGAGACTCGTCAGTGTGATTCACACACCAATTACATTCACAAAACAACCAAAAACAACAAAAAAAAATCTTTACACAACAATATCTGTGGGGCGACAATGTGTACAGTGAGGATTGAGGCGCATAATGTCACCAACGACAAGTGTTACTTTTCAGCCTGCGACAATATGTACCGATGGACGGCAATATGTGCAGTGTCGGTACATGTAGGTACATATTTTCGACGACGACAATATGTACAAAACGACAATATGTACCGTCACACTCCATTACTGGAAAATTAAATATGAATAAATATATTTTTCAGCATATTTTCATACAGAAATAACGAACAATCTGTTAACAAAATAATAAATGAAATAAACTTGAAACTTATCTATTACAAGCTATAGTATATGTCACCCAAAACTGACCCCAAATGTACAATTATATTTTGGTTGAATGCAAAAATCAGAAAGAACTATTTTAAGAAATTCCACAATGAAATTTAACCATATTTCCAATGCTATTAGCCATTTTAGGAATTTTAAACCGTAGACATTGGGACTTTGGGAGGCCCTAAGGCATCAAAATTATACAGTTTGAAATACCTTTAAAAGCAGAAATAATGTTTAAATTCCTTTTATTTTTCCATAGCAGCAGAGACCAACTTTGTCGACCTTGCTGAATCGATTCCAATATCTTTTGCAGGAATTAGATTGATTTGGTGCAAGAAATAATTCTTTAAAGTTATTTTTATTTAGCTGGGCAGTTACTTAGAAAATGAATTTGAAGGTGTTTATATTTTGTCTGTTTCGATGGTAATGGTCGCCATTTTGAAATTTCCAAATGCTGAATGCATGGACAGCAAGACATAGTAGTTATCATTTTTAAAATGTTTCATTAAGATTTTCCGAGCCATCTGCGAGAACAATAGCAAATATAAAATATTAAATATTATGTGGAATAATAACAATATATCTATCCCCGAAAATGTTGGGAAAAGCATAATTCATATCAAAATGCAAATAATTTATAAGCAATGATTACAAAATTGATGAGGAAACAGCATGAGGACGACAATACTAGTGCATTAAATAAGAAAACCAGAGAAAGTGGTGTACGGAATACTGTCTGAATAGTATCCAGAACCCGACTTCCGTTTAATCCACACTGTATCATCTTGTTCGAGACGTACCACCAACATGTTAGTCCCTGTTTGGTATGTCGAGCTAGCTGAGGCTTCGGACATCGCTGTCACCTTCGAATTCCCATTTGATACCACGTGAAGGTCAATAGACTTAGTATCATAACCAACTAAATTTAGAAAAAAATGGTACATCCCTGCGACAGGAGCAGTGAAGATCCCAGTGTTAGAATTGTAACCTCCTCCAATGTTGGTGATCACTTTTGAAAAGACCATTACATCACTGGACCAATAAGTGGATGACGAGGGCATACCAGCTGTAAATCCTACTTTTTTGTTTAAATCTAAATGCATAAAATATTCAATAATTTGTCAATATCGTGTTGTTACTTCAAGATTAATGAAGCAAAATTAGGTTAAAAGACATTATATATATATATATATATATATATATATATATATATATATATATATATATATATATATATATATATATATATATATATATATATATATATATATATATATAATTCAAAATGATTGAATTTCAATATGTTTGATATATTAAATAGGTTTAAGTATTTTCAAAACTTGTTTGACCCAATATCTTTATTGTTTCGTTATAACTAGTAAATAATATAAAAAGTGAACATATCAAAAATTGTTTAATTTAAACCAAATTTAAATGTAAGTAAAATTGAATCTGTATATAAAATTCGGGAAGCCCAGGTTCTGCTTCCTGTCAACAATTTGCTGGATGCAGAGTGGGTGCAAAATAGGAGTTAGGGGCCTATATGATTTTTTCCTTCGATGGTTTGGATTTTTAGCCTGATAATCCGCATGTTTTCTTTTAAGAGTAGTTATTAGTTTTTTTCTAAATAAATTAATTTATGGTTATTGTTCATTCCTATGAGCTGAAATGCCTCCAAAAGGCGGCCTAATAGCCTATAGTTGTAGTCAGTCCCACACAAGAAATTCCCATTTCACATCTATCCCCGCGTTGGCTGTTCAAGCAGATGCTAGCATTGCTTTTGGCAGTTTCTTTTCGTTGATATCTCACCTTACATAGACAATGGGTAATTGCTTGCCAATACATATTTGACTGAATCTACAGAGAAAAAATGTCTGGTGAAAAGATTGAATCTGTCGGTAGATGAACATATGCTTTTTTAAGTGTATGCCAGTATATATCACCCCAATTCATTTCAAGTTTTTTTGAAATATTTACATGACATAAGACTCGGGACATCAAAATGTGGTAAGGCCATTTGGGGTGGAAGAATTATAATGAGCTATTCAGACTCCTTCGCAGTATCGATCTCATGGTCTAAAGTAGATAACGAGTTATGGTTGAGAACTGAATTTTGTTTAATTTTCAAACAGTAAATTGTTCAATAATTAACTTTTGGATCAATTTTTGTATGTTTTCAATTACATCGGCAAAGAAAAAGTAGATCTATATTTAGCAATAAATTGTCAATTTGTTATTTACTTTCATTTTTGATACTCACCACAGTGATTGTTCGTCACATTCATTCGGAATACCTCGAGAGAAGACACAGCAGAAATGAGCCTTAGATTTTCCATCTTCGACTGTGTGACATCAGCCCTAAGGGCTGTTTATGTCATCTATGAAACAATAAATATATTATATATAGCAAGTACAATCTCTAAAATATGTTATACTGCCTCCACATTTACCTGTTATACCTCTCTTCAAAATTACTGTTTGGTAACAGTAGTCGTTATTCACAGCTAAATGTCGTTTGTATATATATTCATATCTAGCACATTCAGAAAAGCTAAATTAAATCTTCGTTAACTTGCTGAAAAATCAATTTCCGCAAAATATCGTACACACTAAATGCAATGCATTTACAGTATATTTGACGAATGAAATTTCTTTTGAAATATTCGATACTTCCGAGAAGTTGAATTTGCTTTAATTTGTTTTCAATTTATATGCATGTTAGGATAAGCTTTAATCTGATCTTATGATGAAGGAGTACATACGAGAAACAGATGAAGTAAAAATGTTTTGAAATGAGCTCAGATCGTTTGCTGTCGTCAGGAGTCTTCTCTTTGTAGCCATCAGATCCGCATTCAGATTATTAAAAGATTCATTCAACATCTCATAATCTTTAGCATTTTTCTCTTCTATGGTTTTGGGCAAGGTCTTCTCCATATCCATTGTATGTTTGTTCAAATCCAGCAAAGTGACAGATTGATATCGAACCTCAGTCTTTAGATCTCCTAAAACGCTAGATATATTTGATTCAAATGTCTGTCTTTTCACTTCCATATTTCTGTCTACAGTTTGCTGAATCTTTAATAATTCTGTCAAATTTTCTTTGACTATTTCAGCATTTTCTTTTAAACTTATAATGTCGTTGTTTAATTTCTTATTTTGTTCTTTTAATGAAGCAACTTCTGTTCGTAAATTTGATATCAAAGAAGAGCTTTCTTTTTGAGACTCCTGCAAGAAAGTTAAAAATTGCTTCATGTCGACCATATCCTTCATCAGTGTATGAACGTTTTTCACCAATGAAATTCGGATGAGAGTTTCTTGATTTAGCAGTTGTCGGAAAACATCGGTATTTTTGGCGTCGACTTTTATTTCTTCCAGACTGGTCAGGGTATGGTTATCGTTGTCTGTAACCACGGATAATCCCTTTACAAATGCAAATGAGATGGAAAGCCCAAAAGCTAACAAAGTCCATGTTGGTTTTTATATCTACCGTCTTATGAATGAGTTCAGAAAACTTTATAGTCTGAAGAAATATGCGTGGACTTCAGCTTAAAGTATCAGTACTTAAAATGAATTGTAAATACTTCACTTTAAGGTGTACCACAATAATTCGAAAAACTGTTATCTTTGGAAACACTTTGTTTTAACATCTTACGTCGTCCGCTTGCGGTTTTTCCACTTCTGTTGGAATTTTATCTCTTAAGAAAACGTTGGTGTTAGATATTTTCACCGACAGTGGTTTTTCCAACATTATACACATTGTTCTTGAAACTTGAATAGAGGTAACTTAAGTTCTCTTATAAAAGTCCAACTTATTCCAATAATTGAAAATTTGAAAAACAATCACGATAGAACAGCATGTTTGTAGCAATACAGAGAAATAGGTTTCCATTTTCATTTATGAATCCCAATTAGTCCAACAGAACATTTTATTTTTCGAACTATTACTTGTATCTACATATGAAATATTATAATTTTCTAACTTCCCATACAAATGTGCGTACTGTGGGGGGAAAACATCCTCTTAATTCTAGTTTTTGAGAATTTGGAAATATGTTTTAGAAATCTTTGAGTAAAATATAAGTAGGCAAGGTGTTGGAAGCAGCTGGTTTCAGTCATAAGTTCACGGACCCCAGATGTCGCAAAAGATGTCATATTGTTGTGTATGAGGTAATAACTAACATTTGAAAACGCGGGCAGTGTTGTTTCAAAATTAAACAGTCAAGTGGCTTTTAGAATTTTTTTTGCTTTCACTAATTAATTTCCACTTTGAAATAATTGAGAATAACCATCATCATGACGGATACTAAATGGAGTATTTTGTGTAGCGTAGCATAACATAGATATTGGTAGCCAACTGCTTTCTTGAATGCTTATTGAGAAAAGCGTGAGCGGAATTTGTAAGCATTTCAAAGAAAGGTTTTCGAATGACAGTTTCCGACTTCCTTTTGGTTTATCAATCAGAAAATAAATAGAAACGTGTTTGAAGGGTAACCGTTGAAATTACATCCCTCCAAAAAGAGTAAGTGTGTCTTTTTGATTGATTAAAAAAATGGTCAAATTCAGGTTTATTTAAAAAATAATAAGTCCTGTTCAAGGTGCCCTATTTAACATTACCTTAAAACCAATGGTATATTGAAATTGTTGTAAAAAGTTAACGATACAATTTTTTGGATAATGAGTATTTTCAATAACACTGATATATCCCTTAGTGAATTATGTTGTTCAAGTGGCTATTTGAAGCAATTATTTTTCTATGTTAAATACCCTGATTTGGTCCTTTTATCATAGAATAATTGACATTTCATCATACCTCTGCTGTACTTGAGGAGATTTTTTAAGATACCATCGTATTTTTATGAATTCATATTAAAGAGACTGTGGCTATTCGCTTGCAGAAACTAGAATCTTTTACCCAAGGAAACTTTATGGAAATCTTTTTTTTTTTTTAAATCAGCCTTTTTATTATGAACAAGAGGTTGAAAATGTGAAAAGTTTACAAACAATACAAGACACACGACAGACGGACACTGGATATATATTCAGATCCCTTGAGTCCTTGTTTTAGATGAGATAAAAACGGAGATTCATATACAATCTTCAACGCTCTGATAAGGTAAAAAATGAATGTCCTTTTAATGGTCCTTTGGAAAAATACTTAATGATCCAGTAAGTGTTAGATCCAGCTCTGTTGGTCCTTGAACCTCTCTGATTCCTTTTTCGAAACACCCCATTGCCTCAATTAGAGGATAGAGCTTAACACAGGCAGCATGGCCGACCTGTCGAATGATCTCCCTCTGCAATACAGGCATGAAATAAATAGAACAATTGATGTGTAGTGGGCAAAAGAGGATGGTATGAAAAATTTCTTGACTTAAATTGTTTTGGATATTTACTATCTAAAACAAAAACTTTCAACATGCAAGTGATATGTATTAAATGAAGTATTCAAAAGTGTGGTCTCAAAGGGAAATATTAACTTTTACTTTCAGAATGAAACAGCAAAACATAAGTGGGTATAAAAACAAAAAAACAAGATTTAAAAAGACTACGTTTTGTTACATTATCATTTTTATATATACAATGTTTTATGTTACACATAATTATATTAATAGATGCATTATTATCAGCATCTAAATATCATTCTTCTCCGCACCTTTCCTTTGCATTTTCTTTATCTTCACAAGAATTTCAGGAGCCTGATAATGATCGAGATTTTTAATAAGCGATCTGAAAAAAATAAATTATAAGACAGAGAGATGTAAACCATGAACGTGATATTCATTTTTTTTTTTTAGCATTTCATTACATTCCTTTTATAAATCATTGACAAATCTTTGAAAAGAAAACAATAATAGTCGTATTTAATAACAATAATAGATATATAAATCTTAAAATAGATTTGCTGTAGTAACATCTTAACTATCTTAACAAATGTGTATTATCTTTAAAATCTCACTTCTGAAGTTTTTCTGACTCCTTTTCCCAAAATTTTCTGTTTTTCTTCTTCATTTTCTCGTCCATTCCTGGCATCCAAATAATAGAAAAGAAATACTTTAGTCTGTGTATTTTATTTTACATCACTCAATGTTTTAGCATTAGGTTGCCAACTATTTATCCATACCATTTCTAATGTTAGTAATCAGAAATATCCTACCAAATTTGCCTAGCAGTCAATAGCGAACTTCTTGTACTTAAAAATGTATAAAAAAAAAAAAAAAAAAAAAAAAATGTTAGTAAAATATATAAAAAATTATAAGAATATTTATTTACATTCTGTGAGTATTTCTACTCAATTGAAAGTAAAAATACTGCGAGCAATAATCCAGTATGTATCTACTTTCTAATAAATAAAGTTTGAAACAACATCGGTAGTACCTTTGTAAAAATAAACATTTGATTCCGTAGACTCACTCCTTGAGACTTTCTGTGATGATGAGTCATTTCCTTGAAAATGGATTTAAAAAAACACTAAGTATAATCGTATCATTATAGATTGGCTAAAAATATTCTTACAACCATCTTGCAAAAGAGTAAAGAGAATTCAAAATAAGAAAGAGATTGTAAAAATTTTTATTAGAATGATGTTTCTACACATGATTTCAACTCTAAGCGCTGTTGTGATATTACAGGTCAAATATGAAACTGAAATTTGTTACGAATTCATAGTATTTTGAGTTCAGAAATTTTAGTTTATATGGTTTAAATAATTCTCAATGATCAGTGTATCATTTTCCTTGCATCTTAGGAAGTAAAAATTTGAACAATTCTGCATTATTAGGTGGAAAATCATGAAAATCAGAATTAAATTGACTTTACAATAAGTTTTTAGAAAAAAATTATTTTTCAGTGAAATATATAGTGAAAAAAATTGAAATTATGAATCACTAAATGGCCATATACTGTAGTTTTTCCATACATTATCCAGCTAAGCATGATTTTAAATGTGCACTGAATACGTTATTTAAACCCCGAAGTGGTAGTTTACGTAGTGAAAACATTTCGAATGTAAAGTTAAAATATCGTTCTTCCTATATGATGAAATATAACAACCTCTAGCTATTAGTTTCAGCAAATTCTGCGAATTCATCGAACTGCGATTGTGTCAGAAAAGAGAAGAACATGAAAATTATAATCCGTGAAAATTATAACCCGTGGAATTAACCAACTATAAGTATTACATTTTTGTTTGTAGGTGTGTGGCATATAATGTAATTTTCTTGTTTTGTGAATCAGGTACAATACTCTTTGGTTTTTATGTCTGTCGCGTATGTAACTTTTTGGTTTGTATTTGATTGACGTAGGTTACTTTTTTTTTGGTATGTCTGCAACCTAGATTACTATTTGGTTTGTATGTGTGGTCGTATATTTCTTTTTTATTATGTGTGATGTAAATTACTTTTTGGTTTTTGTGTGTGATGTATGTATATTATAACTTTTTAAGTTTGTATGTGTCATGTGTATGTGACAAATATTATGTTTTTGGTTTTGTATGTGTGTGAAGTATTTTAGTTTTGGGGTTTGTATATGTAACGTATATTATACTGTTTTGTTTGAATGCATGTGACCTATATAACTATCTTGTTTATATATGTGTGTGTGTGACCTATGTTACTTTTTGGTTTGTATGTGTGTTACCAAAACTTTTTTTGATTTGTATATGTGTGATTTTTTTTACATTTTGGGTTGAATATCTATGATCTGTATTACTTTTTGGTTTGTATATGTGAGAGGTTAGTCGTAAATAATTTGTTTTTGGTTTGTATGTTGACTTTTATCAATTTTTGGTATGTATGAGTGTGACTTATATTACTCTTTGGTTTGTATATGAGTGACGTTAGTCATATATTATTTTTTGGATTTGTATGTTGACTAATATTACTTTTTGGTTTGTATGTCTGTGGTTCCTGGAGAAACTTGAGGATTTGTTTGATAGTTGGACGGTCAGCGCTCACTTTGGATAGCATCTGTTTAATCAGGTTTTCTATGTCGTCATTGTATGGAATGGCAGGACTCTCTGGGAGCTTTTATAATACAGAAAGAATCGTTACCTCCCTTTATAGCAAACGTTAATTGATTAATTAAATAGTCATTTATTGCAGCATTGTAATTTTGTCTTCCTTTTAATATATATATTACAAGTTAAATGAAGTATTGTTATATTTGCAATGAAACTGAACGAAGCTCTCGAGTGGCTACGCCAGAGACAAAAAAAAAACGAACAGTATTTGTCTATATCTTTAATATACAATATGTAAATGCTTACCTTCCCTTTACATACAGCCTCTTTTAAAGCTTCCATTGTATCAAGATGAAATGCGTAATTTCCTGTTGCCATTTCGTAACAAGAGCACCCAAGGCTCCAAATATCTGTCTGTATTAATTAAAGATTTTACAATTTTTTAATTAATTTTGTCGCTCAAGATAAATTCTTTCTCGTGCGTTATTGTTGTTTCAATAAATCATTAATTAATTCATGATATTTAAAAAAGAAATTAATTTACTTTTTCGTCATATGGTTTTTCTTCGAGAATCTCCGGGCTCAGATAATACGGTGTTCCTACCAAAACTGACATCTTAGGACTGTTGCTGATGAGTCTACATACGAAAAACAAATATAAAATTTTCAAGAAGCAGTCTTGTTGAATTATTTATGATTACTTGTTCGGTTAAGCATACTTTCCTAGACATTGCAGTGATAGAAAATATCAAGGAATTTTTCACATAAAATCACATAAGACAATTAATTATTTGATTTTAATTCTTCTGAACAACTGCTACGTACACTTTTGCTGAGAGAATAAAATTAAAGAACAAGTGCACTTATGGGCACTGAAATTTGGGCACTATTCAAAGATGTAACAGGTGACGATAACAAACAGTGATTAATATCATAAATCCAGTAAACAAAACCAATTGTGAACAGGACAAAACACGGACCCCTGGAAACTCCAGAGGTGGGATCAGGTGTCTAGGAGGAGTAAGCATCCCCTGTTGACCGGTTACACCCGCCGTGAGCCCTATTAATATTGTATTGACTAGTGTACGGAGTACTCCGTAGTCAAATTTAGCATTAAAATAATGACTTTAGAAATAATATGAATCATGTCATACGAAATACGACAAAACAGAGCAAAGCCATACAACGAAGGGACGAAGGAAGAACGGACGAAGGGATCATCCGATATTTTTTTTTAAAAATTTCTTTAGTAAATACTCGTCCTTGATTTACTAAAGAAATTAAAAAATATCGGATGACCCCTACCACATTGTATGGTTTTGCTCTATTTTGTCGTATTTTGTCTGACAAGTTTTATACTATTTGTAAAGTCACTGTTTTTATACTAAATTTGACTACGGAGTATTCCGTACACTGGTCAATACAATTAGGGCTCACGGCGGGTGTGACCGATCAACAGAGAATGCTTACTCCTTCTAGACACCTGATCCCACCTCTGGGTGATTCCAGAGGTCCGTGTTCTGTTCACGAATCGTTTTGTTTACTGTATTTGTGAGATTGTTCACTGTTTGTTATCTTCACCTTTTATATTTTTGAATTTGACTTTTATCCAAATTCGTCACTTACTTGGCCACTCCAAAATCTCCAATTTTTATAACTTTTTTGTCGCCAGTGTACATGTTTTTTGTCTTGAGATCTCGGTGTATGATAGCATTATCATGAAGAAACTGAGAAAAAATAGATCCAAACATTATTTTACAATATTATATTTTCATGTCATATTTAGTTGAATCCCTTTCGCCGAGAAACATTTGATAAAATTGATAAAATCATGCCCTCCAGCACGACAGAGGGTAGCAACAGTCAGCATTACTTGACGACGGGCGATAGTTCAGTAAATGTTGACTGCGCGGACTGTGCTCAGTCTTCTAAGCAAACTGTTTGCCTTCACCCTAACGGCCACAGACATACAATTTGGTTCTTGCAAATAGTCCGACAATTTAAAAACGCATGTTGCCCTCGAACTAATTTATATATATATGTAGAATGTTACCCTTACTACGCATGCAATACCTATATAATGTGCACATGAACCACATTATACATTTATTGACTTTAACTTTACATTTAAGTTTTGAATAATCTGTAGTTCCTTCAATCTAGTACATATACACCATTTTCAAATTCATTCCAGTGTGTAGTTCTCGCAGTATTCCATTTTTCTTAACTGATCACCGACCTTTTCTTCCACATTTGATATCCGACTTCCTAATGAAGTAATGGTTTATGCCAGAAAATCAGCGGCCTAGCGTGTTTTCCAGTTTCAACGAGTGTATGATTTTTTTAAAGCGAAAAGTTTTAAGGAGGCTGGGGGGTCAACAAATTAACCACCAGATTTAACTTAATTTTTTAGATATGATATCTTAAGCTGTCAACTATCATTTGGCAAAGAAAAATTTCAAAAATTCTAGTTTTAAAATTTGATCATTTTCTATACATGTATCTTCATATGGAGCTCTTCTTCTAAAGGAGATCAATATACATGTAGTCTAAAAATGGCCACAACCCCCCAGCTTCTTTAAAATACCATTAATTTTTATTAACCAGTATATACCTCTACACCTTTGGCGATTTGAATTAAAGTACTGACGAATTCCTCTTCGTCCATGACTTTGTTATCCCTCTTCAAAGCTCCAATGTGTTGGAACAAAGTACCTCCGCTGCAGTACTCCATCACTATACACGCTATCTTGTCCGCCACTATGTGGTACTGGTAATGTACAACATTTGGGTGGTCCAACTGCTGTAAAATGTTTATTTCTCGGTTGACAAGTTCCCGATGACGGTCTGTGGCATTTTCTAAGCTTAAAATCTTAGCGGCATAAATTTCTCCCTAAAACATGTAAAATGAAATAAATTAATAAACAGTGATAAAGTAACGGTTTCTGCGGAGTACATGTTGAAACGCGCTGATTAGCAGAATAGTAGCTTTGCCTTTGCAAGTCAAGTGCTTCTGATCCGTTCTCACCTCAAAGGTGAGAAGTGGAGCAGATCAAACACTCTTGACTAACCAGGGTTAAATCACGAAAATTATGTTTATAATTTGTAGGTAGTGTTTTAAAATTGAAATTCTCGAAATTTAATACACTAAACACAGATGTGTTGTGAAATTTAAAACCGTTTTAAAATAGATATGCAGAATTATAGTTTCAGATATAGTTTAGTACCCTATAGTTTCAGATATGTCATAATGTTAGTGACTCCATACAAATATTTTCGAAAAAAGACGAGTTTATCAATATCACTAGGAGAATTTGTATTGAAATATTTGCCATTAATACCCCAGTATGAGCCCTACCAATGTCCATAACACCCAGCACTTTTTCTGCACTAACCTTATATCCTGTGGAACCTGTTTCTTTATCCGTCAATCTAGCTTTATACACAAACCCAAAACTACCCTTGTTCATAAACTCAACAAGTGCACAATCTCCATACTCCTTCCCGGCTAAGTTTTCCATTATTTTCCAATCTTCATGCAGAAATTTTCCATCGTCAACACTCAATTTGTCAATAAAAGATGCAGCTCGATTTCTGATGAAGCAATATTCTATTGGGGTAGGTTTTTCTTCCTCTTTCGTATTCCTACTTCAGGCTATAACCTTCCAAGTTTAAAATTCCGATCTATCGATTTGTCCACACGGTATTTTAAATATCCTCAAAGAATAATATGGATAATTGACGATAGGGTTTCTTTATTCTTATTATCTGTCGCAGTGCCAATAATGCATATCTTGAACCGAGATTTCCCCGCCATTCTAAAGAAAATAAACGGAACAGTTACAAATACATATGGAAAGTATCAGCACATTATTTCAAAGTATCAGCATATAATGTTGAAATATCAGCATATAATGTTAAAGTATCAGCATATAATGTTGAAGTATCAGCATATAATGTTAAAGTATCAGCATATAACGACGAAATATCATTACATGATTGTTATCCACAGAAGGCAGTTGAGGCGTTCCAAAAATACGTGTATTTAGCATGACAAGTATATATTTACTAGGGCTAAGTATCAGTTGGAAATTTCGTATAGCGATATATTGCGATATTTGGAACTGTATTGCGATATATTTATTGCAATATTTTAAATACAGTTAAAATGCACTTTTTTTATTATATTAACTTCCATGTATAAGCAGAGGTTATAAAACTTTTATAAATACGTTGTAACAAAAAGTTTTAGTTTATTTCACTACAGTTTGGCAACGAAATGCAACCATACAACAGAAACCTTTACCATTTAGTACTGTTTGACAACGTTTCTCACATCTTAAATTCCATATTTTACTTCATAAATCTAAAGCCCAGTCATTTTGCCGGTATATCGGTACTGGAAAAAAGTATCGCAATACGATATTTTTGGTTAACGAATCGCAATATACCGGAATATCAATATTATTGCGCAGCCCTAATATTTACCAAGTTATCAGACCGGAGTAGAATGGGAAAAAATCTCCTTCAGCCATCCTGGAGCAATGATTTAGAGAAACTTAGATCTTCACTACATGTATGCTTCCATAACAATAAATTTTATTGTATAGCTTTGTTGTTTTTGAAAAGATTTTTCAAGTTTCTTTTTTTTTTTACCATATAATACAATGTGAAAATTCTATCCCCTTTGTATGGTCCATCCCTAACCCAAGTAGATGATTTGAACAATCTTGAATTTATACACTCAAAGAAAAGCTTTCCTGTAAGTCATTTGGTACTTGAGACAATTTATTTCCCTTGAAAAGACAGGACCCTTCATTTGTACAACTTATAGCCCCTTTACCCTAGGTTGCTTTGCCCCATGTCTGGATAAAATCACAAGTGGTACTGAGAAGTTGTAACAATATGAAACGTTAACAGATGCCAACAGACAGACATCTACACAGACAGACAGACAAACTTTGATCATAAAATTTCATTTGAGCCTTTGGCTCCTGTGATCTAGAAAACAACAACAGTGTAAAATTTATTACCGTTTATTATTTGTAAAATGTCGTTTGGTTGCCATTAAAGTACACGCAATTGAAAGTTTCTAACATCTTAAAGGTTTAGAGCAATAATCTTTAACTTTATTGCTATGAAATATACATGTAAAACAAATGAAGATTATAGCTACAATACTATGTAGTTTTCTGTCAAAAATATGTGTCTACATGTAGCATTTAATATTTATGCCTGAAAATTTACAGAGAAAGCAGATCATTTAGCATCAATATAACAAATACAATTTTTGATTGCTACAAAACAAAGCAATTAATTTTGATACCTCTTTTAAACTGGTATTAATAAGAAATGGGTATTTGACATACATAGTTATGCTATATGCAAGACTCTAACAAAAAAAAAAGCACTTCCTTTGATAAATTTATAAGGACTTGTCTGAACATCTTTCGACTTTTCCAGTGCAATGAAAAACATCAAGCATTATGTGTATACAGCAGACAAAGTGTATGGAGATGAGCAATTTTAACCCATTCTCTCTACATTTAATTTCTTGTACTTTGTCTGTTTGAATCCCTGACATCATGAACACAATACAAACACTTCAGGATTTAGTGTTGTTGTTTCCTTGTGTCAATTAAAATATATGTAAATGTATGTACACCATATTTTATGCAAGTCAGATCTATCAGCTAATACACTGTACATGTAAAATAGCCCCTTCCATACAACACCATATTCATTATTATCCATTAAATACATGTACAGTAAAACATGCTTATAGGAAACCCGCTTATAATGAATTGATGCTTACAGCGAAGTGATTTTCATTTTGATTTTTTTATTTTCATAATGGATATAATGAATTACGTTTATAACAAAGCAGAATCATCCATCCTGGCACTTCATTATAAGCCTGATTTACTGTCCATGAATTTACATGTACATAATGATCCTTGCAGTGCAAAAGCTGCAACAAAGTGTTATACACAATAGAGTTTCAACATTTCATACCTGTAGAGATCTGACAAACTTTCTAGTTATCTAAAAGGTTCAAGATATCAAAGTTGAATCTCAAGTATACAACATATTTGGAAAAGTGAACTCCTTGATCATATCCCTGTTATTTGACATATCAGTATAAAACAAACCAAAATTAAACTTTATTGAAAACCTTAAATACTGAAAAATAAATAAATTGGAAATAAAAAAATCTATCCATTCATTCATGTAAATTAAGAAAGATTAATCTCTCCTCTGTTGGTGTTCCATTGATTGTATTGATCTTCCATTGATTGTACATGTATTGGTACCGTTACAGCGATATCTTACTTATATTACCGTTTGAATTAACCCATATGTAGCAATTTAACTCCCCACCTAAGAGTTACATATCAATCATAATTTATATCAGGCCATCATTAAAATTTTTTTGTTTGATGTACTCCAACCCATTTTTTTTAAGGTAGTAGGTACATTTTTCAAATCATCTAACACAATGATAAATATTATGAAAATCACAAATTTACATTTACCGGTATTCCTCTACGATTGATACCTAAACTTCATTGTCGTAGTTTAGATAATTTTCCTAGGACAATTTGACGCTGCAATCAGAGCACATCAAACAAAACATTTTTTACTGTTGGCCCCATTTAGAAATTTAACCACAGTATTTATATCGAGTACATCACATGTTTCCAAAAGAAGCAAGATACACTGCAAATAATAATACGGAGCATTCTGAAGTTATTAAATGTATTAAAAAGCTGAATACTTTACCAGATACAGGTTTTTATGTTACATCTAAATCCAGAAGTGAATTCCATTTGATATGCATAATAATTTCGATTCTCTGTCAAACCCTGTTTTCCCCTGATTAGTCATTTATAATTAAAGCCCATTCAAAATCCTTCCTTCTCATTTCTTTTCTCACCGAGTATTGAGTATTTTAACTTTTTAGTTTCAAATGTGAACTATATTTGTATAAGTCATTTTGAAAAACTCAATCTGACAATCCTTAACAACATAAAACTTTTTGTAACAGAAAAAAATCCTAAATTCTTACTAAACATGCTTTAAAAAAAAAATATCATAAAATAACAGTACCAGACAAAATGTCTAAAGGGAACAAATAATTTATAAAACTGTCATCAACAATACTTTCTATCACAATACAATTTTAACTTTTAACGTCCATCCGAGGAAGTCCTCTGAGCTCTGTTAGGAAACGTTGAGTGATTGTTTGACAGTGTTCACGATGTTAAAAACCTGAGGGAAAGAGTGGTCTTCTAAAGTTTTTGCATATGGAGTAGGTACATCTGCACCGGTAACCCTCATAACTGGAGCATCCAGATAATTAAAGGCTGGACCTGGAATTTTATGACAAAATTAATTCAATAAAGAAAATTACAGACATTTTCAATTTCTTCATTGAGGGATTTCACAAAATCATTCCAAAATGAAGCAATGAATAATTTTATTGACTGTGTACTCTTATTTAAAATGAGTATACTGAATTTGATACCATTATGTCTAAAACAATGTCATAAGAACCTTCAGAAATTTGGATACCCACGTTGTTAAATTTCCCAAATTAAGCGTAATATCAGTGGCAATAGGTTGTTGTTTAAGTGAGGCCTATCAAAGGAAATCTTGATGTCCACTTACTTTCTATAATTCTAGCACAGACTTCAGCCCCTATCCCACACTGCGGCCATCCCCCCTCCACAGTCACTAGGTGATTGGTTTTGATGACTGACTGGATGATCGGGGCATCATCCATTGGCCTCAGAGTTCTTAGGTTAATGACCTTCAATTAGATGCAATAGATTTCTTTACATTTGCATTTATGTAAACAATTCATCTCATATAGGCTGCAAATTGTAGAAACTAAAAATTATTTATCAATTTAGAAAAAATATGATTCATCTTAAAACACCTCAAAGGAATTTTTCTAAGACTGACATTTGTCCACAATTTTCAAATCATCACAGTTGTCAACAAATTTCAATTCAAGATTGACAATATAATTAAACTAAGCCTAAGACATTTACTTTATTTCACCACACAGAAGCTGTTCTGCTATTTATTACCGGCCGCCAGGAGGCGGTCGGTTATTTGATATGAAAGTTTTAAGTAGCCGTGCGTTTATGCGGAGCTAACTGAAAACAAATAAAAGTATTTAACATTCATATAGAATATTAATCAGGAGTGTCTAAATGTTTAACAAAAACGCACAATAATTATAAAATAAAAAAAATTAATAAATAATGGGGTAAATATTTTATCTGATGGAATCCTGATTGACGAATTTTGAAGAGCGGAGAATCCTATCAGCACACGTTTGGCATTATCTAAAGCAAAGACCGAGATATATATAATCAACATTACTTTCTCAGTTTAACAGGATTTATTATATTTGTTTTAAAATGAAAAATAAACATTTCATTAGAAATTTTAAAAAAAACTTTTGACTTCTTAAAAGAAAAAATACAGATTGTTACGAAATTTTTGCTCCAGCAAACGAGGATAAAGCGCGTTTTACAATGTGCCAAGCATATTCCCGCCACATCTCAACACCACAACAAAGAAACTGAGAGAAGAAATGCAGTGGTGGATCTAAAGGGGGTTGTTTGGGTTTCAACACTCTCCTTTGGATTTGCGAGAGAGAGAGAGAGAGAGAGAGAGAGAGAGAGAGGTCCCAAATATTTGCTTTGTTTTACTATTAAAGTAAAATATTTCGTGAAACGCAAATTATGTATGAGAAAGATTCGGTTGTTGAAAAATGAAATCCGCACCTGCATTGTCCCGTATGTAATGTTTTATGTCACCGGCTTATATTAACAGATAAATGTCAGATATATTAACAACAGATTACGCATTTCAGTTTCTTGCCTCAGAGAGACAATTGGTTTGCGGCCGATTTTTTGACGCTTGCGTCAATATGTTTCTTGTTTATTTATTTTATTTATAAATACTGTTATATTAAGCAATTTTTAAAGGCAATAGGCTAACAAAGATAAAAGAAAAATGGGGTAAAGATATCAAAGTATAGAAATAAACAGTGACAAACAATGATTAATCTTACTTCAGCTTCTATTCCGATTCCTGCTAGTTCATTGGCTGCCTCTAAACAATGTCCTACGTATCTAGAGTGTGACACTAGGGTTATGTGTTTTCCTGTCAAAACACAAGACTTAATAAAATACTGAATTTGAAAAAAAAGCCTAAACTTCAATCGAAAAGTATTATTCAAACACCAATGTGATAACATGTATGACACAATTTCATTTTCTGAATTCCTTTCATTATATATGACATATTTTATTGTTACATTGTAGACATTTCCATATCAACCTCTTTAAGATACTGTAGATCATTCAAACTTTGCGACCCCTTATTTTTGCAAGATTGTTGTTTGGTATTTATAAACGAAACAAAAATTGCTCGAATTTTGGTTATGGTTCTATATAATCTTTAATTGTAGAATTACATGTATATGCGAGAATGAAATTTTCCCAGGCAGACAGTATCCCATCACTATGCAAAATTAAAGTTCTCATGAATAAAAAGTGATTTACAGTATATTAGAAGATATTTAAATCTTCAAATTCTCTGTAAAACCTACCTTCTCTTTCTATTTTACTTTTTCCTATGGGGATGAGAAAATCGGGTGAAAGAGCTTCATCTGAGATTTCAAAAGAGGAACCATACATGATCTCGTTCTCCAAACATACCACTACAATACAAATAACATTTCATAAAACATCAAACATTCTTACAAAAACTTACATTATGTAGTAATCAATTCAATTCCAAAACAATACAAAACATTTCATTTGTAGTTTGATTTCTTCAAAATTAAAGACATTTAACAGGCCTCGGGAGAAAATATGAATACAGTACAATATATCTTAGAATATCTTTTGAGAGGAGCTCTACCTACCACCTAACAGATCATTAACAAATCTGCTGGACTGACAAAGAAGCATATTGCTTAGAAAAACCAAATCTTGTACAAACACCATGGAAGTTTGCATCTGTATCTTTCTTTTATTCCGCAGATGGCAGATATACAATTTTGTTAAAAAATTATGCATCATATCATTAACAACTCATACCTTTAGATACAATATATGCTTAAAATAATTTTCAGTACTTAGGCATTAAAAAAATTCTTAGATCTTCTTGTAAGAAAAATTTTTAAAAATCATATTCCAAGAAAAGAGAAAAATCAATTAGCTGGGGGGAAAGTCCTTTCCTCCTTCTCATATAAAGTTCATGTAAAATGCTATAGAAAGAGATATTGTGGGAGAAAAGCACATACACACACTAAAATACAAAGGTACGTGCAGAACTTACCCGGATTGGGGTCACGGATGGCTGACTTGAGCAATCCTCGACAATCTTCCGGACTGAAAGGGGAGACAACTTTCAGTCCCGGGCAGTGACTGTACCATGAGGCGAAACACTGGGAATGCTGTGCTGCTACTCCAGCTGCTGCTCCGTTAGGACCGCGAAACGTGATCGGAACAGGGACCTACCATATAAAAAAAGCAGTCTGATTTAATACTGATGAAATATTAATGGGTGACTATTCCTATTGGGCCTATTGCAAACTTTTCTATTAAAGACTACTAGGTGTAGCATATGATGCACCAGAATGACAGACCACCTAAACATAGACTACATGTCAGCAAGTCTTGTTTGTACAATACATTAAATCTTGAACTTTCTTACTTGTCTTACATTTAAAATGGTTAGACAGGAAATCAACATACTCCCCACTAACTACATTGTGGTACAGGACTTATGTTAATTTCAAAGAATTTATTAATCTTTTTTCAGCTAGGGTATGCAACGTGTTACTAGGCTATATGTGTGAATTTCATATCTGTGTTACATTTACAACTTAATACAGACTTAGCTCAAACTAAGGAAATTTCAAATACTGTATGTGACCAATCTTACGATCAGATGAAACTGAAGACTATATTCCACAACTAGCTGGATTTAAAAATATCTTGACTGTTATTTGCCGATGTTACACAAAATGGTGAAAAAAGTTTCTGGATATTTTCTTTAATATAATTAAATAGATATAATTATCAATAAATCAGCTCTTTTTTTGTTTCTCCAAGCCTTAAAAGTATCAATAAATTAGCTTTTTTGTTTCCGCAAGTCTTAAAAGTTGTATGAATAAACTACATGAACCTGGTTGTAAAATGAATCTAACGGAAAAGACAGTGTGACCTCTGTACAATCGTTTATTGTTATTTTTAAGTCATCCATGTTTACAAAAGCTGTTTGGAACAGTCTTATGACTCATTATTCAATATGCTAATAATATCTGTGGGTGATTTAAATCTATTTATATCTACAACCCGGAAGTAGATTACAAATCTCCTAAAGTCTCATTCAAACTCTCTTTCTACCAATCCCAGTCTGCTGCTCTATAAAATGGTTACTCCTAGGTCTTTCACAGGTATTGTGAGTGTATAGTTAATTTTTAATTTCTGGTAGTTATTTTCAGGATGATCTTTCCTGTATTATATATTAGTGTGCTTTAATGCATCTTCAACATGTTTAATGTACATTTATCATGTATAATGAAAACAACTCCTTTCAAATAGATCTCAGGAATTTATTTCATATTATATAACAACTTCAAGCTTGTTTTGATGAAGATGTTGATTTTTGTTTTCTAATGTGTTTTAGTCTGCTTTTGGTCATTTGAAATCTGACACAACACAATGCATCCAGCTTCTGCTATCACCAAGGTTAGGGAATTCAGTGTATACGGAGTTGAGAGTGTAAGCCATATATCTCTGGATCAATCTGGCAAACTCTGGATCAGTGACAACAATGAGAACCTAATCCAAACGGATCAACAGGGGAACCAGCTACAGGGGGACCAACTACAGAGGAGGATAAAGACAAATGGTGAGGATGAAGGCTACCATGCGGTCAAACAGGATGGGGAGCTGGTCTTCACTGACCGCTACAAGAGAGTGGTCAACAGGATAACTGTGAATAATTATATCGTAAAATTCATTAAAACTGGGGACTGGGAACCAATCAGTGTATACTCCTCCCACATCAATGGGGACATTCTGGTGGGGATGGTGAAAGGTAAAAAGGCTAAAATCACAAGGTACAACAAGACAGGCGATAAAATACTGGACATACAGAAGAAGAACCTGATACAGAGACTGTATGGTGAACCCCATTACATCACAGAAAATCAGAATGGTGACATCTGTGTATCTGATAATGACAAAGAGGCAGTAGTGGTGGTGAATAAATCAGGACATTACAGATTCTCCTACAGAGGTCAGCAAGAAAAGTTTCTTCCACAAGGGATCTGCACTGATGCCCTCGGTCACATCCTGGTGTGTGATTTTTACGATAGCTCTATTCACTTGCTTGATCAGGATGGGCAGTTTTTATTTCTGTTACTCAAAGAGCAGCCAGGGGTCAGTTCCCCTCAGTGTGTGTGTGTTGATAAAGATGATAATCTTTATGTAGGAAAAAATATGCACACAACGGTCACAGTTTACAAATACTTGTAGTGATTTTGTCTCCCTTAAACACGTTGTGGAACATGTGGATGAATTCTGTTTCTTATGACTAGTTTATAATTTGCTACTTATGTAAACCTCTCACTTATAATAAAGCTAGTTGAGCACGCTGCACTATATATTTAATAAATTCATTTTATCAACCTTGTTTACAGCTTTTATATGAATATTGTAAAATATCATCAGAGAAATAAAATTGTATAATTTCAAAGCAAGGCCAATTTTACAGCAATAAAGTTAAATATAGCATTTTAGACAGGTAATGGGGTATGTAAGACAGATTTGTTGAACAGGTGAAGTCTACTACACATGATGAGATGTACACTCACAATTATCAAAACACTTAAGCCATGCATACACCAATTATGAACACTAAATGGTCCAGTAGTTTCAGTGAAAAAGCAGAAAATTTAATTGTGTTTTATAACCATTGGCAATATGCAACAGACAAAAGAATGGCGTCTTGTGGATTCAGATTACAACCATCATAAAATCATAGGAGTATGTGAAAATATGGGAGAAACAAGTTGGATTTTAAAATTTATTCTTTTTTAAAAATCGCCTATAAATACCCCTCCAAAAAAAGCTAGGATCAATTTAGGCATAAAATGGTCCAATCTAGAGCGTAACCAATTTATTCACCTGTCATCTTATCTCCAATTTCAAGTGTAAATATCAAGAAGAAACTTCACACTTTTGACACCCATAGAGAAAGTTACTTCTGAGAGTTGATGTAGTGAAGAATAAACTTAATGAAACTGTAATGTTTCTGACTGATATATTTGAGTATAAATATAAATATTTATACATGCAAATGAGCACAACCCTCAATTTAAAATGAAAGTTGTGTAATAAACTTTAATAACTGCTCTATCAATATATACACTTAAATTTTTCTATCAGAGATTACGCTGTATTCCAAATAATGAAAAGAAGCCTGAAATAATTGCCGTTTTGGAAGAAAATTTCATAAAATTAGAATATTGACAAATTCATGACATCTTGCTACAAATACACTAGGAAGAAATTTAAAGGTTTTTATTTTTTTTTTCAGAATTCGATGGGCTAATTAATACCCTTGGTGAACCTTGCTCTTCCTAGCTTGAATTTTCTTGAAAATTTTGACAAATTGCTCCACAAACATCCGGTGTACATTGGAAAAAATGTTTTAACTTAATCAAACACCCCCCAGAAAAAAAAATTGTAAGTTTACACCTTAAGGACTTATCTCATATTCATGCCCACATTTGTATGATATTCAGTAACTGCATTTAAGCAAAGTACTTTTAAGTGAAATATCCAAGAAAATATGAACATGAAATTCAGAAGAATAATTTAATATATATATACTGTAAAAGCAGAAATATTCGTTGGGGATTAAATTTCGTTAATTTCGTTGTTAACGATTATAAACGAAATAAACTCACACAAAATTTTATATGACTATATACTGAATAGGGTTACTTTCGAAACAACGAAATTAAATCCTCACGAAACCTTTTTAGATGACAAATCAACGAAATTTCATCCCCACGAAAATTTGTGCTTCTACAGTATTAAAATCACATTGTACCAACTGTTACTTAATCAATATATACAGGGTTGTCCCTAAGACTTGAGAGCCGCAGCATTTCCTCCTCCCCCCTCCCCCCCCCCCATAATGGCATTATCCCCTGGTTACTCAGGCATTCCCCCTCAACCCTCTGGTTAAGGAAGGAACCCAAGACCCCCTTCTTCTTTTTTAATTGTCCCCTACTATTTCAATTCTTAGGAACAACCCCAATATATATGCATAAAATATTATTTAAATGACACATCCCAACTATAAGTTCACACTTACAGTTCCTGCTGACATGTAGAAGGTCTTGGCAGCTGAGTTGATAACCTTCAATAAAAACAAATTACAATAAATTTAATGATAATGAATTAATAATTTGATGGTCCAATACCTGTTGTAGGTTTGCACCTGTTATCACAGTTAATCATTATCTACTGTATATATATATTTTTGGATGAAACATTGAATAGAAACTTGGTTCGCTAGTTTGACTTCTATGATCTTTAAATCATACCTAAATCTCTTTTATAGGCTTTACTCTTTGTTTAAGTAAGCTTGTTAAATCAAAAATATATCTGTATCACACCAACAATACACAAACATGTAGTATTATTTGTGGGGTGACATGGGTCCCCATATTTCTTCCTTTTAAAAAGGTTTATTACATGTACATAAGGTCCAGGGTTCGACACTAACGGTGGACCGGCGGCCTGAGTCCACCAAAAAATTGAAAGGTCCACCAAATGTTCTGGACTAGGTGGACCATCGGTCCACTTAAAATTAAAACACCGAATTGAAAAATACACAGTAAAATTCCGGGTTTTTTTTCTATAAATCTGTTATCGACATCCGTAAATCAAATGATTAATTCATCCATACTTGTATTTTACAATAAATAAATATGGTAAAATTTGTTTTAGGTAAATATTTAGCTGAATATATATTTTACAAGTAATATTGATGACTACAATAACAATAACATTGAAACGCAAGAACATTCAACATGGACCTTGAAAAGAAGCATGTGAAATTCGTGCCAAATTAATCAGTCTCTCCTTCCTTTATTTAATGCACAGAAAGGTGTGAAAATGTACACTGGGTTACAGGAAATCACTTCACGCTTGAATGCAAACTGATGGTCAGGTTTGGAGATAATTAGAATTGATTGACAGCTGCATTTATGCATTGTTAATTTTTTTAGATCTTCAAACAGGCATGATTTATTTTTTATGAAACGTTACCTGCAGTTTCTTTTTTTTTCTGCTATACATTAAATCACATTTGAATAAATAATAATTTTAAAAATAATAAATAAATACATATACTTTTGTTGTTTTGCATTGTAGTAAAAATTGTTCTAGCCACAGATACATGAAAAATTCACTTGTTTATATATACAACTTAATTACAGGGATTTTAAATTTTATCTACTGTTGGAAGCAAAATAAATGCTGGTTTTTACCACTGTAAATAAATGATATTAAAATAAATTGTTTGAAGATATAGATTGTTTCTTTTTTAAAATACTGAAAACATATTAGAGAATATTGCAGAAAAACTCCTGACTAATTGATTTGTTTCAGTTATACTTTATTAGTATGACTGGACTTGGTACACAAGTTAGTTTCAAGCCTTGTGTAATGAATTCATTCATTAATTCAAACGTTTATGAAGGTCCACCAGAATTTGAGAAGGTCCACCAATAATTTTTGACAAATGGACCTGCGGTCCACCAAGGTAAAAAATTTAGTGTCGAACCCTGAGGTCTTCTTCTTTTTTTTTTTTTTTTTTTTTACATCAAACCCTTCTTTTATTCTGGAACTGTGGGATGGATAGGAACTTTTAAAATCAACAATATGCAAAAGTAGGCATATATCTTCTATACTTGCCTGGTCTATAGCTTGCATTGAAAAGTTGAAGGTCATGAATTCACAAATAGGTTTTAGTCCTGCCTGCAAAAAATGTAAATCACTTGGCTTTAAAAAATGTTATTTACTCTCATTCATGTGAATATTCCAGCTACTAGATTTCAAAAGCATACCAACATAATATTTATCAATTTTATACACTCCAATTAAAATTTTCAAACAAATAATGTAGATCAACATAGCCTGCATAACTAATGAACAATCTGACCAAACCAGTCTATAAAACATTATTTCTGTTACATACCATAGCTGCACCAACAGCTAGGCCCGCAAACCCCATCTATTTGGAAAGAAAAATGTTCATAAATGGTATTAATTCTCCTTCTTTAAGGGGGGGGGGGGGGGGGAGAGAGAGAGAGAAATATTCAAACTTTTCTCTACAAAAATGCATGTCTTGATTTAACCATATCTTAATTTCATTTACACAAGATTATAAAAATAACATATTGACAAGAATAAAAAATCTGAAAAGATAATTCCAATTTTACAAATTTAATTCAAATCAATTCCAACATATTTTAAAAACTGCAAATCATCTAGAGAGAAACAATTTCAAAGGTTCAAAACTGATGTAAATATCAAACTTTGAAACACTTACCTCTGTAATTGGGGTGTCTATAATTCTTTTGTCTCCATATTTAGCATGAAGTCCTCTTGACACCTGAAAAAAAAATCATTAGTATTTTAAGAAATGCTCAATTCTCCAAATTCATGGAGAAATTCCTTGAGAAACAATGATGAAATAACTTTATCATAAACAGTAAGTTGAATCATAAGAAATTAGCAAAAATTCCCTGCACTTATTTTTCAAAAGTTTTACTTTTCATCTAAAATATGTGTTTAATATTACTAAAATTGATGGCCTGGCCTTAAGTCAAACCAGTTCATTTTTCTTAGAATTTAATATTTTGAGATCATATACAATATTTTTGAAAACCTCCAGTAAAAAAATATTTTTTAAAAAATCCGGCGAGAGAGAAAAAAACAGTTATTTTGGAGTTTAAACACTGTCAAGAATTTATTTAAAAAAATCAGTGTTTAGGAAATCACCTTATAGGCCCCATCATACAGAGCCACTTCCTCCCCCATTAAAAACACTTTGTCATCTCTTGCTATCTCCTCATCCATGGCGGAATTTAGGGCATCTCGCACCGTCATCTAATATTATTGAATGAACAGCAAACATGTTTAATACAGTTAGAATCTGAGAACAGAGAAAATATAGACAGGGATCAAAATATTCCACACCTTTAAAATAGTTCAATTAGATAAGGAACAAACTTAGACCTACTCTACAGAGTATACATTTGTAATACTCGGCAGAATTTTTTTTTGGATATGATCATGTAGAGGGCCTGAGGCTCAGTCATACTGCTAAAAAAAGATGGGCAGCCAGACTTTGGATGGATATTTCCATATAATTTAATTTTGTTTGTATTCTAGCCTCTGATTGGTTAATATCCAAAAAGGAACACAAATTATTTCTGTATAACCTGGTTTGGTATGGGACCCCCCCCCCCCCCTGACAACCAGCTGAATCATCTGTATCCATACAATCCTCTTATTTCCAGTCCTCGGGATTCATGGAAAATTCCAGATTTAATAAATGTACCTTTAACTTCAAACAATAATTTGATCTTACCACATGTAAACAAACAACAAGGCTGATAGGCCTATGTATCAGTTTTTACCTCCCCTCGCTTCCTATCACTTCCGTAACTATGGTTGTATTATTGAGCGGCAAATTTGAACGAATAAAATGCAACGAAATTTCACACCCATAGTTATTTAATGATTTTTAAAATTAAATTATAAGGAAGGACTCTAATTCTTGGCCAAATTATTCGAGTATAACCTGGTTTGGGTCAGTTTACGCTGTTTTATAATCTGCTTCACGGATTTTAAAGCGTAAACTGACCCAAACCAGGTTATACTCGAATATTTTGGCCAAGAATTAGAGTCATTCCTAAAATAAATTAACAGTAAAACACTCTTCTTGGAAAAAGTGGTCGTTTCCCCACCCCATCCCCGTCCTCATACTAAGGACAGACCAACTCTACCATTAGCATGAACTGGATAGACCAACTCTACCATTAGCATGAACTGGATGTTTATAAACATTTTTTTCACACTGCAATAATTGTACGAAATGGCAGCTAACACTAGAACTTCACCTCTGGCTTTCAAACTTAAAGTATTATCTTCTGAGGGAGATTAAAATTAATGAATTGTCTAGGTTCCTGATAGGACCAGGATTAATATTTCACAGTTCAATAATGTGTGCAAGGTGCAAAACAAAAAACAAAAAAAAAAGAGGAAACAATCAAACTCTATATTGAATTTTCATACTAAAACATACACTTAAATAAGATGACTATCTTTAATCATGAATTTGTAAAATCCGTTTACCTGGGTCGCTGCCCTTGAGACAGTGGTAGAGAAGTTTCTCTGCACAATTCCCCATGACGATTTCTATTAAAAAAGCATTAACTGAATCAAGAACAATATTCTTAACAGATTCAGAAGTTTGCACTTTCTCATAACTAGCAATAAATAAGTGGATGCATTTCAGTGTTTTTGTATTATTGCTTAGAAGACTTACACCGAGCAATCGTGCCATTGCTTTCGACGCCATGTTGTTTTCTGCAGTCACCTTCACAGGCAGTGATGCACTTGTTCACACAACGTTTAGGATGGTAATTTTAATAGGCCTAATTAAGTCCATTGATAAATTCAGAATATGATCAGGCTAATTTTTTATTTATAATGTACAGATAAAATGTATCTCACATTGTTTCCTTATAATATCGGAATGTTTTCGCAGATTCGTCTGCCTTTTAAGGGTCCATCTCAAAACATAAAAAAAACCATAAATAGTTGTGAAAGCTATACACTATTCTTATAAGGATATTTAAAAAAAAAACAAAAACAAAAAAAAAAAAAAAACAAAAAAAAAAAACACGCAAAATGAGCTCTTTAATAATATTTTTGCTCTAGGACAAACTAAGCACAATTTCTGGGCTTACTCCTATATATATGGAGAGGAAAATGAAAAATACATTCAAGCAGGCCCGTAGAATGGGGGGGGGGGGGGGGGGGCTCCCCCTTAAGACCCTTTTCTGTGGAGTATAAAATAATGCTATAGTAAATTTTCCATTATACGCTGGTGCCCCCCCCCCCTCATTTTTCTTGCAGTATGGTCGCTCCTCATGGAAGTTTGTAGATGGCGAAATGATAAACTTGAACTACAAGTCTACCCCTCTATACTACAAAAATCAACTGTTGATTTTATAAGCCTAGTATAGAGGGGTAGACCTATGTGGATTTATCATTTCGTCATCTACAAACTTGCATGGGGAGCGCCTATGACAAAAGTCCAGGTTTTGGACTGTCTTGGGGGGTTGGGGGTGTTACGGCCTGACCAGGTGGTTATAAGATTCATAAACTAACAACTTTGATGCTAAACGTACATGTATATGATTTTTTTTAAAACGGTATTATGTATATATTGCGGAAGCAAGCCTCTGTATGCTCTGGGTGAAAAATAAAAATTATTTAAAAAAACGATAATTATATGAGATAGGCCTGTACCCCCCACCCCCCACCCTTCCTCGTCTGCATGGATTACCCATGACAACTTATCAACTTATTCAATATATTCTCTGTAAAGAGAAGTTAATAGGCATAGCCATACCTGTCCATCCAGTCTCTAAAGAGAATAACTTATCCCGCAGTTTAACTGATTTCCAGAAAAACACATAAAGTGATTTGCCGCTTCCATTTATCAGTTTTTAATTTATATATTTTCGTCAAAATATCAGGGCTTAAAATATTATAAACTGCATAATAGAAATAGAGACATTTTTCACTATATCGTTGGGTCATTCAGTAAGAAGAATTATAGTATGTCAACATTCAAAGGCTTTGATTTGGCCGAATTATAGACTTTGTTCTTTCTTTAGGTTGATCGAGAGTTTTCTTTTTAAAGAAGAAGAAATGCAGTCTCCTGGAATTTTACCGATAATTGTATCGATATGTAATGATATCCCTTTTCACCTGAAAAAATAAACTAAAATTTGTAAATGTGTTAAAAATTTTCCGAGGGGCATACCCCCCCCCCCCCCACACACACACACACATCTAGCCTCATCTTCCCAATTTGTCAATTTATGGATTTCTGATCCAGAAATCCTTGACTTGGTGAGATGACCTAGCCCTTACTATACGCAGACCAGTGGCGGATTCAGGGGGGTTTGGGGGGGTTCGGGAAACCCCCCCCCCCCCCGCCCGATCAATAAAAATATTTTTACAAGTGTCATTTTAACAATATATTGCATGAATTCGACTCTATCCAAGCCCATTGTTTTACACAAAGAGGTGAAATATACAGCCACCATGCGAAATCCTTTCTGCTTGAGCGCATACAATACACAGGGGTAATCAACGGTACAGAGATCATGATAGTCCGTGCAGCTACTGAAGACACAACGTCATACCCAACAACCAAAACTACACATAGTTATCACGGTTTTGTTTTGGCATGGCTGAAGTAATATTGTTTCAAGAATTTTCTTCTTTCCTTGATAACCGATTGTTACTTTATTGAAGTACGTGAATAAACTGTGATTATTATTTAGAAAAAAAATTAATTAATACATTAGGGACGTATACTGTCTAGTTGTTTACGTTGTGACCTGTACCAAAAAGCACATTGAAAGTATTCCTTTTGTAGATGGAAGTTACAATGCAATTTTAAAAAGCAAAAGATCTGCATTTTTTTTAATTACAGTTGAATGATATTGAATAAAACCCAGCAAACGGTTACAACTTTGTATAATGAATTGACAAGTGCATGTTGTGGTAAAACTGATACGTATAAATTAGAGGTCCTGTCAAAACAAGAATTGGCCACTTTTTTATTGATTGTTTTTTCAAGATTTTTTTTTCAAAACAGGTAAGTGGGTAAAAAAATAGAATTAAAGAGTGCATTTATGTTAGAAGTTATAATTACCCCCCACCCCAAGGAATAAGCAATAATTCCAACAATTTCCCAAAATAATTTATATTCATTCTTTAATATGAAATATCATTATTTGTTTATATTGCAAATTATATGAACAGTATAGTCAAGTAGTTGAAAAAAGTAATTAGGGTTTCTACACAGTATTCGAATTTTGTAAGTGTTGGAAAATTGCACATCATGCAACATGCAACAGTATGTTGGACGTGCATTTTAAAATGAAGAATTGGATATTACATATCAAATGGCGATATTTCTAATTTTATCAGATTTGAATTTAATTTTTTCTTTAGAAAAGTCTCATTTTTCAAGTTAACATGGAAGTTAAAAATTATCCCAAAATTTTAATTTTTTGTTCAATTTCTTGAAAATTTGGGTAGGTCGGTCTTGAAAAACAACAAGAAAAAAGTGGCCAAAACTAACTAATTCAATCTAGAATGCTGGAAAATGCACCATTTGGAGCCATTTTTAAAGAAAATTTCTCGAACCCCCACCTATGGGAGGGGGACACCCCCTCCCATGCCCTCCCCCTTCGGCCCTACGGGCCTCAAACAACCCCCCCCCCCACATGGACTTCTGGATCCGCCACTGCAGACGTACAGCCTCTGTGGAATTGATTGGTACCTAAAAGGTTACTTGGTACTAAAAGTCAATTCAGTGTTAGGAGGGAGGGGCATGCATTGCATCCTAACAAAGTCAGGGGTCCTGTGTCAACCCGTTGTCGTGGGACCCCTGACAAATTCCAATCGGTTTTATTTGGGCTTGCTTCTCTCATCGGAGACAGATAATGTAATTAGAAATTAAGGAATCAGTTGACACCTATACATGTAAAATGCACGTGTTACGCATTGTTCATCACCGAAAAGCTAAGTGTGATTGTTTGAAAGATAAGAAAAACAATCAAGATTTGTAATATTCCCGAAAAACCTCGCTGCAGTCAGCCCGTTCCAATGAAAGAACTACGCACGCTAACTCTCGATTCCCGCCTACATTTTACACCCATTTAATTCAATACAAATGGCAATTTGGCCGTAAAGTTTTTGTTCAATGCAAAGAACAGTTCAATGGTAATTGACTGATAATTTTAATTCCAGTGTTAAACCAGGGACCTATATACTAGTATATAGGTCCCTGGTTAAACACTGAGTTATTTACCCCTAATTCCAGCTCTTTAAATAAGGGGGGTAGACGATATTTTTCATTGAAATCGGGCTTTAAAGCATCACCACATTTTAAAATATTCTTAGTTTAAAATATATTTATTCATTACAAATGAAATGGATTGAACAGCAGGCATAATGCCTTGGATATGAATAAATGTTCCTTAAATATTTTCTTATGTTTTACTCATATAAAATTAAACATATGAATTATTAATAAAATACAATGTTTTAGTTGTAACCCCTTTTGAAATTGGTGAAAAAATAAGAATTTTTGTAGTTTTTTGTCTGTAAACATATGCCCCCCCCCCCTCCCCCCGTGAAACACAAAAAGCTTTGGTATGAATTTGTGAAATGACAGTCCATATTACCTGTAAAAAGGAATTTTTGTTTCACGGGGAGGGGGGAGAGAGAGAGAGAGAGAGAGAGAGAGAGAGAGAGAGAGAGAGATAGATGTTTAAAAAATATTTTCCGTTTGCCGTTGATTTCTATTTTTATCAAAATTATAGAATTTCTCTCTTCGTTTTCCCAAAGAAGTAATGTTTTATGAAAATTCATATAAATATCTATATACATATGAAAAATCATTCAAATGTGTTAACTTTTGAAAATTGACTTGGAGGTAGGCGGGAGAACAATACTATCGTTCGCAGTTCTTTTTCAGGGGTCCCACAGCAACCAATTAATTGAAAAAGGACCAAAAAGGACGTTGTGAGAATGGGGGCAATAATTGCCGCTGACAAACAACTATATAAGCCCTACCTTTTTGAGAAAAAAAAAATAATTCCCGGCGAATTTTTAACACATCCTCCCCAAAGCCAAATCCTGGATCTGCAACCTGAGGCATATTCGAGTATGGATGTTATGCCATAAGAAGCCTTTCTGCTACATAATGATAGAAAATGATTAAAATTTGATTTTGTTCTACAGGAACAATTTGCAAATACAACCAAATGAATGATCTACATAAAAACAAGTACACAAAAAGCAAACAAACAGACTTTTTTATATGAGAAAATACATGTAAACAAACATTGGGGAAAATAGAGAGAGAAAAAAGGGAACATGTTATAAAAGTAATAATTTAAAAAAAAAAAATTAAAATTAATTCCTTGCAAGAAACCAGAGACATAAAAAACCTATTATTTATGTCTCTGAAGAAACCTATACATGTTAAAGTCCTTTTGAGATACTTGTGATCTATCGAGATCTCTTCATTCAGTGTAACTGTGGTGACAGATCATATGGTCAAAATAGTTAAATTATAATCTAACGACAGAGTTAAACATGAAAATGCTACGTAAATTCTTTGAAGAATTATTTTCAGGAAAAAAAATGTCTCTGAAAGTTTTGATACAATCCCTGTAACACTGCGGAAGCACTGTCTACATGTGCATCATATACATGCAAAAAAAGAAAAGAAAAAAAATTACTTTTGCCATAATTATGATAGATGTTATCAAAAATATTATGAGAACTTTATATATGTAGCTTATTTTTCAAAATATTCAATAAATAAAATGTTCGTTTGATTAGTGTGACGTCATCGCATTTTACCCAATGAAAATAAAGAGTAAACGATTTCGCCGTAACTGTTTTAACCGACCCTTCGTTTCGACACGCCATTGAAGAAAGGTGACTGATAAACCGGCTTTACTTTTTGAATGAAACATAATGATTTTAAACTGATTCCTTTAAATTATTGCATATAGTTTACAGTTTAAATGATTCAAACTCATCTTTTTATACTTTACAGGGCATCATGTTCCGTTCTTTGATAGAAACTGCTCGGAGTAATCCCCTGGCCAAACCGTTTTTCAACGAAGCAAACTGTCAAAGCAAAAACGATGCTAATGGGACAGGAATGGCAGCAGCTGCGGCAGGTACAAAAAAATTATGTGCTTGATTGAGACCACGGTGTTTAAAAGTGAATGTTTGGAGTTTAACAACTTTTTTCATTCACATTTTTCTTGTACAGAGGCTCGCGGTCATGTCAAGGACGCTTGCCATATTAGAGTTTTTAAATGAAAAATTAGATTTAAGATCACTGATCAAAACAAAATAAATAAATCCCCACCGAAGCTCCAAGTTTATATTAAATTTTTAATTTTTCATCTGACAAACATGCTTAAAACTTATCAAATATGTAAACATTGCCAATGGTTCATTTTGAGATCGTTCAGTCATGAATTATTTTATTATATTACAACCTATGCATTAGAGTGTTGAAAAAATATAATTGTTTTATGTTTAAGGATCCGAAGAAGTAAGCTGTGAATTTGGATCCAACAAATATTATGCCCTCTGCGGTTTTGGGGGTATTCTCAGTTGCGGTATTACACATACAGCAGTGGTACCCCTCGATCTCGTTAAGTGCCGTATTCAGGTCAATCCAGAGAAATATGGTGGCATTGTAAATGGATTTAGGTTAACGGTCCAGGAAGGTGGACTGAAAGAATTATCCAAAGGATGGGCCCCGACAGCCATTGGTTACTCAGCACAAGGACTCTGCAAGTTTGGTTTCTATGAAGTTTTCAAGATTGTGTATGGAAACCTTTTAGGAGAGGTAAATTGAATGTTGAATAGATGTGTGTCTTTAAATGTACATTCGGTGGTATCTAATATGACACACAATGTACAGACATTGTTTCCAAGTCTAATGTGCACATTTAGGCATTGCCTAAGGGTAAAACATGTAAAAAAAATTTGGGCTTGTCTTGAATAAAATTCAAGCAGGACCAGAGCTGGTCTTTGTTGTAGAACTTGTTTTTTTTTTTTCCATTTTTCTACTAAAATAATTGTACAATAAATAAAAAGGAAACTTTGATAGACAATGAAACTGAGGAATGATCACCAGGGAAGGGATTTAACTTGTAAAATTTCAAAATATAATTCCAGTTGATTAATTTTAATTACTTGATCCTGTAAACATGCCTGTTTAGCAGTAATCATATTTTAGCAGCTTTTGCACTGCTTCATGTACACTTATTCCAAATCATGTTAATACACGACAGACTAATATACAAAATGTCTTTTTCAAGACTCCCAGGGGCTGAAAAATAGATTTTTTAGGCACTTGTTCAGGGGCAAGTGTATGGTGAAAATTCACTTGCCCTTCCTGAATATTTGTTGCCCAACCGTAAACTAATACTGTATTTATATATATTTTTAAAAAAATAGGAAAAAATACTGAGTAGAACATGCAATCCCCTGTGTCCAGTATTAAGGGGACGAAGGACACATGGTCACATGACTTCTGTTTAACTACGTCATAGTCTCTGTTTATATAAGTGTAAAACATGTAAAGCATCAGTTCTTGTATATGTTTTTGACAATTTGTTTACTTTAATTACCATCTTATATTAAAAAAAATTAAAAGTTTTAACATTCTTGTAAACATAAACAAATTTTGAAATTGTTTGATCCACTCCTCTGTTTCCCTAAACTGTGCGTCCAACAAGTCGGTGACGTCATACACGACCTGTTAGTACAGCAAGATCATACTCGGAATACAGAGGCGGTATTATTATGTAAAAACTAGGGCTGTGACGATATATCTAGATATCAATAATATCGATTCTGTGTGAGGATGATACACATATCGATACATATGAAGAAATATTGAAATATCGCCAAAAAAATTCTGACTTGTGTTTTTCTTTGTTTAACTAACATTTTGGGTTGAATATATAAAATAAATATGCTGAATAGAAATACAAATATGAAATACATTATAATTAACACCACTTGTGTAAAATAATTTTGCTTTACAACAGATATACAACTTCTTTGAATAAATTATTCTTATTTGCAAAGAAATGTTTTGTTTATTTCCATACAAAAAAAGATTTTATTACCAATTCAAGATATCGTGATACATATCGTATCGTGGCTCAAATATCGTGATACGTATCGATATAGAAAATACTGTATCATCCCAGCCCTAGTAAAAACAGGTCATAATCAGTATATGATGAAATATTTTGAGAAACGGGGAACACAAAAATTATTTTTGCATTGCTGATGAGGGAAATCTTATGTAGGTATATCTTATTTCGCTTATTTAGCTTACGTGTGACGTCATAGTTGGTTTTTCCCGTACTCAAGAAATGTAAACATGACACGGTTTTGTCATGCTTATGTCTTCTTTAACGATGTCCTGTGCAATATTGAGGTCAGCTTCATCATTCGAAACTTTTACAGTTGATCAATAATATGAAGGACTTGCACTTCAACGTAAATTTAAAAATATTGAATGATAGAATTTTTTGCAAATTAAGTTTTTGTTGTTGTTTAATTTGTCTTAAAAAGTACGTAATTTTCCCTATCCAGATGCAGTTTGATAGAAGAAACTTGCCTTTTTGAATTTTAAACCCTATTCATACTCTGAAATATTTTAAAAGATACATGTACGCTTACATATTTTTTATCTGTGCTTAAAAATCCCATTATGGACAGAGTAATGGGCCCGGAAACATGGAGAATTAAAACTCCACTTAGATACTGTAGGGCATAGTATTTGTCAATCAATATTTCTAAAATAAGTTAAGAAACCTAATGATATAAGTTCTTTAAGATATATGGGACATACTTAATTCAAAATATACAAAATATGAAAAAAATTGAATGACAAGTATTTTTTCAGCTCAAGGTTCTTCTTCCCCTTAAATCTATGACTTAAAGGTGCTTGGACACAGATTTGAAGTTAATATTTTCACAAATTTTCTGTATAATTTCATGAGTTATATGTTGCTATAGCATTTCATACTAAAATATAATAAAAATCTTATTTCATCTCGAAATTATTAAAACTTCGAATTTCTGGATGCATTGGATTGACACATCCTTGCGCTTTCACATATTTTAACTTTATCCATAATATTTAAGAAAAGTGGCAATTTTGCTGTGTATTAATGAAAAATATTAAAACTATAACCCAGAAAATTCAGAATAGAAATGTGAGAAAGCAAAACCAACTCACCAGTATTGTCACTCCGTGCTCATTGATGTGTGCAGAGTTAAACAAATTGAACACACCCGTGAAACTTAAACATTAACAATAGCAGAGCTTGTGCCCTATTTACAAAAACAGTTTACGTTTCACGAGTGTGTTCAATTTGTTAAACTCGGTTCGCATCACAGAGCATGGACTGACAATACTGGTGAGTTGGTTTTGCTTTCGAACATTTCTATTTTTAATTTTCTGGATTATAGATGTAATATTTTTCATGATTAATACATAATAAAATCGCTTCTTTTCTTAAATATTAAGGATAAAGTTAAAATTTGTGTAAGTGCAAAGATGTGTTGATCAAACTCGTCCCGGAATTTGTAGTTCCAATAATTTCCAGATAAAATAAGTATATTTTCGTGTGAAATGCTATTACAATACATAAGTCGTGATATTATGTACAGAAAATTTGAGAAAATATTAAGTTCAAATCTGTGTCTAAGCACCTTTAAATATTTATTTTATTTTTTATAAGTCACTTGCCCACAGGCAAGTGGTTGATAAAATTTCACCCTCTCCTAAAATTCACAAGTCCCGGGCGTCGGGCAATGGGATTTATCAGCCCCTAGACTTCAATGGGTTGGGTTTTTTCCCCCATTTTAAAGAAAGTCCCTGTGGATTTTGAAGTGGGAAAAATTATCAAACTTTTAGACAAATTGGAGAGAGAAAAAAAACCGAATCAGCAATATCATCACATGATCATTCTAAATACCTTGTGTGATCTAAATCGATTATCAAAAACAAATAATGCATATCATTTGATTTGATTTATTTCAATTCCATCTTTTGCGTTACATCTCTTAAACACTGTGGTATGATAAAAAAAATCTCTAAATCAGTTAACCTTTCTTTTTCCCAAATACTTTTTTTATCCCCAGGGAAAAGTACAAGTTCAGTTGGCAAAAAAAAAAATTCACTGTTATCATGGTTATTGTAAATTACTAATTAATAATTTTTAAGAATAAATTTACTTCAGAAAAAGATATCCATACCCAAAGGGAACACACTATGCACATATTGGAATTGTCAAACAATAATGTACAAGTTTATTTCATTTTAATAAGGCAACTAAACTTCAGTTATTTTTTTTTAATAGCATTCTGAATATTTTTGCTGTGATGACTTCATTCTGTTTTCAGGAAAATACCTACTTGTGGAGGACATCTTTGTATCTGGCAGCCAGTGCATCTGCTGAGTTCTTTGCAGATATTGCACTCTGCCCCATGGAGGCCGTAAAAGTCAGAATTCAGACGCAGCCAGGCTGGTCCTCAACTCTCCGAGAGGGATTCCCACGAATCCTCAAAGAAGAAGGAGTCAATGGGTAGGTGCAGTTTTTAACCCAGAAAAGAAGTCTTCTGTAAGTTTTAGAACAGAGGAAATCTTTAATATATATATATATGTAGGTATTCTGGTTTCTCAGAAACACTGATGAATGGACTCAGGGTTCTCATTAACGCAAGAATCTGCGTCTTAGACGCAGAAAAATTATTTGGGACACAAGGTTCTTAAAAACGATGCGTCCGCGAACTCATGAGTGGATGCGTCCTCGTCAGCGAGAAAATTCGGGTGCTTTCGAGAACTGGAGATTTCAGATGTTAGAATTTGTCAAAGAAATATTTAATCGAAACCTTTCTCTAACTATCATAAAGTTTATCCAAGAAACAACTTTTCTTGTAACCTATTTCTTTTTTTAAACAGGGATTGATTACAAGATATTTCATGTTTATTAGTCCATAGTCATAATAGTGTCGCATGCCAAACTCCGATAGCTGTAATCACACTGCAGCTTCTTTTTAAAAACACTTTTGAATCTTGGGTTTTACCTAGAAACCATAATTACTGCTTGTATTTACAATGCGGCTTGATTATCTCGTGAATTTCACCCCGTGCAGACAACCGACAGGATTAGTTACGCCTCATTGCACATGACACCTGTGATTGTATACAGTCAACTTTAGAGTACTAATTGATTATGCAACAGTTAATTTTAGCTTTATAAACATATTTTTATGGCAATTGATTACGCGTGTATTTTAGATGCATCACCAGTTTACATATTTGAATACGTTAATATTTCATAAACAAACTGTTAAAATAATAAAGTTTTTTTTTGGATAGTGAAATTTTTGAAATTTTCAAGCTGTTAAAAAAATAAAAAGAATTTACCCATTGATGGTTTGAACATTCATTGAGGTATATAGAAACAATGTACAAAAACAGGCATCATGATAAGTTTGTTCTTCAATGTTAAATTCTTCCAAAGTTTGTGTTAGGCTAGCAGATTTTCCCAATGATAGTCAAACTATAGGAAACCAAAATTACTGAAACTCCAAAAATAAGTAAAACATCAGAGGCTGACAAATCCCATTGCCTGACGCCCGGGACTAGTGAATTTTGGGGATGGGCAAGTGAATTTTTATTAACCACTTGCCCGAGGGCACCGATTTTTTCAAGAAAAAAATAATGTCTTAGTTTTAAGTGGAAATGGACACTTGTAAGAATCATTTTTTTATCTTCCTGCTTTTCATAGTTTATGGTTGGGCAAGTAAAAATTCAGGTAGGGCAAGTGAATTTTGACCATATACTCGCCAATGGGCAAGTACTTGAAAAATCTATCTGTCAGCCCATGAACTTGCTCAAGATTTTATTTTTTCATTGATGTTCTGGACAGTGTACAAGAAGCATCATTTTGACAATAAATATGAGAGCTAAATGGTTTTAGGACACTTTTGACAAAAATTATGAAAGTTGCACTTTACCAGTAGGAACACATATGTCATCTCCCATCATAATTTTATGAATTTTACATAATCAATTTAGTCATTAGACCTGCTATGAAGTATGCTTTTTGGCCAGTGGGCCAACTTGAAGTGTATTTTGGTTAAAAATTGATTTTTCCAACTGTCTTACAGTTTCTATAAGGGACTGGTTCCATTGTGGGCACGACAAATTCCATACACCATGATGAAGTTTGCTTGTTTTGAAAGAACACTAGAAGCTCTGTACAAATATGTAGTGCCAAAAGCACGATCAGACTGTAGCAAGGGAGAGCAGCTGTTGGTGACATTCTCAGCTGGTTACATTGGTAAGTGTGTGTAAAATGTACGAGTAGGTAGATCATAATTCAGAACTGAACCACTGCTAATGTCATTTTTTGCAAAACACATGCTTTTATGTGAACAGTGATCATTCTCATAAATGCAATATTAAACAATGCATATAGTGAATGGGGCAAAATCATGGGCCCCCTGGAAACTCCAGAGATGGTAGGAGAAGTGCCTGTTTATTTGCAAATTTTACAGATTCTCCAGCAAAAATATTTTGGTAAAGAATGTGGCTTATTTTGATAAATATCAGGATTGGAAATATTATTAAAAAAAATTTTAAAACTTTAATAAAACTTTTTTTACTTTCTCTGAAATAATCTCTACTCTGTCCATCCAGTGCCTTCAGGAGTGAAAAACTCAAGATTTTGATCTGTACGATAAATCCATTTTCCTACTTTTACAGCTGGTGTATTCTGTGCTGTGGTGTCTCACCCCGCAGACACAATCGTTTCCAAACTGAACAATGACAAAGGAAGTACCTTTGTGCAGGCAGCAAAGCAGTTGGGACTTAGAGGTAAGACGAGGATTGGATTTCAGTCACCTGCTGTTCATTAACAAAGATATGATTTACAATTAAGTTGAAAAATAAAAATTTACAGAGTAAGTTATGGTGTGCAAAATCCGTTGGGGAAAAAAATGCAGGCTTACTAGTAATATATTTATATATTTTTAAAATGTCATGTTTAAGATGAATTTAAAAGTTTTATTTTTCCCTCTTTAAATTACATGGTATTTATTCAATGAAAATTTGTCTGCCTTGAGAAAAATTGGTATTGTCAGGCTAACTACAATTTTATACACTGCCAAATAACTAAGAAAACTTAATCAAGATCTTTCTTGTTTAACAGGAATGTGGAAGGGACTTGGACCAAGGATTATCATGATTGGTACCTTGACCGCCCTGCAGTGGTTCATCTATGACTCAGTCAAGGTCTACTTCCGACTGCCCCGCCCACCACCGCCCGAGATGCCCGAGTCTCTAAAGCGCAAGCTCAACGTTCAATAATGACAACTGAGTTCTAGGATATAATTCAATTTAAACATTCATAAGAAAGAGAAAAGCCAGTTTAGCCGAATATATTTTTACCTAGTTTTGAAAAAAAGACAATGCTTGATATTAAGTGTACATTGAATATTTCTTGTTACATTAACATATAAACATCTGCTTTAAAAGGGGGGAAAGAATATTTCATCAACATTTTGTTTGTAGTGAGTTTGATTATGCTACATTACAGAACTATATTTTAAAAATTTTTTAAATATGAAGGGGAAGTGGTAGAAATTGTGATATTGTGTGGAGTTTAATTGCCGTCTTCCCCAGTACACTTTTGTTTATACACAGTATTTTGCCTTAACTTATATTCTGTAACATGGCAGATCTGTTTTTTGTAAGAATTATTTCATTTACTTTCTCACCACATAACTTTGTTGATGTTTGACAGAGAAAAATAATAAACATCAGAGTGAAATAAAATCATGGTCTTTTTGTCCTTCATTCTGTGAAAAATTTTCAAATTGCTAATCCTAAGTTATGGTTTGAATTTAGTAAAACTTGGTTCAAGTTTAGGAAACACTAGGATATACAATTCTGTATACCTGGTATGCAAAAAAACTTTATATGCCCCGCCATGAATATGGCCAGGGCTTAAGTGTTCGTCATGTCCGTCTTCTGTCCTTCCATCACACTTTGAGTTTAGCTCTGTTCAAAGCTTAGTTTCAAAGAAACTATCCAAGATATTTTTATCAAACTGATAGATATTGAGGAGAGCTATGCAACAACATCAACATTTTTTGACCTTGACCTTTCATTTGACCTTGACCTCACTTTTCTTAAATTAGAGTTAAGCTCAGTTTTAAAGATACCATTCAAGATAGTGTAATCAAACTTCATATGTTGATACATACTGATGAAAGCTATTCAACTGCATCAACATTTTTTGACCTTGACCATTCCTTTGACCTTGACCTCACTTTTCTTAAATTAGATTGATTGATTGTATGTTGTTTTACGTCCCATTCGAGAATTTTTCACTCATATAGAGACGTCACCATATACCGGTGAAGGGCTTCAAATTTTGACCTTAACTCGGCACTCAGGGCTATTGAGCAGTGAAGGATCTTTATCGTGCCAACGCCTGCCATGACACAGGGCCTGGGTTTTTAAGGTCTCATCCAAAGGACCCCCAACTTTCACTTCAAAGTGCAGAGCGCATGGCGAAGGAACAGTTTCTACCTATTTTTTATTGACTTAAGTCAGTTGCAGCCGAGATTCGAACTCAGGACCTCCCGATCATGGAGCGAGCGCTCTACCGACTGAGCTACCGTGAACGGTTTCTTAAATTAGTGTTTAGCTCAGTTTTAGTGAAATCATTCAAGATATTTTTATCATACTTCATATGCTGATACATACTGATGAGAGCTTTTAAACTGCATCAATATTTTTTTACCTTGACCTTTCCTTTGACCTTGACCTCACTTTCCTTAAATTAGTGTTTAGCTCAGTTTTTACGATACTATTCAATACAGTGTTGTCAAACTTCGTATGTTAATACATACTGATGAGAGCTATTCAACTGCATCAACATTTTTTGACCTTGACCATTCCTTTGACCTTGACCTCACTTTTCTTAAATTAGTGTCAAACTTCATATGCTGATACATAGTTATGTAAGCTATTCAACTGCATCAATATTTTTTGACCTTGACCTTTCCTTTGACCTTGACCTCACTTTTCTCAATTTGTGTTTTTAACTCAGTTTTAAAGAAAACATTCATTATATTTTTATCAAACTTCATATGCTAATACATACTGATGTAACCTTTTCAACTGCATCAACATTTTTTGACCTTTCCTTTGACCTTAACTTCATTTATTTTAAATTAGTGTTTAGCTCAGTTTTAAATAAACCATTCAAAATATTTTTTCAAACTTAAATATGCTAATACGTATTTGTGAGAAGCATTCAACTGCATCAAAACATTTGACCTTGAACTTTCTTGTGACCTTGACCTCATTTTTCTTAGAAACTATAATTCAAGATATTCTAATCAAATTTCATACACTAATACAATTTTTCATGTTGCTTTACTAATATACCCTCGGCGAGGCATTCATGTCCTATGGACATATTTCTATAGTTTTAAAAAAGTGTTGCATGTCCAGGTGCTACTTTTCTGTTCCACTATTATATTTTAAAGTACACTCTGGTAGAGCTACAGTTTCAGCAGAGACCTACTTCTGGATCTGATTATTTTCCATTGTCTGTTTTTTATTCATGACCTTTACTGAAGCCAATTAAACTTGCCAATCTTTGGTGAAATTAGGGGCATTCAAGCTTACTATAGTATTTAAAAGAACAGCATCTTGCAGTGATATCATTTTAAAAATGAAGTGGAGTCATATAAAAATCTAATCTCAGCGAGATTCGTAGGGACTAAAAACTTTGGTCTGGTGTCAGACCAAAATTTTTAGTCCCTACGAATCTCGCCGAGATTAATAAAAATCATCTTTATAACTACAGGGCCTGAAAAAAATTGTATGTTTTACATAAGAATATATACATGGAAAGCTTTTCCGTATAAAGAAATGAATATTTAGCATTAATTCAAATTATGGAACCATTTTCATGTGTAGTGGTTTGGGCTGTGGAGGCCTGGGTTGCTCAGAGGTAAAGCTCCTGACTTGTGATGCAGAGGTCAGACGTTCGATTCCCGGACCAGCCACACTTCTCCTTTCCTGTTATATAAATCGGCGCCGTTTACCACCCCTGGTCTTGCAGGTGAAAGTCCTGTTAGGGACAAATAAGAGCTTGGATTGTGACTGTGGGGGCGAAGCCAATTTAAGAAGGGATGAATGTAATGGTTTGGGTCGTGTAGTTCAATAGGTAAAGCAACTGACTAGAGATGCAGGGGTTCCGCGTCCGATTCCCGGTCCAGCTATACATTTTTTCCTTTCCTGTTTCACATTCAAGGTTGTTTAAAATTAAAACATTGTCCTACCATTCACCCACAAGTGTTTCAAAGGTTTATGTAGGAGTACTGGTACTGTTTATAGAAATAATCTCAAGAACAAACCAAATCATTACTTAAAAATTCAAACATTGCCGTAAACATGTAATAGAGAATTGATTTTGGGTCTATACCTGAAGATGGTACTTGATTAGATCCTTTGATCCGCGCTCACCTACGATCGATTGATCGCGCGCGTCTGGAATGGTCTCTTACACTGCACCACAGGCCCTTAGATCGCTTTAAAAAATTTAAGGTGTTAAAAAATATCTTTTTTATACACCCCAATTTTTTTAAGTCGGATTTAAGCGATCCAAAGGCCTGTGACTGCACATAGTAAACTAGGCTAATTAATGGTGAGCTTTGAGCTTTTTTTTTTTTTTTTATAATATAACTTTGTAATTTTACACACAAAGATGTAAGAACTGCAAGTTTGATGCATATCAAATGACTATTTCAAAACTGCAAGAATAGGGAATATAGTAATAAAATTGTTACACCTTCTCCTTTTAAAGAAATTAACTTCATTGCTTTTTTATTTTATTTCGCTGTTTTTATTTATTTATTTATTTTTTTTTTTTTGTTCATTGTAACATTTTCCACACGTTTCAAGATTATTACAGAGTAATTGCCCGTTGAATATAAAAATGATGTTGATGGCGCATTTGGCCTAGTACATGTAATTTGATGCTCTCTCATTTCAGTAGAGTTCGTCTTTCCTTCTTTCATCAATTCTATAACAGTAAAAAAATTAAGATATCACACAAACTCATCTGAAATAAATGAGGATCTTGAAATGCAAATTAATTTAACGAATAGCCGATTTTAAAAGAGTCTTTATTTAACTTTATTCACGATTGACGCAGTTTATCTTAATATGCATGCTTGCAAAAATGCGTAGAAAAAAGTTATTCGGCTGTCTTCCTGGACCCTGGTCTTGACATAATTAATTGATTAATCAACTAAAAGTCACACGTCTGTTTCTTCTAAGTTCAGGGAGATAACTTTCTCGCCCAGTCCTAACGGGAAAGAAGAACGGAGGTTAACTGCAAAAAATAAAAAAAGACACTATATTCAAAGAATTTAGCGTAATTTAAATCAGTAACTTTAGTATTGTAATTATTTGGGAAGCATACATGTATTAAATTAAAAACAAATGTATGAATAAAGAACAATGTACATGTACATATTTTAATTTCAAAAAAGTGTCCAGATAATTTCGTTATCACCTGATTCACGCTGTCGAATCCTTTCAATAATCAAATAGAGTTCAATATATCAACTCAAATACCAATACATTTAGTTATAATTCTATCTTAGCAATTTGAAATAGAATTCGAGGAACTTTGCTTTTAATTGCAAATTATAGATCTAGCATATATCTCCCCCAGACGACTCCAGCAGTGTATAATATTGGAGTTGAAAGCAGTGTAAGCAAGTACCATTTTGATATTTTGCAAAAATGAAGGTTCATAAATTATCTGCTCCCTCATATAAAATCTGCTTTAACTAACGCTCATGATTTTCCAAGAGAAATATTATTTATAATTAAAATGCACACTATTTCAGGATACCCTGCAGGGTAAAACCTGGCAGAACTTGGAAATGACAGCCATAAAAGATTGTTCAAGCCTCAAAATAGCAAAATAAAATTTCACCGACTTAATTCGTGGTTACGTAATTAACAGCATTTATTCATGATTGCGCTATTTAATATGTGAGATTAAGTCCATTTGCCACTATATTCTCTTAATTCGTACAATACATACACAGTATATAACGTTAAATAAATATACTTTTATATATAAGAAGTACTTATACCCATGCTTGACCTATAAAGCAGATGTCATGATCCTCACTTACCCTCTAATTCCATGGCAGTTTACACTTGAATTACTCTTCTGTAACACATTTCATTAGATGAATAAAAACAATTGTGAATTGACGCCATGAGTGGTCATATGACGTCTTTTCTTATAATTGAATGATTTCTTACCCCGAGTTCGATCAAAAACAGTGGTAGAGACGAGTTTATCGCCCATGTAAATCTTAAGGATGTGGCGCCCAAGGGAGACAACGTTCACTCTGACGTCCACCATTGCATACTCGTCTTCCCTGGGAGTCACTTCTCCATCAAAAATGTTTCCTATAAAGTGGCAAATGATACTTCTGGATTATAATTAAAAAAAATTACAGTGAACATTTTTATTTCTCTGTCTATCCGTTTCTTTTGTTTGTCTGTCTGTTTCTTTGTCTGTTAGTTTGTTTGTAGGGGGGTATTTTTGCTTTTTGCTTGTCAAGGATTTTTTTTTCAATTGTGCCCTCCAAAATAATTGAGGTTGTGCATCCCCCCCTTACTCTTGAAATTGCTTCCTACGGGCTATAACTGTAAGAAGATACTTTATTTTTCAAAATTCCCAAACAGCTATTTCTAAATAATGTTTTATACCTTCGGGATCCTCAACTGTTGCCTTCATTACAATGGCATCAATTTTGATCGGAAGTCCTCTGTAATCTTGAGGCATCATAGTGAAAATCACAGAGTCGTTCTCCATGAAAGTTTCATCGACAATAGTAATACATTTGTCCGGAAACACCGAAGAAGTCCAAATCCAGGCATTCTTTGCAATGACCTGTTCCATATTTATTGCCAAATCGTCTTCATAAAAACCGAAAGTAGACAGCTCGCGTGGATTTTGGTCTATAACTTCATTTGAAAGTTTTTGAAGTTTGTTTCTTATTGTTTTCTCCAACTGAAATTAAAATGTTTTTTTAAATACTTAATGTCCATGATCTTATGCAAATAAAAGTAACAACTTTTATCATATATCACATTTGCGGCATTATTACGTCTTATTGAAGGAAAAAAAACCCATATGAAAATACGTACCTGCATAACAGCGACAGAGTTTGGAGAAATTAACACAAGGTCTGTTAATTCTTCTGCCTCTTCAATCTGTTTCTTTAATATAACTAGTTCAAGTTTTTGTTTTTCTAATACCTCTAATTTTGTATCCACTGCTTTTCTTAGCTCAGTTTTTAATTCTTCTTTCATCATTTCAATTATTTTCATCAAACTTTCGAATTTTGAATCAATATTTTCGACGACTCGTTCAGCATTATCTTCTATATTCTTTTTCTCCGAATGAATTCGTTCGATAGTTGCTGAGACGTCATGTACAATGCTCTCCACTTTGTCCATCAAAGCTACAATATCTTCCCGCTTTTCTTTGACAATACTTTCAACCTTTACGGTTTTGTGCGCATCTAGCTCCTCGCACATCTCCAAAGCACACGTTGCACACATGGGTTCTTGGCAAGATTCTGTTGTGCAGTAAAATTTGAGACAATTTTCTGAATGACGTTTACACATCACGTTTCTTTTGAACCCTTCTAGATTTTTTGCAAGTTTCATGTCTTCAGTCGACAGTAAGATGTGCTTCTTTGTAGCACTTACTCTTTTATGTGCCTCTTCACATTCAGAGCACAGCCATTCCGCACAATTTGTGCATCTGTGCGTTGCAACTTTATTTGGACATACACTACAGTACAAATTTTGGTTTCCATCCTTGAGTTTACAATATTCTATCAAATCAAACCTCGTGTCATCTCTTGGACAATCTTTGTCCATGTCCATTACGTCATGTGTTATGTCACAAACTGTGCATCGTACTTTATTGCCTATTTTTGTATTTTTTATACAGCGAAAACAAAATGTATGGAGACAAGGCAGAAGCCTGGGTTGTTTATTTTCCAGATCGAAGGACTCCGAACATTTCTGACAATTAAGATACCGCTGAGACTTGTCAGGCGTTTGTATATTTTCAAGAACCTTGCCGAATGTATGATGGTGTGATCTCTCTGAAAAAAAAAAGAAACACATTTTAAGAACAGAAGTAAAAATCGGTTTATTCATTATACTAATTAAAAAAATAAAATTTCTCTTTTTTTTTCGATGTGTGAAGGTGGGGTTGGATGGGGTGGATATCAACTGTTGAAATACTGACCTTTACTGGGCATGGTGGTCTTTCGTTTTGGCCTCCAGTTTGGGGAAATAATGTGGGTAAACACAGCATGCTCTTCTGCCCAGTGTTTTTGATGTTTTTCTCGATTCGTTTCCAAAACACATTCAAATGGTAAATCAAAGTCTGTTTCTTTTAGGCTTGACGTCTTAGGAACAAAGATTTTCCCAGTAGTTTCATAGGCAATGAGACGATAATCTTAAATGTAAAGTAAATCTATTGACTTAATTTGAAGAGAAAAAACACAGAAATATTAGACTTTGTCCTGAAAATAAAATTAAAATCATGTGCGAAACATATCTTTTAGATTTCAAAATGTTGTGACTTATATAATAATAGATAAAAATCTGCTGAAAACTGAGCCTTAGACGTCTCATAGAAAAGTTATGTATATATATTGACATTAAAATTAATTTTTTGATAAAGAAGATGGGTGAACATGACGAGCGAAAAGCCTATAGTGTGACAAACATGAAGGTGAAAAATTAAATCTCAATTATATCAAAATTTTCCTTGATATTTCATCTAACGTTAAAATATACTTTGTGTAAAATCTCTTTAATTTGCAAAATCTCACAAAGATTGAAATTATTTGCTTATGAAATATTGTACACACAATAAAGAGGGCAAAAAGAATCATTTTTCATACTAAAACACTATTTTTCGATACGAGTGGGTCTTCGCTCCATTTTTTTTTTTTTAAAGTTAATCCTCGAAGTATGCATAAAAATATACATTTTTTTGGTTTCCAAAACTATGGAGCAAAGACCCACTATACCTTAAAAATATACTTTTATGACATATCATTCGCATCTTTTCGAGAAATACTTGAAGTCCATTAAGTCAATGGTCATATCACAAACATGATTTAAATGCCACTATTCATCAGGTCTTGTATAGTCTGGTGGTTAGAGTGCTAGTCTTGAAAGAAAATGATACCCAGGATTTTTATTGCTAGGGTTCGAACCCCACGAATACCACATATTTTTTCTTAAATAAAAGAATAAATTTTGCAGAGAAAATTTTTCCCAGAAAAGTTTTGTTTATCATAATTTCATAAATTTCAATAAAGAGAACTTTACTCTAAATACTAAATTCCCATTGAACATGATTTTTATATATCTGAAGCTATAGGCTTTCTGCACGCTATGTTCGCCCATCTCCTTTTGCGAGTCAAGAGTGTTCTCTACAATTGCCGTCGAAACCCCGTACGCGAACTGTAGTTTATGAGTTCATGTGATTTTGGACTCATTCTTTTACAATTCAGATGGGAAATACTGCTACCGGGTATATATTTATTCATTAAAACCTACCATTTCATCAACGTCCACCCCCTCCCCAAAGCTGATCTGCAAAATTTTAAGGTTAATGCTTGACTATGGAGTTATGGCAAGTCTTTTTGTGTTGATTTTGTTTTGTTTTTTGTTTGATTTTTGTTGTTGTTGTTGTTGTTGTTTTTTCGTTGGCATATTAAACTTAATGTCATAGTAAGATGTGCTAACCATTTTCTGGTTGTATATGGCGTTGCCTGCAGTCCTCCAGAGTTCTGATGGAGATTTGTAACAGCTCTAAGAACTTTTCACAGTGTTCGTCCTCTTTGCAGAAATGGACGGTCACAAAGCGCTCTTTCGGGCCGTATTGTCTGGAGAATTCGTACCAGTACTGGTCCTTCCTCGTGTAATGGAGGTTATCGTCCACTATGTTGTTCAGGTTCAAGTCCATCCTTATCTGTATTGTAAAAATACAATGAGATGTTCAAATATATCCTTATTTATTGCAAAATTGAAAAGAAACGTTCAAGTCCATCCTTATCTATTACAAAATTGAAATGAAACGTACAAGTCCATCTTTAGTTATCTATTGCAAACTTGAAAGAAACCTTCAAGTCCATGCATCCTTATCTATTGCAAAAATACAATGCGATTTTCAAGTGTACTAGTATCCTTATTGCAAAAATGAAATAAAACGTTCAAGTCAATCCTTTTCTATTGCAAAAGTACAATGAGATGTTAAAGTCTTTATATATCCTTAATACATGTATCTTTATTCAATTGCTAAAATATAATGGAATGGTCAAGTCTAGCCTTATCTATTGCGAAAATATAATGAGATATACAAGTCCAAAATTCATTCTTATCTATTGCAAAAATTTAAGGAAAGTTCAAGTCCTAGTCTATAATCGTCTATTAACAATAGCATGAATGTTGAAGTTGAGGTCAATCTATATCTATTACTACTAAATTTAAGTAAAATGACGTGTTCAAATCCATCCCTATGTAACTGCGAAAAAATATAAAGAAATGTTCAAATTCAAGTCCGTCCTCAGGTATTTAATCTCAAATTTGCAGGCTGGAACCTCTGTCAACCCTGTATCTCTATGTGTTAATAAAAGCAAATTGGCGGGTTTAAGGGGCGCGTCCGGTGCCTCCTTATAATTTTCAAAGTCAATCTAAATCATAAAAGACTTCATTTTGCAATATATAATCTTTAGATTCCAAAATCGTTGCTCCCTATGTCCCTACAAGGGCTTTGACCTGCACCCAATTAGGACCTTAAGGCGTTTATCAGCTGGCGCCCCTCTATCTTCGATTCCTGGAATCCGCCCCTGAAGTTCCAGTATCAGTACAGTGTATAAACATTAAAATTTGATAAAATGTCTTGAAATTAAAGATATTAATTATACGTACACAGTGTAAATGTAATAGAATTACTCTCGACGAAATCAACGTCCTTTCAATTATAAATTACCGTACATTAAAGAGAGTGTAAACACTGAAAAGTTACAGAATTTCAACTTCTTCCATGAAGATGAAGATAATCAAAATGGCGTGGAATGTTTATCTTCGGTAATCATTTATTATGTGTAAAAGAATGTATTAATTATTTACATTATCGAACGTTGACATGCTATACAGATAGAAGTTAGGGAAATTAAATTGATATAGTACACTGTAAATACTAAAAAAAAAAGTGCGAAGAGACTTGATAAAATTTCACAAATAATTCAAATTCCGTCTCATCGCATTACATGTTCATCACTTCAATTGAGCAGGAAAAGAATAATTTATGCATTGAAGATGAAATTTCATACCTATGTCTTTCATGTGACAAAATAAATACTTTGCGTGAAACAAAAATGCAATCGTACAAAGGTGTAGATATAGCATATTAGCGATTCTTAACACGTGAGCGTAGTTCTGAATGGTAGATGACGACATTCTGCATAAGAAATGCTACTTAAGTGCACCCTTTGACCTTTTGTTGTCCTGGTAAGTCCGAAATCGACCCCGTTGCAGTGTCCGAACGTCCGGCAGTTTGAATCAGATAGACGTCACAATGTCCAAACGAATGCAGCTCACATTTAAGTACAGAGGTACTCGATTCCGGTAAGGATGCAGGGATGTAAATTTCACAGGTTGTGGAACAGACGACATTTTCGTCTTTGTATACACCTCCAAATCGGTTCATGTCAATTAATTTTCAGCTGTTATTCACGCCTATGTTTTTGGGGAAGAAAATTGCAAAACTGTTGATCATAAGGGATTACGTATAAATAATTATAACTAGTATTTCCAATGTTTTCAATGATTCACAATACGTTAAGAAGCGCGTGCTAATTACTCAAGATTGAAACAACCTTAAACAAAATCTGTTCTTACCTTCCAAAATAAATGGCCTAGTTTGCGTATATATGAAACCTAGCTAGCTGTCCCATGATCCACACAATCACGCGTGAATGAGCTCGCGCTTAGTTGACAAAAACAACGCTGGTGCATTGTTAAATATGAACATTGTCAGCAATCATGCCAATTGTTTAGTCTAGTCGTTTTTCAAAATGCTGCAACAAATCAATTTTTTATAAAAAATGTTTTTCCTATTGATTCTTTTTATATGTGTTTGAGCAAAATGCATAATTATCGTCTGTCGAATCATTGTGTCTCTGAATGTAACAGAATTTTCCATTAATTATCAAATCAGAATTATCGAGGCGGATTAGAAGAAAAAACTGGCTTCACTCTCAAAATTATGATGACATTATATTTCATTAAAGCAACATCTATGCATCCCAACTGCTTCTTACACTTGAATCACTCTAAACTTTCAGTGGCAGATTTAAGGAATGAGGCGTCTGGCGCATCCCCTTGCCCCCCATTAGAAGAAATTATATATTGTCTTTAAGCGCTGGATTTCAAGATGGAGTATTTTGTACTAATATTGTGTGTGTGTGTGTGTGTGTGTGTGTGTGTGTGTGTGTTTTATATCTGTGTAAGTACACTGATTAAAATAAAAATCGAAAATCGCTGAAATTAGTATTTACAATAATGTATGTACATAGAAATACGATATTCTTAAAAACTGCCAATTTCAGCGGTTTTTATTTTTAATTTAATCAGTGTCGAAACAAACACACAATACACAAAATATACAATCCTGAAACTGGGCGCCTATGGTAATCTCTTTTTCAAAAAGGACAAAAAAAGATAATATATTGATGCACTGCAGCATCAGATCGGCTGCAAAGTTTTCACGTGTTGATGATGTGCAGATGATTTCTACAGACGATGTACAGCACAATAAACAATTTTAAGATATTTAAATGAGAAATTTAATTGGGGGAGGGGGGGGGGGGTAAGCATTGTGTCATTAGCATCCGCAACAAATACAAAACAAAGTTTAGTACCAAATTTCTCTTTAATTTTTAGCTCTATTGGTCAGAGACCAGAAGAGCTTATGCATTGGTAAGGTGTCTTACAGTTTGGTCCATGCAGTTTCAATAAGACTTGGTACACAAGTAGACTATACTAAGATACACAATTCTGTGTATGTTTTTTTTTTATTTCGACAAACGGTTCTGGCATGGTTACTAAAAAAATAGAAAATTCATTGAAATTCTTTCAAAATGCTACTCCTTCTACAGTTTTGGTCCAGTTTTAATAAGAATGGGTACAGAAAGTAGACTATTCTATAAGATATAAAATTCTATATATCGATTTTTGATGTCGACAAATGGTGTTACCATGGTTACTAAAATGGAAATTTCTTTGACGGTTTTTAAAACACAACTCCTCCGTCACTTTTGGTCTGATTAGACTTTTTTACGCAAGAAGACTATACTAAGATTCACCTTCATTTATCAAAAGTACACGCCAGTAGAGCTAAAGTTTCGTCAGAGACTTCTGGTTTAAGTACAGTTACTACCAATTCAATTCACGTTTAATTGAAAAATATCATGAATCGTATTTAGAAATAATGGATTGCATGTTCAAAATGTGCTAATAAAAATGATTTTAATTCTACATGGTCTGTATTATATTTTCAAGAGTTATTGCTCCTTGTTGAGGAATGTACATGTATGCATTTTATACCAACCTGGTAACAAAGGACAACATGTACATTTTATCAATTTAGTTAGTTTTGATTTTTCTTATTTATCTTTTTTTATTTACTTATTGATCGAGGTATTCATTCATTCATCCATTTTTCATTTGTGCGTCAATTTTTCAATTTTGCATTCTCAAAAATTCTGAAGGTAGTCCGATCCTAAGGTTCCGAAAATCAGCTTTTAAGAAATTGAAAATGCTCACAAAAATGTCTCTGATTTCACAGAGTAACGTGAATTTACCACATGGTATTTCGTCAAAGTTCATCATTAAAGTTTATCATATTATATAGGGAAGATTATCAAATTTCAAATATATTTTCAGGAAAAGCGAATAAAAACACCAGCTATGCATTTTCTATTTGAAAAGTGATCAACAAATATATTTTAGGATTAAAAGATATTGGTATCCAGGCATTTGGAGAAAACTGCATCTTTTTTATGCTTATACACTATTTTAGTTCTTCTATTTACTTCAATTGTTACATAATACGTAGTATAAAATGCTTGTGTTATCATTGCTAAACATCACAGATCACATCTAATTTCATATCATGCTAATAAGCATTGATATCTACTGCTAGATTAAGGTATTCGATGTATAAGGAAGGGATTTTGAACAATTTTGAATGATTTTAAACTAGTTAAAAATGCAATGCTAGATAACAATAAAAGTGAAATGAACCAAATTCACAAGACTGATAACATGTAAGAAGCCGGTCATTTTGCTCCTTAAAAGTTTTTGAAGAGTTATCTGCCCTTGATGAAAAAGAGAAAAATTTGTCGAAATATCTTCGGTAAATGTTTCATTTTATTTCATAGTTAAATAAAGGGAGAGTTTATGCATATTTTCACCAAGAGATTTGATTCAAATTTAAATTACTATTTACAATATCTTAAAAAAACATGCGCTACCCATAAACTTCAATGTTAAACTCAAGGTGCAATTGATTGGACAATAATCAAAATTTGGTAAATTCCTCTGGTGGAGCATTTTTATTTAATAACACCTTCATATTGCTACCATAATCAAAAACCATGGACCATTCATTAATTAGGTATAAAATATGGTCGTTATACATTGAATACCTTAAAGGAAATTCGATTTCTCTAATAATGAATTTATCTTTTTTCTTTTATGTGGTATGAATGTCAACTTTTTACAAGCCTGTTTCTAAGACTTCAAGGAATCTTGAATCATACTGAGATACATAAAATAAAAATTGTTGCACGAAAAGATTTCATTTTCAAGCTTCATTTTGAGACTTTTTAAATAAAATAATAAATTTAAGAGTTATCCTTCCTGGCTGAGGATCGGATATCCTTAAAGGGGCTTGGACACAGATTTGTAGTTAATATTATCTAAGGCTCTCGGTATACCATGATTTACATGTTGCTAGGGCATTACAGACCAATATATCATTAAAGCGTGTTAGAGACTTTTTTATCTGATAATTAATTTCGGGACTCGTTTTAGACTTTCGCGAAGGAAAATTTAATTTTATTCTTAGTATTTAAAAGAAAATGGAAAATGGAAAAATGGAAAATGTGTTGAGTATTTATGAAAAATATAAGAACTATAATCCAGAAAATTCAGAGTAGAAATCTGTGTGCAGAGTTAACAAATTGAGCATCCACCCTGTAAAACGTAAACACTAAAAATAACAGATCACGTGTCCATATTTTCTAACACAGTTGTTTGATCTCGTTTAAATTAAGAAGAAATGCAGTTGTCGCTGAATTTTAAGAATTTTCGTTTAAGAGTTCAATTCATTCAACTGAAGTTATTTTTTAATAGTGCCCAGGCCCCTTTGATCCACCCATGCATTTGTATCCTCATTATAAATCATTATATATTCCCTTCATAGTCACTGATATGTTGATGTTGCTTTCTTTCATTTCTATTCTGACTTTTCTTGATTATAGTTTTAATACATATATGATACATCACAAATTTCTCGCTTTTCTTAAATATATTAAAGATACTAGTATATTTTAGTTTGTGGAAGTGCAAAGAAAAATATGACAATCACACACTCCTGAAATTATAGTTTGCAGAAAAAGTAGTTTTTAAAACACGCTTTTATAATATATCGCTCTCGCAAGAAGTATAAGACATGGAATTCAATCTAAACTTTTGATGGATATAAATTTCGAAATGTGTCCATGTCCCCTTCAATGTCGGGGTTGCAAAATTAAGAATTACTCAGAGTCACATCTAAGTAAGTAATATAAGAACTCGAGAGAAAAAAATGACCTAATAAGCGTTTAAATCTGAATTAATTACCTGAGAGCAACATTACATGCATGAGACGTTGTGTTTTACATGTAGCAGCTAGAGCATGCAGAGTACACGAATAGTTCTCACGACTTATTTTCACTTACTTGGCAGGGAGGAGCATGTATACGTCAAGTGGGATGGGATTTTGACCTTGAACCCTACCATGTTTCTCATATAGTGACCGTATTCAGCGCTTAGCCAAGTTATAACTTTCTTATGCTGCATGCTTATTCACCCTGCACTAGACATATGACTGTATTACATTGTATTTGTGAGATTTGGGCCCCTTTATTCTAGCCTCTCCTCGAAATGTCCAGTGTGTTGTTGTTCCAGTGGGACTGTTCTCTTGAACCAAAAAAGTTAAGAGTCTTTAATTTATTTTTGCATTTTATTTTCAGTTTAGGGTTCCTTTGTAAGATGTCTTTAAATACGAAATAACTAGAAACAAACTTTGCTTCTTGGGGGTTGAAATGCTATTGAAAGCAGTCTACCAGCTAGTTTCATGTGCTGCAGAAATGCAATTATTGAAATGAGATCCGAACTTAATCCCAAGATCAATATTTAGCATCAAAATGGGAGTCTTTTAATGTGATTTGATGCCACGAAACCTACATTTTGGAGCTTATATATTGTAAACATTGTAAAAACAGCATTGATGAATGTTGTAGAATACATTTTAGTTAATTGTTTTAAAAAACCCAAATGAGAATATTTAAGTCAATCAAACTGCAATTTCTTACGGGTTTTGTCTCTAAAACAGAGAAATTAAACTATATTTTAAATGGAAATGTTCTCAAACTTTAATTTTACCAGTGAACTACGATTTTTCTTTTATTGCTGATAAAAATTTTAAACTGATGTTTGAAATAGCCATGTAGATTTTCAATATTCTGAATTTGAAATTATTTTGCAAAAACTGACTTCGGGAGGTATAGAGGGCGAAAACAACAAACAATTAAAAATTATGCGCATGTGCCCCAAGTCTACATGTACATGTACTGAACACAAGTATGTATATTTACATGTACAAGTTAATGTTGTTAATCCGTAACAAAACAACGTTCACCTTGACTCAGATTCCGTATCCCATTCACGGGATTTCGCCATGACGGAGTCCCTCTGACGAAGTTATGTGGTCAGAAGAATGATGCTCTCAATGAAAATAAAAATGTCAGAAACCTTCCGGTCATTCGGGAACCTCTGTCCAAATGTACGCAAATGTTGCTTACTCGATATATAGGTTATATGTATAAGCCGTGAATTATGACGCTGTATATCGTCAAAAGGTATAAACATGATCAAGGTTAAAGCGATGGTCAACGTAAATGTAATGTAATGTACATGTATAAAATTTACATACGTGTATTTTATACATGTACATTGTATATGTATATGCATATTATGCTAATTTTTATGTATATTAATTTAAAGAAAGTTTATATACAAAATATTTTAATTTAGAAAGCAGGGCGTGCATACCCAGTTAATTACTATGCCAATTATTTTCATAAAAACTACGAGTATATTTCATGTCCAAATCAAATTTTGTAACGTGTCTCAGGGATACAATCGTACATATTTTTTTTGATAGAAATTTAATTTTTTTTTTTACTGATTAGACAAAGTTGTTGAAATGCTGAAAAGATGCTAAGATATCTTCAGTTTCTTCACAATAAAGCGTTCCTCACTTTTATTACCCATGAAATCGACATTGAAAAAAAAGTGACTCTGTTTACTTGTTTGTTACTATTTTTTATATCATGTGAAATATTTCACGAAAATTTATCTAGGCACCTTCATAAATGGAATAAAATAGTGAATAGTGTCGTAAATACATGTATACCCAAGTCTTTACTTATACATTTATCAGTCTTCCTAATGTCTTGTTCTGCATTTTAACCTTGAAATAGTGATAAGGATATCGAACGCAAGCGTGTCCATTCAAGAATACCCCTTTCTCACGTATTTGAATGAGGTAAATAACTACATGCATTATAGTTATTGAACTCGTTCATTCATCTTCTGCATGCTTGAGTTTATGCGTTTACCTGAAGATTAAAAAATAGAACACGAAATTTAAGGTTCGCAGGATAAGTATATGACACATGAAAAAAGATAACAGTGTTCAACCAAAGCTTTACATCTGCATGAAAATTTCGGTATTCTGAGATATTCGATTATTGAAATATATACTCACTACTTCTCAATTCAAAAAAGACAAATCTTGTAAAAATTTCATTTTAAAACTTATTTTATGTTCCGTATCTTGTTTCAGTGTCGCCAATTTCACATCAATGATCCGCGTATTCAAAACCACGAACCAGCATCTTAAATGGTTTAACAATTATATCTAATTGGTCACGTAGGCAGAAATTTATTATGGAAACATAGGGAAAAAACATGATCCCAAATAAACAAAGTGAGTACCAAACCGAGGACCATTTAATATCAAAATACAGATTACAATCCCTCTTTTGCTTATAAGTTCCGCACGTTTGTTTGACCCAGCTGTTTAAATGTAATACAATATAATGTTAGTAAATTATTGTTCCTATGTTTTTCAGTTGTTTTTAACAGGATACACTCTGTAAATAGTCCGGGATTATTATGTTTTCCTATGTTGATGACCTTGAGGTGTGTTTTCGCTTCGTCCTCTAACGTTATGTGATGTAGATAGAGATCCACAGGAAACTTTGGATGGGATGGTGAGGGACATCTATTATAATGTATACATCTCTGGATGGTTTTATCTTGATATTAGAAACAAAATTTAAATTAAAAAAAAATCAACATACATGTAAATATTTCCAATATAAAAGTGCCTTTATTTTGAGTGTTGATGAGGGGGGGGGGGGGGGATATAAAAGACACATGCAACCAGCCTTTATAACACGCATCAATTGAAAAAAAAAGGATAATCTCCCCACATCATCCCCTTTTGTCCGTAACTAGTATGTGATAAACAAAGTTTTCTACTATAACGAAGTTCTAAGACTGCTAGACCATATATATATATATATATATTTTCTCGTAATTTTTACTGATCGATAAAAATAGCTGCTTAATTAAGTTAGAACTTGATAAAAATGATTTATTTGTGTTAATGTATGTGTATTTTCTCCATGACTATTTAACATTTAGGTTTAGGTAAATGCATCTTAGGGCACGGATGTTTGCATGACCGTAGGAACACGGGGGGGGGGGGGGGGCGCTTGCCTCCAATTATTTTGTCAAGTTCAATTTATTCACCCAAACTAAAATATTAGTACATGGGTACATAAATAATATATATATTCATAATATACAAACTGCAAATTATATACAAAATGTCTTTATAGAGTATATACTACATGCCTGTATATAAAAAACATGGATGCGCACCCTCAATGGTTCCTTCAGATGACCTCTTTTATTGTTAAATTATTTGTTTGTCAAGGAAATTTTCCTTGGTAGTGCCCACCACAACTGAATTTGCTTCTTACGGGCCTGCTGTCTTACATTTCAGCGGAAGGTCATTTTCCGAGGAGGGTAAGAATTTGATTGAATATTGGTCCCATACCAGAATGCACTACGTGTTTCTACATGGATAATGGTTAGTTTGTTTTTTTTAAACAATATACAGTTCCATTTATGAAACGATCAGCCACCGGCATTTATTTACAAATAGATCTGAAATTCGGCAAACCAACCGTCTAATTTAGAAGCGTTTGATATAAATTGGCAAAGAGTACTTTTGTACATCTTACTTTATTTAGAATAATTATATCTTTCGTTTAAGCGCACATGCATGCATGTTATACATTTGGTGCTTTAGTTAATAGTTTTGTGCTTGTTTTTATATAGAGTATAATAATAATTCAAGACCGTTGAAACGGGGGTGCGTTGGGTCGGAGGCAATCGACACCTTTAAAAAAATATTGAACAAATAATTAAATTTAACTTCATTTATATCTATTTACAAAGTTTAAGGATTTTGTTTATTTGATATGTAAAGAAATTACATACAGTTTCAAGTATGCACCATAACCCGCCAAAATGGTACCCAGTTATGAAAAAAATTTCAGGCGACGGCACAGAATATTATTCGTATAACATGTACATTGGATATTACAATAAACATGATCAAGTCAATTCTGTTAAAAACTGGGTCAACTGGTATATAAATAACACATGGCAGCTCTGCGTTGGTCTTGCGTCATTCTTCAGAACCGAACCGAAACTATTTATTACTGTAAAAATAAGAAGACTAAATCTATAATTCTGATTGAAAAAAAAAAATGATACTCTGCTAAATGTTAAAAAAAAATTCCGTAACAAGATCCGCCACCAATGAAAATAAAAGGAAAACATGTGGTACTTGGACGTGTGCCAAAACCTCTGCTAATACCAAATACATACAACTAGCGATACAGCTTTAAAATTGTTTATTGAATTAAGTACTAGGTCCAGATATATATTTTTTATATTTCTGAATACCAATGCCTTCAATTGAAAATGTTTTGTTGTTGTTTTCAATGTTCATTCATGAAATTTTACGCGCTCCGTCATACGAATAATTTATTTACATGCGCATGCGCATCTCCATGTAGGTCACTATTCCAGCTCAGTGTAGTGATGAAAAGCTCATTGGAAGTGTAAACATGTTTTTAAACATTTTGGGATTATCATAGGATATTTGGGGAAATTCTGTAGTTCTGTAAGTTGCAAACATACCTTATTTAACAGAAACAGTTAAAAATCCACGTTAAAACGCGAGGTTTTTCGTATTTTTGTAAAACTATGTGCTGTTGTCATGTGTAGTGGATTAAAGGAATAATAACAACAGTCGTGACCGAGTGTTGACCTCGATATGTTTTGTAATATCATGTTTTGCAGGATTTTTCATAAATAACGATAATTTTGTCTTTGAAAATCATTAATTGTGATAAATTAAGAGCAGTGATGACTTTTTTTAACAAGTAATTGCAAAGATTTAAGCTATCTTATGTGCATGTAATTTTAAGGTCGCCGAGGATAAACATATTTCGTCTATATATATCTTGTAAATAAGGTTATCCAATCATTAATAGATAGATTCATGAAAACATATAAGCAAAAATATATTGTAAATTGGAGAATATAAGAATCGTCTACTTAACCATGCCCAACTTTTTCTTACAAGAAAAATGTAAACAAAACGCTGACCGACATTCCAGCCTCGAGCTAAACGCATGTAAACAAAAAGCCATGAGAGGTCTGTTTATTTGGTTAGCTTGCGAAATGTCACCACTTGGGTGTGCAAAATATTTTTCTGAATGATTAAAGGTTTTTAATGGACACAGTGATCGCGGGTCATTAAATGAGAGACGTGTCGAGTTTTAGTAGGTCGATTTTGAACAGCATTATTTATATAGTTGTAAACATGCTGCATTAATGTACATGGTGTAGACTAGTGATTTACTATTGATATCAAATAGATTCATGGGGATAAAGTTTTCAATGAATGTTTTAAAAATATTTCCACTATCGACTGAAGAATAAGGAATGCGCAGTAAGATGAGTTATCTCGGCACATTTCCAGAAAACGTTCCAAATCATAAATAGGTCACATGTTTGGGCGGCAACACAGGCATGTGACGCATTAGTCTGCTACGTGTCTGGGTTTCAAGAAGAAAATATAGATAAACGCATTAACAATAGATTAATGTTAAACCATGCGATTTTTTTTTAAATTTTATTTTACAAAAATATTAGGAAAAAAAAAAAGAAAAATTATAATATTTAAAAAAAAAATCACTGTTGAAGTGTGCAAAGGATTTCGCCCGACATTCAAATATATCCGGGAGCTGTGAAATTGTATGACCCCCTCCCTATTTTGCACATATTTCTCTTTGCTAAATCCACACCTAATTTTATTTCATATTATTTTACGTAAATATATATATTTTTAAATTAAGAAAGTTTTTGCTATATTTTTTTTAATAGGGATTACAAAGTTATTCTAATTAATTTTATTGTTATACAAAGTGCTGCAAAAATAAATTTTAAAAGAACAAAAAAAGAAAAAGAAAAAAAAAATAATAAGTAATTTGGAGTCTTACTCTCAGCTGATATGATTAAATGAAACTTGGTAGAATAGACAGAATTAGTGTGGGTAATAACGTTATATAAAAGGTTTTGGAATTACCCGTATGATAAATCCAAAAGAAAAAAATCTACATGTAAAGATATTTTTCTTACTAGGAAAATTAACTAATGACATAATTTTATACTTCTGAACTTCATTTACTAATTCCGTTTGTAATTGAAAAGTACAATTGATCGAAAGACCTTTACAAGTGCGACTTTTATAATGCCCAAGGTTCAGTACATACCTTTTCTTAATTAATCAAGTTTTGAGGAAATACCAAATAAAACTACACTTTTTTTCCTCTTTTCCGACATTCAATTATTTAGTCATCTGTAAATTTAATACTAACATTACTTTTAATTGATCTGTTGTTTTTTTTTCTAATTTCAGCATGCATGTAAATTTTTAAACACTATTTTTTTTTTGTATTATAATCATCTCAAGCGCATTATTCTGTACAGCCGAATTATGTTCTGTTACTTCAACAAATTATCAGGAGACGGATTAATATAAGTTTTCAAATTTGTTTTCGAATCCTGTTTGATCTGTACTATATGCTTGTATATTTCAAATAAAATATGGTTTAAAGTAAAACTGTACTTTTGAATTTTTTCTTTGAATGTAGTAAAAAAATAAATGAATAATTTAATGAATAAAAAAACAAAGAAATAAATGTAGTTAAGGAGGGATTCTTGTCTAGTTTCTGACTAGATGAAATATCCAAAGTATATTTGCTTATGTGTCTTATATATTTAGATGTAAGAGATTGAGAAGATCATATTTTCCTTTCCTCATCATAATTGTTCAACTTTAAATAGAAATGGTAAACTGAGTTTGAAATCTAGCAGGGACTATATTTTTGGCAGAACGGCGGCGTATGAAAATATCTCCTTTTCTGCATTGCAAAATTACTGAAGAAAATGAATTTTAGTTAAATTTTTTAAACAATGAAAGACTAAAAAAAATTTCAAATGTAAGTAAAATTAATAATGATGGTCTGAAGTTTTTAAATATATCAAATAAATATGACTTTCCAAACAAACTACAATTTTGTTAACGTTTAAAAGCTTCCGATCTAAGTACAGATTTGAGCCAAAAATCCGTAAAAAGTGCTTTTTCTCTCTTAGTAAACGGTCAAAACATTTTGTTTTTGTATCAATTTGTATCTTTATATGATTACTTTACCATATGTGAAAATAAGAAAAATTTAAATATAAGAAGCACATAAAAATAACTAATATATATCCTAAAAATCTAAGAAAAATAGAGGAAATTCGGATTTGCCAATATCCATCTTAGCTAAATTATCTACATGTATGTCAATTTGGTAGCATCATCTGATAGACCCTGTATGGTAATATCTTTTTATGCAAAAAGAAAAACATTTAATCTTTTGAAATAGAAGTAGGCGTCGCATGATTGGCAACAGTATTTTTTTATTCTTGAGGTCAAGGAAAAAGAAAATGACCTTGACCTGACCTTGCTTTTAAAATAAAACGGTCAAATTTAAATCTAGTTGATACCATCACTTAATGATAATGTCTTCTTGATCTATGAAAATTTCATTAATTTTTTAATACAAGAAATATGAGAAGAATCCCTCCTTAAATACATCAACAAATGATCAATATGCACGTCATCTCTGTACCAATTTGAAACCAGCATTGAAGGTCATGAGCGATGGTCGCTGAGTTTGATAGAGGCTACAATGAAATTTTTTCAGGGAAAAATAAATATGGATTAACGTTTTTATACCCCTACAAACCATTTTTTGGGGGTGTGGTGGGGGAGAAAGGAATCACTTTTTAAAACTCTTATGCCCCCAAAAAGGGGGGGGGGTGATATAAACTAGTCTACTGCAAATCTAGACGGGGCAAAATGTTCAGGACAAAAATTTAAAAACATATACATCAGCAATTTGTCAACACAGTTTGATGAAATTTTGTTACTAGTAAGTTGGGCTTAGGGCCAAGATACAATACAAGAATTCCCCTTTACTTTCCATTTGTTAATTCATTTTTGTTTCTAAAAAATTGTACGTAAATTTCTGGGCATTTGTTTAAAGCAGATAGCCGAAGTTTGGTATTTTTGTTTAGATTTTACTTTTTACATTTTTTAGATGAAAAATTTGACAGTAAAGTAAGAAAAAAAGACATGGACGACGAGGATAAGCCGTCTAAAATCACCGTCATCGTCCGATGTGTCGTCATAGTAACCGCAGCAGTAGTATGTATCCTGGGCAACGGCATGGTGTTAGGAACCCTAGTTTTTGTGAAATACCCTAAAATTCCGTTGTTTGTGGTCATCGGCTGCTTAGCTCTTGCAGATATTTTGCGCATGGTGTCGGAGGTACCATTTTACGTCATTCAGTGGACAGACAATGGTGATTTAGTCACCACAGAATATTGTAAAGTTAGTGTATATGTGAGCGAAGTCAGTATATTTGTGGCTGCCTTCGGTATAGCCTTACTGAGTATAACGCGCCTTCTGCTTCTGACTGACAGGGGGCACTCGAGGAAGTTCGTCAATCGCACATACGTAGTATGCATAGCACTTTGGATTCTTACATTTCTTGCAAATATTCCAAACATTTTCTCATCGAAAAAAGACGAACTGACTCAAAATTGCGTAGAAGCAAATTCGGACATCGGGGTGAGTGAAGAGGTGAAACTATGGCTCTATGTTACCTTCTCGTTCTTTTTCCAGCTGTTGTTGATATTTTTAATGTATCTCCTTACATACTTCTGGTCCAAAAAGTACTTCACCGAGAGTTACTCGAGGAAGGAACGCCGCTTGTCCATGATGGTCAATATCCTGATCGTAACTTTTGCGTTGTTTAAGTTTCCCTTGATCGTTGTGAAGCTGTATGAGTTTTATAAGAGCAGGAAGGTGAAGGATTTGATTGACAGATTCAACAACGGTGAAGTGACTTACGAAGAATTCGAAAAGCATCACGACATTCAAAGTTTTGTCAAAATGGACGAAGTAACGAGAATTACAGAATGTGTGTCGCTTATAGACTTGGCCATTCGGCCGTTCATCTATTACAAACTCTCCTACTATTTCAGTAACAGCTTTGATAAGGTTATCAATTGTAACAAGTATAACCATAATAATAATATTAGGATAGTAGCGCGCAGGCGTCGTAATGACACTGAGAATACAACGTGTACAACGGTTACTATAGATACTGCGCGAACACCGCTCAATGACGACGTTAGCGAGGGCGGGAGTTCGGACAACGCTAGCATTAATAGAAGTCAATTCGAAGGCAGCATTACGGAGTATCGCTTCGATGGCAGCGTGTTAAACGACGATCTTTATGATGGTAGGAGTTTCTGTGATGAAAGACTATACGACTTAGACACAGAAAAAAGGAAATTCGGTGGTAGCTTTTGTGAAAATGACGTCAGAGTACAAGAAACAGATTTCTTGTGCGACGATTTTGAAGATGTTAGACAAGTCCAAAGTGCGCTAGTTTTATGTATGAATAGACAAGGTGGGCCACAGAATAGCCAGACTGTTTGTAGTTCCACCCAGATTCCTAATGACTTTCAAACAGATTCGGGATCCGCAACAACGGAGAAAGTTGTTTTCGAGTTTTGAAAAACATCGATGAAATAGTATTCATTGCTAGAGATAATTGCATACTGCATTTAATTTTATATGGAAGCAAGATATTTATGCCAAAAATCTTTCGTTTTCAGCTAGTTTTTTATGGGCATGTAGTTGTCAGCGGACGTAGTTTGTGTGGTATGTAGGAAGTAGTAAAAAAGTTAGATTGATTTGGACTATAGATAGAGGTAGACATGATAAGACAAAATAATAGTGAAAACAAATACCTGTCGGTTGATTCATTGTTCAGTTATAATTTATAATTCATTATTACTGCCTATACCTCTGGTATACCTTTGTATATTGTAAATGTTTTATTAAAGTTTTAGAATTCACAGAATTTAAAATTTGATGTAGTATAGTTGGATTTTACTTCCGTAAATTCTAAATCTTTAATGTAAGACAAGGTTTTAATGTGAGATATGGTTTTATCATTCATCGAACTCAATTGATATCTACATGCAGTTTACCATATAAATCATAGTCTTATCAAAAGGCACCCAGGGCACTTTTGGCTTATAAATTTTGAAGAGGGTGCTTGTGAGATCAGCCCTACAGTAACTCAAACTTGCCTAAAACTTCAACTTGATTTTTTAAAGAAAGAGTTGAATTGGGGATTTTAATACTTTTGTCCCCATCATTAGAAAGGTACAAAACATTCCTTATAATTGAAAAAAAAGATGTGTATCTTTGTATCTTTTTAAGTCAAGGGATGGTAGTCTCTTGTTTTGAGATTTTAAAAAAAATGTGAAGGCGCATTTATGATAACACATTATGATGTTTTTTTCCCTGAGGATTTAAATTGTATATAAAGAAAAATGAACTTAATTGAATGAAGAGGACTCAGGTTGTTTTGATTGATCAAACCATTTAAGAAATCTAAGAAATTCAACTCTTGTAAAAAAGAAGGAATTTATGGATTTTCAATGTTTTTAACTTATTTTTTTACAGACATGAAATATGCTGCTTTTGACAAGATTGAAACTATTTATTTGCTTTGTTGAGTGTCTACGGGTATTCATTTAAATTAACACATAGTCATCTGCCTAATTTAAGTGTTTAAGGACAGTAGATTGCTTTGTATATTTTTTGTTGTACAGGATGGTTTATCAATGAAAATGCATTTATCGGGTAACAATTATATTGACAATGTTATTGATTTATTACTATGAGTACATATTAATTATCTCCCATATTGTTTGTGGTGAGAGAGAGAGAGAGACAGAGAGAGAGAGAGATTTGACTGACTTTGAAACTGTTTAAATGCAACATGTTAAAAGTTGTATTCATTACACATGTAAAATACATGAAAATAGTTTTCAGTTTTTGTGTAGAGGGCACTTGAGACAAAAGTGAAAATTACTAGTATATACATGTATGTGAAAAAATGCCAGTTTGCTTTAAATTCAGAAAATTACATTTATGGGCATTTAAGTAAGGCCATGTCATGATGGGCATCAAATTACCATGGTTATCATGTTGTAAATCTTGCATTTACCTTTACCTAGTAAATTCAAAATTTACAACATGATAAAATGATCATTTGCTTGAATTTATTAAATGATAATCACTCTTCCCTTAGGAAATCTGGATTTTACCAGGTATTTAGGTGAAGGCTTTTTCTCCCCTAAAGGTTTTGAAAATGTCAAAAGTTTTCAGTTAATAAATTTGCAGTTGTTTTACTAAAATTCATATCTAGTTGAGTTTTTTTTAAAAAGCAATGCAAAGTAAATCTTATTTAGGAATATATTCTTATTTTGAATAAATTTCCCTGGAAAGTGAAAAAAAAATCTGCCCTTTTTTCAATAGGAAATTATACCTATTTTGGTTGGATACCAAAAAATTCCTAGCAAATCAGTGGTACCAAAGTGTTACTTGCTTATCACGTGACATTCACTTGTTTCTATTTTGTAAAGTATTTTTTCCCCATTCCATTATGGGTACCATTACATTTTGATTAAGACTGAAATATGGACAGGATCACTCGCACAATCGCCTGTATTTTCTTTAAACTGCATTTTACTCAGATTTATAAAGTTCATCCATGTTTAAACTATTTGAAGCATTTTCTAAAAGTTTTGATATCTGAATTTTTATATAGCTCTTTGTGTCATTTTTTTAAGGGAAAGAAACGAGGAATGGGGTGTAAAAAAGTGCATTTTTCCAATTAAAATAAAAATGAATTTCTAAATGCTTTTGGATTGTAAATGCATTAATGCATGTTTCATTGTTAAAGTTTCACATTACTCGAGACATTAATAAATAACTTTGTAAAATAACTACATGGCAATTAAACATAAGATTTTCATACTTTTCTTAACACTTCGATTTTTAAAGTCGGTTATAGAATATTTGAACTCTGTAAATATGTTTATGTCATTAATACTCTTCCCAATCCTAAATTTCCGGCCTAGGGGATAATCCCTGAACAAAAGCCAAAGTTGTTTTGAAGGTTGATTTGTTATGTACACACGCATGCGTACTGAAGCTTTTTTTTTCTTTTCGTATTCCAAATTTCTGTGTTGATGTTGAATGAGGAATTTGAAGACCACTGATTATTTTATAATGCTATTTTTTAAAAAGATATTCTAGTGCTGAATGTGCATCATAAATATATGCTTTACCCGTGAAAATTGGTGCCCCTTTTAAACTTCAGGTTCTTTTTCTGTGAATATTGTACATAATTATGTAATTAAGAAATGTACTTTTTGTCCTAATTGTGGCAATGTTTCGTTAATTTGTATCGTATTTGCTCATCATGCTCATTGTTATGAATAAATTATTTGTTACCTTCATTGATGTTTATATTTCTAGGTCACGAAGCGTTTATCAGTTGGGCATGTACAACATACTCCTTAGACCTGTGAACTTTTATCAAATCATATATTTGAACTACATAGGAAAAGTACTTGTTTCTTTGAAAACTGTGTCATTGGCCCATTATTTTATGGTATGAGGAAGTTTAAAAGAAGTGATAATGATATAATGAGATGATAAGTACGATTTTTACCCAATGCTTCATGAAATCAAATAAAAACGGATATTTTTCATCCTTTGATTTTACACTACAAAGTATTGTAGCCATGTCCAAGAGTATAGTTCATGTATATTTAATTCTTTGGTAAATCTTGTATGCTTATTCTTAAGTAAAATACATGTAATTGAATTTGAGAACATCAAATCTCAAAAGTAAGGCATTTTCCTCTGAAATTCTTCTCTTTTGTTAAGTAAAAGTACCGCTTTATATTAGTCAAAGAAGGTTCTTTTAAATCTCCAAATATGGAGGGTAAACATTGCTGTAAAATCAGTAGAGACTTACAAATTACCAGGTATATAAGAATTAAGCATTAAATTCCTATTTTCATTAAATACTATTAACAGCATGTACATCAATTTCAGTCATTAAATACTCTGAACTCACGGAAGAAAATTTGATATACCGTTCCCACATTGGATTCCAAAAACTTCTTAAAATTCTTTACAAATAAATTTAAAATACATTGCAGGGTTCAGTAAATGTCCTACCAATTTTTTAGCTCCTACAAAAATATTAACTGTATTAATATTGAAGGAGAAACTTCAGGCACAATATGCGACGACATATTCAAGAGGTAGTGTATTTCAAATGTGGATTATCGCAAACTTCCAAAAACAATTTGAAATCATAAAATTTTCCCCAAAATATTATGACTTTTCGACACTTTACACAATTATCAAAGACCGTACTTTGAAAGATGAAAATTTGAAAAGTGGCCGTAAATACTAGTATATGGTTCTTTGCTCACTTGAGCAAGAAACCCACGTGACTTTTTCTTTCAAAAGTTATTTGATGCCCGTCTGTCAGTCTGCCTGTTTGTCGTCAATGACGTGTAATTCCGACTTCCCCTAGATTCCGGGAACCAATGAAAAGTCATAATTACATAGAAATATTGGTTAATACACTTATATGTTTGTCTCCCCTTCCAGTTCAAGTAAGGCTCAAGTTGATAGATATAGACCTTGTTAGGGTGGGATTCTTGTCTGGTTTCTGACTAGATGAAATATTCAAAGTATATTTGCTTAAATGTCTTTTATACATGTATTTGGATGTAAGAGATTTAGAAGATCATAATTATTTTTCTTTCCTCATCACAATTGCACAACTTTAAATGGAAATAATAAACTGAGATTGACGTTTAGCAGGGACTATATTTTTGGCGAAACGGCGGCGTATGAAAATATCTTTTTCTGTTATTCAAAATTAATACAGAACAATGAATTTAGTGAAATATTTTAAACGATCAAAGACTTAAAGGAATATTCAAATGTAACTAAAATTAATAATAATAGACAAGAGTTTTAAAATATATTAAATAAAAATGATTTTCCAAACAAACTGTAATTTTGTTAGCTTTTGAAAGCTTCCAATCTAAGTACAGATTTGAGCAAAAATCAGTAAATGAGTGTTTTTCCCTCATAGTAAACTGTCAAAACTTTTTGTATAATTTTGTAGCTTTATATGACAACTTCACCATATGTAAAAATAAGAAAAAATTCAATAGATAAAGCATATAAAAATAACTAATATGATCCTGAAAATTTAACAAAAATAGAGGAAATTCGGATGAACCGATATCTGTTTTAGTTAAATTATCTATTTCAGTTTAGTAGTATCATCTGATAGACCCTCTATGGTAACATCTTTTTATGCAAAAATAAGAACATTAAATCTTTTGAAATAGAAGTAGGTATAACATGATAGGCAACAGTAATCTTTATTCTTAATGTCAAGGAAAAAGATAATGACCTTGACTTGACCTTGCTTCTAAAATAAAATGGTCAAATTTAATCTAATTGATACTATCACTTAGTGATAACGTTTTCTTGAAACTATGAAAATTTCATAAATTTTTAAGTACAAGTAATATGAGGGCCCTCCTTAAGCAGTTTCTAATATGGTGATACCCACACGCCTTGTATCTGGTTCACAATACAAGAAACAACATTCATGATGAAATAATCATCAGCAATATATCTTAAACCTAGAAATAAAGCACGATGATGGCTAGGTTTACTTTCTAACATGCTAAAACATATTCCCTGATTAATGTACAAATATCATAAGCAATATCAAACACACTAAGACTAAGCCTGGGTCAAAAGATAAAAAAAAACCGAATATTTTTTTTTTTTTGGGGGGGGGGGGGGGCTCGAACACAGTTATATATGAAAAAAGAAAATTCATGATAGTAAAAGAGGAAATTTTCCAAAGGGAATCATAACAACAAAATATCCCTTTGGCAAAGTTTATTTCCAATAATAGGATCATAATTTTGTCCCGCCATGTACATGACTAAGGCATATACTGTTAATAATATATGTCCTTCGTTCTTTCAAATGAACTTTCCATCCGTCCACCATATTTTTTGTTTATCTCAGTTTCAAAGAATTTAACCAAACTTAAAACAAAAAATATCTAAAGAATATACCAAATGTTTCATAATTTTTTGACCTTGCATGGCCTTTCCTATGACCTTGGCCTCACTTTTCCTCATATTGTATTCAAGTTACTTTCAAAGAAACTGTTCACGATATTCTTTTCATCAAACTCATGTGTCATAATTCTCTGACGTTAACTATCATTTTGTAAATTTTGAATTTACTAGGATGAGGTTGTAAATTTTGCATCCCCCCCTAGTTAATTCAAAATTTACATGATATAACTTTCTCTGTGACCTTGAACCGCTCCTAGTTCGTCTTTGTAAGATTTCAAATTTAAATGTGCCGGTGTATTCTAAATATTACTGTTCTGACAGAACGACATCATATGATAAGTACTAAAGGGATTATACTTAAATTTGCTACTTACAGAGAGAATGAACTTGAAACAATACGACATCGTTTTGGGTCTTGGAAAGATATGAATCAACACTACAGTTCAATGTACTAAAGGTATCAGTTATATGTATAGAAATACACAAGTATATCAACTTCTTTTCATCATGTTTTATATTATTATATACTCAGACAGAAGAAACAATTTAATCTAAAACCCCCAATACTTATGTGGTAAAACAGAAGATAAGTATCATTATTTTTGTATATGTCCAAAGTATAAAGAAACCAGAAAAGGATTTGTTTTGATGAATGTCTACTTTTTTGATTAAATCCACATTTTAGATTCAATTCTAACTAGTATTAATTGTAACGGGGACCGTTACAGATGTTCCCCAAACGCTCCCCAACTTCCTTTTGGTGTCTTATTCCCTGTAAGCTTCATTAAATAAGGCAATCAAGTATATTGGTTTTTTTTTACGCATTACACACGCGCGCACAGGCATGCATGTACAAAATGACCATGTCAACTTGTCTACACTTTTAATACATCTTTATATTCAAATTTCATTAAAAGAAAAAAAAATTCGGCTATATTAAGTATATCTGTCATTTTACACATTGCATGCGCGCGCACGTGCATGCATGTCCACGATGACCGTGTCATCTCGTCAACACTATAAATATATCTACATATTTCGGGTATCAATTCATTTCATCAAAAAGTATAAAAGTTACAGCTATATCAAGTATATTGGTCATTTTAGCATTGCATGCGCGCGCACGTGCATGCCTATGCATGTTGACAATGTCGTCTTGTCTACATTTATAATATGTCTATATATTCTGAGTATCAAAGCATAACATCAAAAAATGTAAAAGTTATGGCTATATCAAGTATATTGGTGATTTTACTCATTGCACGCGCACGCACGTGCATGCAAATGCATGCATGTGCGCGCTGATCATGTCATCTCGTCTACACTTCTAATATATACTTATATTCTGAGTTTCAAAGCAATTCATCTAAAAATATACAAGTTAAGTCTATATCATTCGTATAGGTTATTTCAATCATTGCGCATGCGCACACGTGCATGAATGTGCATTTTGACCATGTCGTCTTGTCTACACTATTAATATATCCTGATATCCTGAGTATCAAAGCATTTCATCAAAAGAGTTGAAAGTTATGGCTATATCAAGTATATTTGTCATTTTACTCATTGCACGCGCACGCGCGTGCACACACGTGCATGCATGTGTGCGCTGATCAAGTCTTCTTGTCTACACTTCTAATATATATTTATATTCTGAGTGTCAAAGCAATTCATCAAAAAATGTACAAGTTAAGTCTATATCAATTGTATTGGTTATTTTAATCAATGCGCATGCGCGCACGTGCATGCATGTGCATTCTGACCATGTCATCTTGTCTACACTATTAATATATTCTTATATTCTGAGTATCAAAGTATTTCATCAAAAGATATAAAAGTTATGGCAATATCAAGTATATTGGTCATTTTACTCATTGCACGCGCACGCACGTGCATGCACGTGCGTGCAAAATGACCTTCGTTCCGCAAATCTACATTACATTCCTATTAACCCTAAAAAGGTTTCAACTCAATCGGATGTATAGTTTCGGAGATCACTCACGGACAAAAAAGTACCCAGGAAGAAAAATAATAATAATAATAATAACTAGATGAGATCTCGTTGCGAGCAACGAGTAGGTCTTCCGTCCGATTTTTCGATAAGATGAGATATTATTTTGACTATGATCTTTGTCAAAAGATAATAATATATAGACTTCCCTAATTAGATTTCATTCTTTTGATTTATATAACATTATCAAAAAGCTCTAGATGGCATGCTTTTGGCCCCTCTGAGCCCCTAGTTTGAGGGGTCAGCCCCTTTTTCTTGATATCAATTGAAAGGTCTTGTGATTTTGAAAACGTTTTGTTCAAGAAATATTCAGAGATTTCTTTTCGTTGTGGAGATATGCTGAATGGAAATATTTAGGGGCCACCCCTCCAAGTCCTTAATGGGGCCGTTTGACAAAAATTGAAAGGGTTCATATTGTTTAGAACCTTATTCTGACCATCTTTTGTTCAGTATTGCTTATTAAAATATTCCCCCTTTTGGAGATATAAAGCGTCAAAGATTTAGCATTCTGGCCCCTTGTGACCCCTTATTATGTAACATGATCAGAATCTTATCATATATTGTTGTAAATCATTAAGATAAGCATCTTTGCTTCAATAATGTATTACAAATTATTGATCGTTAAAGAGTTATAGATGAAAGACTTTTGGCCCCCCTGAGCCCCTAATTTGAGGGGTCAGCCCCTTTTTCTTGATATCAAATGAAAGGTCTTGTGATTTTGAAGACTTTTTGTCCAACAACTATTCAGAGATTTCTTTTCGTTGTGGAGATATGCTGAATGGAAATATTAAGGGGCCATTCCTCCAAGTCCTTAATGGGGCCGTTTGACAAAAATTGAAAGGGTGCATCTTGTTTAGAACATTATTCTGACCATCTTTTGTTCAGTATTGCTTATCAAAATATTCTCCCTTTTCGAGATATAAAGCGTCAAAGATTTAGCATTCTGGCCCCTTGTGACCCCTTATTACGTAACATATGATCAGAATCTTATCATATATTGTTGTAAATCGTTAAGATAAGCATCTTTGCTTCAATAATGTATTACAAATTATTGATCGTTAAAGAGTTATAGATGAAAGACTTTTGGCCCCCCTGAGCCCCTAATTTGAGGGGTCAGCCCCTTTTTCTTGATATCAAATGAAAGGTCTTGTGATTTTGAAGACTTTTTGTTCAACAACTATTCAGAGATTTCTTTTCGTTGTGGAGATATGCTGAATGGAAATATTAAGGGGCCACCCATCCAAGTCCTTAATGGGGCCGTTTGACAAAAATTGAAAGGGTACATCTTGTTTAGAACATTATTCTGACCATCTTTTGTTCAGTATTGCTTATCAAAATATTCTCCCTTTTCGAGATATAAAGCGTCCAAGATTTAGAATTCTGGCCCCTTGTGACCCCTTATTACGTAACATATGATCAAAATCTTATTATATATTGTTGTAAATTATTAAGATAAACATCTTTGCTTCAGTAATGTATTACAAAATATTGATCGTTAAAGAGTTAAAGATTAAAGACTTTTGGTCCCTCTCAGCCCCTAATTTGAGGGGTCAGCCCCTTTTTCTTGATATCAAATGAAAGGTCGTATCATTCTGCACAACTTTTCTTCTATATGTTTTAACAAATTCTTAACATGTATGAAGATATGAAAGAAAAGGTGTAAAATTTTGTGAGATGTTTCCGAGACATTTTTTGAGCCCGACCGAGCTTCGGCGCCTTTTGCGCTAGAGAGATTCGGACACCTGCCTGCAAATCTACAAACCTTCCCCTACCTTCACTGAAAATCTTGACTCAATATCTTAAGTCGTTTCGGAGGAGTTTCCAGGACAAGCCGACCCTCAAAAAATCAGAAAATCCTAAATATCTCGAGATGGAAAGTGACGTCATCATCGGAAAAAATTTCCAAGAAGGTTCGGATCAATACCTATCAGACCTGAAAGTTTCATGAAAATCGGCCAAGACGTTACCGAGAACTTGCGTGCACAAAATCGGTAAGAATAATAATAATAATAATAATAATAATAATAGGGAAAAAGAAACCGAACGAAAACAATAAGGTCTTCCGTTGGAGACGGAAGACCTTAATAAGAAACAGAGTAAAAACAATATGTTCCCAAACTTCGTTTGGGGAACATAATTATGGGGGATAGATTCATGGAGTATACACGATTGTTTTTTTAACATTGTGCGAGAGTCCCCAGAAAGGGCCGAATTTAGTTTAATTCTTCAATTACGGGATAGAATTTCTTTCTCCAAGAAAAAAACCAGAAATACCATATATTTTCTTTTCTTTTCTTTTTTTTCAAGTAAATAGACACACATACAAAATTAGCCCAAAACACTTTAAAGGAGGGATTCTTCTCTTATTCTACTCATATTTCTTGTATTTAAAAATTAATGAAATTTTCATAGATTCAAGAAGACAATATCACTAAGTGATGGTATCAATTAGATTAAATTTGACCGTTTTATTTTAGAAACAAGGTCAGGTCAAGGTCATTATCTTTTTCCTTGACATTTAGAGTAAAAAATTACTGTTGCTAATCATGTGATGCCTACTTCTATTTTAAAAGATAAAATGTTTTTCTTTTTGCACAAAAAGATGTTACCATATCGGGTCTATCAGATGATTCTACCAAATCAATTGACATTATTTAACTTAATTAAATATTGGCTATTCCGGATTTCCTCTGTTTTTCTTAATTTTGTAGGATATATTAGTTATTTTTATATACTTCTTATATTTAAATATTTTTTTTATTTTTACATAAGGTAAAGTAGTCATATAAATATACAAAATGATACAAAAACAAAAAGCTTTGACCGTTTAGTAAGAGAGAAAAAACACTTTTTACTGATTTTTTGCTCAAATCTGTTTTAAGGTTGGGGGCTTTCAAAAGCTAACAAGATTGTAGTTTATTTAGAAAATCATTTTTATTTGCTATGTTTTAAAACTTTAGGGTATTATTTATAATTTTATTACATATCAAAATTTCTTCAAGTCTTTGATTGTTTAAAAAAATTAACAACATGTAATGTTCTGTAAGTGATTTTGATAGGCAGAAAAGAAGATATTTTCATACGCCGCAGTTGCGCCAAAAATATAGTCCCTTATGGATTTCAAAGTCAGTTTACCATTTCTATTTAAAATTGTACAATTATGATGAGTAGAGAAAAATATGATTTTTAAATACATTACAGCTAAGTTTATAAGACATACAAGCAAATATACTTGGAATATTTCGTCTAGTCAGAAACCAGACAATAATCCCTCCTTAAGTTTTGCGCTTCTATGTAAATAAACACGTGATTTGAAGTATGGAAATATAACGAGATAACATTAATTCGGTTAAGTAAATATAAATACATCCACTTATTCATTGAAACTTTACCCTAAATTTTCGACAGAATGATCATTCGGAGATTGTTTTCACTATTAAGGCTTATGAACAAGCACAATTCATGCTGGATAAAGTCCATATTCCTGATCATCTTCCGTTTCAATTAAGATTGATGGTGACTGTATAATATATTGTGATATATATATTTGATACATCGTACATTCAATGTTTACAAACAAATATTTGTGCCCTGTTATCATACCTGGGAATACCTGCATTTCTTTTTAAGAATAGAAATTTATAATTTCTTAGTTGCAATGATATGATGTATTGTTAATTGGTGTCGTATTTATTCATCATGTTCACAGTTTCTTTTTTGTTACAGTAACTTTATCTAATATTTAGGTTTCTGGGTTACTCATCATTAAAACTATAGTGCATCTCCTGCTCTTTAGACTCCATACTTTTAGAGATAAAAATTTAAGAGGTATTTGAACTATATATATACATGTATATATAGGTAAATATAGTACTTACACTGTACATGTATACCATACATGTAGCTGATAATATCATTTGGTTTATTTGCCTGTTTATGCACGGTATGAGGAAAAACAAAGTGCCTGATAAAAGTTTATCATGGTTTATCAGCAAAGTGAAAGATACAAAATTGTGTCACTCACTTTCTTAATTTTGGAATTGTTTTGGACAAATGAAGGCATTTATTCTTTTTTCCAGTAAATGAAAAATTAAAAAAAAATGGATATTAATTTCAACCGTAACAAACATATCTTTCTAAAACACGAAAGATGAAGAGAAGAACGGAACAGGAAACAGAATTAAAAGTATATTAATTGTAGACATATTGTCAAAACGCAATTATGTATTTGGCTAAGTATTGTCCAGCTGGAAATGTCGAACCACATAAATCAATTTTTTTCCGATGTCCAATGTATAAACAGGTTCCTGAACTTCTCATATAAGAAGTCACAATTGGGTCATCCACATACATGGCAATAACCTGTACCTTAGCCACAAGTTCGGTCAAGGTTTAATTCATCTCGTCATCTGGTTCGACATCGATTGTATCACGTGATTTAATAATAAGAAAATGTCTAGCTCTTTGAACATATACGCATTCGTCATAAATTTGTTTTATTTTTCACAAATTTAGACAGTTCTTGTGTTCTGTCAATTTGGACAGTTCTTTTGTGAAGACAAGTCGTCAACAATGACTCGATGTTGGTTTGTCATTGCCTTCTCTTGGAATTCACTTAAAAAAAGCTTAACAGCTAGATTATTTGAAATTACACATTCAAACAAGCACCACGCATTTTGTGTACGGGACTGCCTTCTTTTCAACAGTCTTCCAGCAACATCTTGAGGCTCTGTAATACATTCATCAAAATAAAATATATTTATTATAAAGGAGTTGAAAAACTTTTTTAAACACACAATCTAAATTAACATACTTGTTCTGCTTAATAAGCGTTGCATATTTATATGTGAAACGAATTGATTATATGATTCCAGGTTTGTATTTGAACAATGACGTAAAAATGGGTAATATTCGAGAAGTGGTGTAAATCAGATGTGGATACTTTAAAACTCAAAGGAACTTGGAGAAAATTTGAAATCACAAAATTTTAACAAAAACAATAACATCAAAACTTACGACTTTTCTACATGTTATCTGTTTATACAACCATTCCCCAAAATAAATTAAAGTGCAGGCTTTTTGATATCATAGACAGCTGCTTTTTCAATAAAAATAGAACTTGTAAATTAACTTACCTTGTCATCGGTCATTTGCAAATTTATTTTGTTAAAAACATTCTGATTGTACACAAAAGTACTCTGAAATTGATATTAAAAAGATGCTTGAGTTTCTGATTGACAATATTTATGTAGTTTTTGGAGACCAGGTCTTCAAACAATCTGTTGGAATTCCCATGGGTACTTATTGCACCCCCCTCCTTATACGCAGACCTATTTTTGTATTTATATGAAGCAGAATTTATTCAAAAACACTTGCTGTGGCCTTCAACTCAACATTTATATATATCGACGACGTATTCTCAATTCTCAAAGATACCACAGATTCTGACACAACTGTTTCATATTTGGACATTTTACTAGAAAAAGACTTTAATGGTATCCTAACAAAACTTTATGATAAACGTAATGTCTTCAATTTTTCAATCGTCAACTTCCCTTACTTAGGTAGCAATATACCTTTATCTGCATATGGCGTTTTTGTCTTTCTGTTGATTCAATAAGCTATTGACAAATAAGTTAATGAAACAAGGATATCAACAGTCTCGTTTGAAGTCATTATTTCGCAAGTTTTATGGTCGATACAATGATCTTGTCAGCAAATACAACTTATCATTCAGTCAAATGCTGACTGACGTTTTCATACTAATTGTTTGCCCATCATTTACACTGAATTGTTTATGGATTTTTCCGTTTTTCCCGATCATGACAAGGAGCACAAGGCGGGTGTGACAGGTCGGAAGGGGATGCTCACTACTCCAAGGCACCTGATTCCACCTTTGATGTTATGCGAGGTCCGTGTTTGTTCTGCTCCCGATTTGTAATGTTTGAATGAACCTTGAGCTTGAATACTGTTCGTTATCTCCATATTTCATTCATTTCATTCAATTGATGAGAAATATGGTGATCAATATTTGAAACTTTAGCAGGGTCGACCAAACAAAGTGACATACTGTTATTTGAATGATAGTATTTCTGGTAAAATGCTTAAAACCAAAATCCTAACAGGAATTGATGATGTCTCCGAAGCAATACCGACTTTTATATATTTGACTGCATTAAATTTGTGAGCTTATGTATTTGATTTCAACATGGCAAGAAATGCATGAGTACAAACAAGTAAATATAAAAGTACAATATAAAGTTTTTCGGACTGCATAGAAGAATTGATGTCTTTGCTGTTGATCATTGCTAGTAACAAGTAAATGTTCAGTAATAATCTCGGAATTCTAGCCGTAACTTTCAACACCATCTATGTCAAGCCAACACATGATGATGTATTTTCGTAAAACTAAGACTTCAGTCTTCTTATAAAGTAAAAGTTTGGAGTTGTTGTTGGAGTTGCTTTACAACGATATAGTTTTCACTGTATGTTTTTATTAAATCTTTTTAAAGTATGCAATTGTAATTTTTGGGAATAACTTGATTAAAAAAAAGATATATGAAAGCATAACATAAATCACGACTTTGGACCACTTTCTCTTAATAAACAACGCATTGTGGAAATTAATTCCAATATCTGTTATAAATATCAAATTTACAAATCATGTGAGAAATCTACACAAAATATATTTTAGCAAGATGAGGAAACAGCTGTTGTTATTTATTCTTGATACTTGCGTAAATGTGCACCACTATCTTAAGGATGTGTATCACAAACAATCTGTACCGTGTATTCACTATCACTAATTAATTTATATCTCATGCTAAGAGGATTAAAAATAGAAACTAACACGTTTATCTAATTGTCCTGACCTTGTGAATACGGTCTGATTAACATCTTCACTGACCAGTAAGATAACTACGGAAACCCATTTAGAACCTATCAAAAATATTTTCGAATTCGATATACATGTAATGTATTGTAGAATTTGTTATAACAAATTTGATTCGTTATAACAATTTCTTTGAATTCGTTATAACGAATTTAATCTGTTATAACAAATATGTTGAATTCGTTTTATCAAATTCAAAAATTTGCTATAACAAATTAAATTCGTTTAAACGAATTCTAAAGTTTGTTATAACAATTTTAATTCGTTATAACGAATTCAAAAATTTGTTATAATGAATTAAATTCATTAAATCAAATTCAACAATCAGGGTTTATACAAAAAAAATGTATGAATTTGATATAACGATTTGGCAAATTCGTTTTAACGAATTTAAATCGTTATAACAAATTAGAGAATTTGTTATAACGAATTTAATTCGTTATAACACATTTCAGAATTTGTTTTAACAAATTTAATTCGTTATAACAAATTTTTGAATTCGTTAAAACGAATTCAACAAATTTGTTATAACAGATTAAATTCATTATAACGAATTCAAAGAAACTGTTATAACGAATTAAATTCGTTGTAACAAATTCTACAATTCGTTATATCGAATTCAAAAATATTTTTTGATAGGTCCTAAATGGGCTTCAGTAGATAACTGACCTGTAAGATAGAACGATTTATTACATTTTCAACAGTGAAATACTGTGATTTATTTATTGAATAAAAGTGATATTCTCTCACAGTGTGAAAGGATACCAAAATGATATTCTCTCACAGTGTGAAAGGGTATCAAAGTAAGTAAAAAATAATTTCTGGCCTGTCATAAGATAGAGCTAGTAACTAACCATCTTGATTCGTTAAAACGAATTCAACAAATTTGTTATAACAGATTAAATTCATTATAACGAATTCAAAGAAACTGTTATAACGAAATAAATTCGTTGTAACAAATTCTACAATTCGTTATATCGAATTCAAAAATATTTTTTGATAGGTCCTAAATGGGCTTCAGTAGATAACTGACCTGTAAGATAGAACGATTTATTACATTTTCAACAGTGAAATACTGTGATTTATTTATTGAATAAAAGTGATATTCTCTCACAGTGTGAAAGGATACCAAAATGATATTCTCTCACAGTGTGAAAGGGTATCAAAGTAAGTAAAAAATAATTTCTGGCCTGTCATAAGATAGAGCTAGTAACTAACCATCTTGATAGAGCTAAAACGGCAAATTTCTTCCCAAATATGTTGCTAAAATCCATGCTATGTAATGTTTTCAATCTCACAGCTGCTAAGCTATGACGTCTCAACCGCTCAACTATGACGTCAAGCCTATGACACTGTGTTAAGAAAAGAAAGAAGCAAAAGGAAAATCAAAGAAAATGTAATAAACAGAAAATTCAATGTTTTGTAGATGAATATGGAATTAATTTCACTTGTGAGACAGGATTTTTTTTTATATTTTCACTCGTGCTTCGCACTCGTGAAAATATAAAAAAATCCTGTCCCATTCGTGAAATAAATTCCATATTCATCTATAAAACATTGAATATCCTCTATATAAACTGTCTTTTTACAGGAAAGCCATTTTTAATTGCATAAATGTTTACAGAACTTTGTTCTCTGGAATTGGGAGTCGTAATGTCATATGGTCTCTCAGTCTTTTATTTTCTTCACATTTCCAGGGAAGCCATTTTTAATTGCATAAATGTTTACAGAACTTTTGATATCTGGAACTGGGAGTCATAATGTCATACAGTCTCACAGTCTTTTATTTATTTTTCTTCACATTTATATTATTTACATGTTGTAGCCATTTCATAAGGCATAATACTGTTTTTGGCCAACCATTTATCAATCTCAGTGTAGTCTGGTGAATGGTGACTTTCAGCAATGAAATTTAAACAAAAACACTATTTTATAATCATCAAGAGAGTTGGACTCTGCTTATATATTCGGAAGTTTTCAGAATGGAAAAGATATCATTATTCTAATAATAATAATATCATATAAACTAGCCATCTCTCTTTCTTTTTTTCTGAGTGCATATATTTCATAGAGAAAGGTATACATGTAATTTAATATTAAGGAGTCAAATTAAAGAAATAATGTCCCAAAAAGTAACTTACAATAAAAGAAGGTACACACTGATGATAATAAATAACAGGAAAAAATTTAGCAAATAAGTTAAAGGCATTATGAATGGTTGACTTTCATAGAGTTTACGTGGGCTTGATATAATACAATAGACAAACAACACAGAAATAATGTGTATTTGTGCGCCTAGGAATGCTTCCGCTGTTTGCGTGTTACATTGAAAAGGCAGAGTACACATGTTCTTGTATCGCTGTGTTTACTTTCTATTTCTTGACCTTCATATAGTCCTCTATAAACCAGGATATTCCTAACTATGTTTTACATCAGCGCTTGTTAACATGCGGATGAAAGATTTACTGCCGGTAGTTGAAGGCATAACCTACGTCAAAATCCAGGTCTTCTTTAAACAGGTTGGAGAGAATACTCGAAATCGGGTATTATCCGTGAAATCGCGTATAGTCCCCGAAATCGGGGTATCGTTGTATCCGCGAAATCGGGTATAGGCGGTGTAATCACCTTATAAAACTTAAACAATGGGATGGCGCATTTTGCCAAGTCAACTTTCACCTAGAGACAAATGTTATCTAAAGGTATCACTAGCCAAATAACAATTTGGAAGTCTGAATTAATGCGCATATGACAACAAATACCCGTGGAGCTTAGTACATTTCATGATCTGCACCCAAACAAACGTTCGTTCTGCTTTTATATTTTATATAATGTTAAATGTATTTGCATCTTCTTCATGTTCATACCCAACACAACAGAACTATTAAATGTCAGAAGTCTGGAATTTATAATATTTCCATATCAATACGACAAACATGAACATTTTGTAAATAATTCAATATATACGGAAACACATTTCACACACAAAATAATCTGACATTTAAACAGGGGGTTTTCTATCGTCATTAATTGCTTTAACATTCATTTTGTGCATAAAAATAATTCATTACAAAATGTATAAACTATTTAATGGTTAAAATGTTTCAAATTACGGCAAAAACTAATATAACGCGTATATTATTTAGTATTTTTTCGGAAGGGGGGTGGGGGTGTTATGAATCTATTTTCATCAGTTGATTTTTTTGTCGTTGAATAGCATTCCTTACATATATCTTGTACCAGTACATAATTGTGTTTTATAAACAGAGAATGACAATTAAAGCTAATTTCCAGAAGTTATAAAAGGCGACATATTCTTTCTTATTTTTTTTTAAATTATTAAAATTTCCTTTGGATTCAACATGCCTCCAACGTTTTAGCAAAGACAATGATGTTCTCAGCAACATGACTTGGGAGAGAAAATAACTGTTGATCAATTAATTTCGCGGAGTCGGCAATATTTTACCATTTTTCGGCGACTTCAGGGGACGAAAGTGAATAGCTATAACGGTTGTTACTAGCTGCTTAAATTAATTATTTCTTGTCTGGACTATCTCGGTCAAGCGAATTTTAACCTCGAATGTGTAATGCATGTGTCCAAGAGAAACATCCCTCCCTTTCAAAATAATCAAATTAAATGTAAAATGTTATTGTTTATTGTAGAGTTTTGTGCTAAACGTCATTGAATGGTATATATTCATTGCATGATAAAGAGAAAAGATCTATTCATCTAATAAAAATCATATTGATTCCCTATTTTGCCCTCTTGAGTGAATAGAATTCTTCATATCTCCAAAACATTCATGCAATAATTGTTTATACATGTATACCGAAACAATATGAGGTTAAAATAGAAACCTGTTATTTTCTACCACATTCGACAAGTTTTAAAAATAACTAAACTTCATGTTTATTTTTAACACATTTTTCACCATAGATGAATAATAACAAAAAGTGATAACCATGAGTAATAAGTATCACAGATTACAGAAAAGACAGGGAATTATGAAGTTTTAGTTCCCTGTCACGTGACGTACTGTCTAGAATCAATCAGATAGCGTATGATAATGAGGTTTAAAGCGATATAACCTAAAATAAACTACAGACTCTGAAGGGAAAATCTACCCTGTCTATCCAATACTATAATAATAATAAAAGAAAGTGTCTCCAATCTGTATGGATGATTAATTAAAAACAATGCAGCTCAAGATTTAAGCCAAGACGCGATTGAACACTCCACTTCAGTTTGTTCTTTTGTATAAAAAGTAAAAACAGTATAATATGTGAAAACTTTAATATATAATTCATATTTGAATATTAGCTCTATATTGAGAATGTATAATAAGCACATGAAAAGATGTGCGAATTGGATTTTTTTATTTATTTATATGAACCAAGCCCCCCCCCCCTTTTAATCCTTTTAACATCTCGTTCTCAATTTCCACACAAACACACATAGGTAAAATAACGTCGCTTGCATCAATCAAAATGCAACCAAAACATTGGCGGTTTCTTTGAATGAAAATTTTCATGGTAAACTGACATTAAAATATTTTCTTTAAAAAATACGCACCTCCTCCTTTCCCCGCGGGAATTGCAGGACTGTATACATACACCATAGGAGGAACTGATGATTTTACTAAAGATTCTTTACCTTTATCAATAAACACTATTAATTTTTAAAAATGTATTTAAGTTTACATGCATGTACACATGTAGATATTAAATTTATTTCATTTTATATCATTTTTCAACCTGCTTTCCCTTTGTTGTTTTTTTTATGTTTGTTTGTTTGTTTTTATTTTATTTTTTTTTTTAATTACGAAAACGTCGGTATTCTATATCGATGAAAAATACATGTACTTACCAACTGAGGAATAATTTAAATTTAACGTGAAAGGGACACCATACATTTTTAAGTTAAAAATACATAATACAGCGTTAGTCGTTAAATTTCTTCAAAGTTTTACATTTTGTGAATAATGCACAGGTTAAGAAATTAAGATGGGGGAATAATTTATAGGGAAATAAACACAGACGACATGTAGTTATTTGTTTTTAGAACTTGTACTGAAAAATAATGACGCCACCGTGCCTTCTTTGCTACCCCAGCAGTGTTTGTCGTGTGATTTTAAACTTGTCAGACAACCATTGAAATTGAGTTCAATAAAAATAAACTCCCAAGATACTGATGTACAAGTAACACTAACTGACATAATGCGCCGTTGCTTTATTTTTCTGTTTTTATAGAAAGTTGCACGGTATACCCGATTTCGCGGATTCAACGATACCCTGATATCGAGGACTATACGCGATTTCACGGATAATACCCGATTTCGAGTATTCTCTCCAACCTGTTAAATGTCACCACGAGTACCCTAGATTATATATCAAAGCTTATACTAGTACGTACATGTAATACATGATGAAATATCATTGTACTTGTAAATAAATAAATAAATATAAATAAATATATTTATTTTCAACAGTACTTTAATATATTTACTGAATAAAAGTGATATTCTGACACAGTGTGAGAGGGTATCAAAATGGTATTCTCACAGTGTGAATATCAGAAGTGCGGCCGCAAAACGTACAATTTTCCTTCCCTTCAAGGAAAAATTCCTCGCCTATTATAATATAGATTATAATTATAATTATAGAGTTAATGAGCCATCGTAACAGAAACTAATAGTTATTCTGCCAAAGTTTTTCCAAATGTGTCGTTAAAAATCCATGTTTACAACGTTTTTCAATCTCGCAATCGCTTATAGCTATGACGTCTCAACCGCTCAACTATGACGTCACAACCTATGACACTGTGTTACGAAAAGACAGAAGACGAAAAGACAGAAGCAAAGGAAAAATCATTGAATATCCCTCTCTCTCTCTCTCTCTCTCTTTGAAGATATGAAAAAAAATTGACATTTGCCTTACTATAAATATATCTAGACAAACTTGACTCAATTTCTAAAAGAGAAGCCTAAATAATTGTTTGGTGCATCTGTGATTTACATATAGATATCCAGGGTATTTATTACCGTTTTATTACATTTTCAACAATGAAATACTGTAATTATCCATATAGTAATATTTTCACAGAATTGTTATTTTCACAGTGAAAAAAAAAAGAAACAGCGAAAAAAACTCTTCTTCCTGTCACTAAGAGGGGTTAAGGAAATATTTGTAATAGATAACAAGAGTGAGTAAACCATCCTGACACTGACTACTACCGCCAAGGTTTCCCAAAATGTGGTTAAAATCCATGATAACAATTTTCAGCTCACAATAGCATAGCTATGACGTAACAACCTGCATCTCACCCACACCAAAATATGCTATGAACAGAAATTAATTTATTGTTTTGTAGTTGGATATGGAAGTTATTTTACACACGAGACATGTTTTTAAAAACTAGTATATCATTCGTGCTTCGCAATGGTAAAAGTAAAAAAAAAAAATAGTAAATAAATAAATAAAAAAAAAACCCTTTCCTACTCGTAAAATAAACTGATTTCCCTATCAAACTACAAAACATGAAATGTATGTAAACATACATCTATGTATATTTTTCCTTACATTTCATATAATAAATTGTCAAGAGATAATTAGATTTTAAAAAGATTTGTATTATAAGTATTCCCCAGTGTTGCAATCATCAAGAATTGGTTGAAGCAAAATTATGACATGTCAAACTTTGCAATATTTGATCTCTTTCATTAGTATTCTATAATTTCCATTTGTATTGTATTTTTTAAATTTATATTTTATTGTTGTCCATTTGTATTGTGTTAATTCTATTTGTATTACATATTTTTCTATTTGTATTTTATGATTTTCAATACATATTGTATATGTTCTATTTTCTATTTCGTATCGTAAGTGATTTCCAATTTATTTGTATTCTATCGTTAGATTAATTGGATATTTACATTGTCATTGTCACACTGGGTCTTATCATAATATACAAATGATTTTTTATGGAATACAAATTAAATTCACATACAATTCATTTGGAGTACAAATAATTATTATAATATAAAAAGAAATTACACATCATAGAATACATGTAAGATACATTAAACAAATGTAGATACATAAATGTAACAAGAAATTTACAGAATACAATATAAAATTATAGAATACAATAAAAGATTATAGAATACAAAAAATTATTGGATACAATAAAAGTATACAATGAAAAATGGATATTGATGAAATTCATATATTAATGTTAAAGTACAAAAATAAAATGCTTTTAAGCAATGTAGTTTGACAACTAAAGAATAAACAAAATACATAGAATACAGATGTCGAATATATGATACAAATTTATGTTGTATATTTCACAATTTTTATTGTACAATTTCTATTTGTGAATCTGCTCTCGTCCATTTGCATTGTATATTTTCTATTTTGTCTTGTAAGCGAATTCCATTTGTATTCGATAGAAAAAATAATCTGTATTCTATGATTAGAATTATGGGATATTTTCATTTTCTTTGTCACGATGGATCAATCTATAGAGTACAAATAATATATTTGGAATACAATAGAATTCACATACAACATAAATGCTAACATTTAAAAATACAAAGGATGTGTTTCACACTACAGAAGGAAATTTTACAATATAGATAATAATATATAGAAATCATACAGTAAATACACATGGGAATTTGAAGAATACGATAGAAAATTATAGAACAAACATGGAATCATAAATACATGCGTTTCATTGAATACATATTATTTTTCTATCTAAAATTAATTAATTAAAATTAATTATTAAAGATTTTTTTTTAGCACGGCAACATTACTTTTGGATCAACTCTTGTAAAAATAGAACAAAATACACAAATAGAAAGTTACACCGTAACAATGTCAATTTATGATAATTTAATAAAGTGATGAAAAATGTATTTTTTGTTATTTTGTAGCAGTACAATCCCTAATCTAATTTAATTTCTAATCTTTATGTGTTAATAAATGGAGAAAACTTGCAAATAATGTTTTTGTTTCTAAATTCTATTGATCTTTATTCAAAAGGAAATAATATATCAAATGTAGCCCATAATTATGTCAATCCATAGGAATAACAATTTCCAAGAAAAAAAAACCGATCTCGCATTTTGTTCTCGTTAGATATACTTTTCTTTGAATTCGATATATATGTGGATCGACCATGATCATAAAAAAGGCTACGTTTTTGTGATACTTACGTATATCAAGACTCATAATTCTTTATATTAGTTTCAGCTTTTGAAAATGGCGTAACCAAGGTTACTAAAATTGATTCTCCTTCTAACATTTTCCCCAATAAATCTTTTTAATGTTTTGAAAAATCAGGATACACAGTTTTATTAATGGTAAAAAAAGAAAGTTTCATTTCCAGGTACAACTTCTGTTTTTCACTATTATATAATAATAAGTACAAACCAGTATAACTACTGTCTTATCAGATACTTATGGTTTGACATGTTATAATTAAGGGAAAGTTATTAGGAACAGACACTGGGGCCCGTTTTACACAAGAACTTACGACTAAGACCAAAAATTTGAGGTGATTGTAAAATCTTGCACAGTTGATGTTTCCATTACAATTTGCCAGCATAAATATTTCTTTCTAAATTCTTTTCTCAAAAGATTGAAACCATTGTCATATTTACGAAAAAAGGAAAGTTATTTGCAAAATTACATTTTGGTCTTAGTCGTGAGTTCTTTTGTAAAACGGAGCCCTGATGGTCCAGAATCAGCTCGACCTCGATAACAAAATCCTTTTTGTATTAAATATTCATCTATATTGTCTAAAACATATACACTGTATCAACATCCTAGCTATTGGTATACAGAGATAATAATTTGGTTTAAAATGAATTCACTTAATTTGCCAAATCAAATAGGTAAAAATAACAAACAGTGATCGAACTCAATATCTATAAACAATAAAAATATGTGAACAGGTCATAAAACATGGATCCCGGTAATTCCGGAGGCGGGATCAGGTGACTAGGAGGAGTAAGCACCCCCTGTTGACCGGTCATACCCGCCGTGAGCCCTCTGTATTAATTGACTGGGTAGACGGAGCATTCCGTAGTGAAATTTAGTATAAAAACAAAGTCCTAACAATTTGTATAAACACGTCAGCTAAGTCAAGAGACATACATCTCATAGACAATATTTACAATCATACATTTTATTACATATATAGATGAGATTAACATCCAACATGTACAATAAAATATAATGATATTTTCAGTAATTTATATACTGGTTAAAGACAATGTTCTTGTTGCACTCGCTAATTGCAAAATTTCCCCTAGAATACGTAATTCTTCCACATTCTGTGTACCAAGTAATTGTATCAATTTGAAGACACTTGGTCTTCGGGAGTAGAAGCTTTTGTGTATTTTTTTTTCTTAATGTATTATAGCGTGGATATTTTAAAACAAAATGGAATTCATCTTAATTTTATGACCCCTAATGTTTACTGCAGTACCATAAGTTTATACATATATGTACTCATCATTGTGATACTTTCACCACTTTGTGTGATATATATTGATATTATACTTTCATGTAAATTACTTGAATTTGATTCGTCGTGAAACATTTACTAAAAACTGAATAAGGAAATCAAGCCCTCCAGCGCGATAGACCTTAGCAACAGTCAACATTGCTTGGCGACGGTTGATATTCCAAAAAATAAATAAATAAATAAATGAAAAAAAAAATAGTGACCTTGTGGAATTTATGTCCACGAGCTTCACATTTCTTTTTCTTTTTCTTTTTTTTTTTATTGGGGGGGGGGGGGAGGGGTTTATAACAATCAGTTTAATATAATAAATACTGCATATAGTTGAGGATAACCCTAAAATCTTTTGCCCATTTTTTCGACAATGCATGGTTTTCTTTAGGTAAAAATTTTCAATGTTGCCCTTAACTACATGCAGTATATATATTCTTTTTTTTTTTTTTTACAATAATTACTGTGTATGATAATTATATGTTGATATTTGTTATAGAAAACAAATTCCTGTGTAAGAAATACCAGGATGTTGATACAGTGTATATGTTTTAGACAATACTAAATTACTGGCATAAATAATGATCTTCTAGTGTTTGCAATTTAAATTATGCAATAATGTACGATAGAGAATCAACTAATACATGTGTATCGACAAAATGTTTTCATTGACCAGTAACTTTGAAAACGAAAATGAGTTACGAGTCTTCGAGTACAAATGTTGTTTAAAGCTGCTGACGCAATGAAGCTATAGATAAATGATGATACATATCTGTGTTATTCGTAATGCGAAAATAATTGAGTAAGGAGTAAATGATTCATTCACACCTTATTCTGATGTGTTTGGCATGGTATTTTATAATAATGTAACGCATAATGCCTCTAGACACATTACCAATTAATTCACAATAAACACTGGCTTCATTATTGCTTTATTGGACTTGGTACATGTATTGGATATTAAATTATGATATGGAACAAAAAAAAAAGGCAAACCACGTCTTCGAAAATCTGAGTTTTCAATCGACAAGTAACCTATCTTGTGACTGTAGTAGTTTTGGATTGTAAACCAGTCACATATTTCAGTACTTTGGTAACAACAGGCTTATCAGCGACTTAAACATAGATACTGTAAAGATATTTTTTTCAACGGGTTCATAATTCCACGGAATCACAATTTCGGTTCAATTCGAGGGTGGAAAATTACGCGAAATTTCTTACATTGCCAATGCCTAGGATGTACGTTATGTACACAGAGACAAATTTTCGCGGAAAATTTGTGACCGTGTACATTGGGTAAATTAATACCACGCGGAAAAAAGTACTAGTACTTCTACAGTATCCGATTGTACTTTGTCATCCAGATGACTTAATTGTAATTTATTTACGAACTTATTACATTAGAGTATGTCATTACGTTTTGGGTTTTCCCCATTAGCAGTGTAAGTTCCATAACTTTTGCGAGTGTGTAATAACCTGCTTTTCGTCAGCTCAGTCCCCTACTCTTTAGATGTCACAAGACAAGATACTTGTTGATATTAACTATACAATGTCATCTTCTTAAGACTTTTAAGCTATTGTGACATTTCAGTAAGTATTCAAGACCTTTATATTTAATAGATCAGTGTACTTTAAATATAAATACGTACAGGTGTTGTATCCCTTAAATGAACCCTGAATGTATATTTTTTTTTATTGTTTGAGGACACTGACATTGTTGGCAACAATTGCGTAAAATCGAACGACATTGTAGATTCATGGCCATTTTCTGTCATGGAGCAAACTGGGATGTTGAATAACAACCGACTGACAAAATAAATATACCTTTATCAAAGTTCATATTTATGGCTAAAATGATAAATCTAAAAAAAAAAAGGTTAGACTATGGTACATTTTTATTATCAGGACACTATAGGTTACAGAGTACATACATGTAGTATTGTCAAATTTAAGTCTTTTATTATTTTTGAAATGTCAAATTTTAGACTTTGTTTATTTTTGCAAAAGTAATTCACTTTAGTGTTTTTTTTTCTTAAGAAAATTAATGATAAATTCACTTTATGCATTCTGTTTCGTCTCCTCCCTTGATACATGCTTTCAATGTCAACTAACGTAGTCAGAATTTACAAAAAATGAATTCATATTTATTAAACTGAAATGTCATCGAATGGGCGATTGGCAAATAAATAATTCAACTCAGCTAATCAAATTTAAAAAAAAAATGACTTAGCTTATGATTGATAAAGAAAATCGATTATTAAACAAGTGCTGCAAATACGAACGGAAGTGAAGTAAAAATAAATCATACTCTCTTGTCTTCAAAAAGTTATTGTTAATTAGAGTAAGGAAATATATAAGAAACCATTTTTAAAATTGCTTTAATATACGTGCATGTCAATGAATATAAAGGTAAGTGAAGAATATGGATGTATGTAAACCCACACAGTGCTATACAGTGAAATGAAATTTGAAAACTGTGCATTTTCCTCTTCTTTTATGAATTTTGAATTATATATATATATATATATATATATATATATATATATATATATATATATATATATATATATATATATATATATATATATATATATATATATATATAGAAAGCACTAAAAAACCAACAACACTGTATATCCTAAGTGTCTGATCTACTTTAGATACAAGGTCAAGGATGGAAATTTATGTAAAGCACTAAAAATGACCAACGGCACGAACGACAGAAATTGTCAAATCAAATTTTCGGGACGCCCTGTCCCTTCCTCAGGACAAAGAAAAGGTTAAGAAGTCATAAAAACAAAGGAAACAGAAAAAAAAAAAAAAAAAAGAAAAACAAAAAACAACTAGCACTACTACTTAACTACCAAACACTATGTCTTCACCAGAGTACACCCGAGAGACCGGACTTATTTCAAAGCGGTCCGGATTTCTCTCTTTACAACTGGCTATAAGCTTCATATTAAACATATAACATTGTAAATACATAATGTTTGGTAGTTTAGTAGTAGTGCTAGTAGTTTTTTGTCTTTCTGTTTCCTTTATTTTTATGACTTCTTATCTTTTTCTTTGTGTCTACAATAAAAACTAAAATATTTGGTTCTTTATCAAAATTTATTTATTGTACCATAATTTTGAGGAAAAAAAAAAAAAAAAAAAAAAAAACTATCATGATTTAATAAGTATCCCGTTCACAGAACTGCTAATGAATTAATGATATAAATTCTGAAAAAAATCTGTTCTAGTGGAAGTGCGCTTGCAATTTGCCTACTAGTATTCATGTCTAATGAAGACAAGACAATTACACATGTTCGTGGATAAGTACAGCATGTACAGAGGGTCGATATACTTAAATCCATTTCGTATGGTGACCAGTTTGGTGATCAGTCTGTATGAAACTTTGTGACTCAGCACATGTTCTCAGCCAAAGGGTCTTTCCTCTTCCTTTCCACTAGGGAATCACATGTTTCCTGGAGGCATATGGGGGACGTTATTTCTCTTACACGTACAGCAAATCTGTTTTATTTCTGATCGAAATTTGACGTCAAAATATCCATAAATAAATGGATTCACAATGTGATTCAGCAATAAAAAACGCGCAAAAAATATCCAAACGTTCATCCAGCTCTCCGGTAACTGGAGGTAGTAAAAGCCCTTCAGTGTGTAAGTTAGAATTAGAATCACAATGGATGGTAGGTATGAAAGTACATAGAAAACAGCTATAATTATGAACATCACATTGATTTTCGTTCGGATATTTAATCGATGTTCTGATCTTTTTGTGTCATTTGAATGACCCTCAGAACTTGTTTTCTTAGTATTTTCATTGGTGTCAAAATGTCCTTTGTATATATTAAATATTTCGTTCTTTCCACCGGTGTGTAATCTAATGCTTTGCAGATTTTTAAACAGATTTTTCATTAATACCTTTTCCTCGTATAACGTTTTATATATCGTCCGTATGATAAAAATGTACAAGACTGATATCATTATGAGATTGGCGGTTGTCAGCAGTAGAAAGGATCCAAAATATGCAACGGAGAGTACACAAGGATTCACATCGAACACGCAAATATTGGTTAAGAACGTCCTATTTTGAAATGTCTTCTCGGACGTTTTAATGCCACTGATTAACAGAAGAGGAGTTCCATAGAGAATGCAAGCAAATGTTATCACAATTATTGCCAAGCGTCTCCGGAACAAAGACAATTGCTTTTTGTACGGGTGACAAATCAGGAGGTATCTTTGAAGCGCTATGGCGCCCAAAACATGACCGGAGAAACCAGAGGCAAAAGTCAAAGCAAATAACAACACACGACACATAACTTCACTGGGATAGCTAAAGATAAAGAGATTGTCAATAACATAGAATAAACCGTTAGATAGGCTTCCAATACAATCTATAAAAGCCAAAATAGGAATGAAGTATCTGTCTCCTGTCTTATCCTTTATACGAGCTATATAAATAATGAGCACGGTTATATTCCCAATTACTCCGGCTACGATTCCACAAGACATCAGGATCGTATTTGGAAGCACAGTGGCAGAATATCTTTCGTTCAGTGCTGAAATGTTATCCATTGGATTTGGTAGGATGATGGAAGACTGTCTCTCATTTAACACTGAAATATTGGTATCAATAACAGAATGCTGCATCTCTTGGGAATAAAAAATTATTCTGGAAAACAAGGAAATATTTGACTTGTGCTTTCATTCGATGACTTCTGACATCGCTTCTAACTGAAAATAATATTCCCTTCCTTGTTAAAACCTTTCATCAAATATACTGTCAATTATAATACAGTCACAATTGTTTGCACTGCATTTTAAATTAAGAATCGTGTGCTCGGAGCTAATCATGTTTTTTGCCGTAAAGTGTGCAACAGAGCGAATCAATTTTTTAATTGCTGATGTTAATATTAATATTTTATTCTAACTGCAGACATAAAATGGCAACTTTTAATTATAAATAATGTTATTTTATAGTTCTTGTGGTTTGCTTATTACAAATCTTAAAAATCGTTAACCGACTTATCTTCTCTAAGTCATTCTCTGACATTTCTGGAGGTTCTGGACTTGTTTTCTCTAAAGTTCAAAACTATACTGATTAACCTTAACTTTCAGACTATTTTCAAAGAAAGTAGTTTTGTATTATTATTTATTTTTATTTTACATTCCGTGGTATTTCAGCAGCAGTTGTTTAACAATATATTGTTAGCTGCCGTCATTTAAACGCCCTTAGTGCATGTATATTTTAAAAGGATATCAAATTTACTCAGTAATTAAACAATTCAATGTTTGTTATATTTATTCAATGCTATAAGATGTATGTCTTGGGCAATAAAGATTATATAATAATTGAAGTACATTTACATGGATTTCTTGAGCGTTATGAAATTTCCATATAGTAATAAAATTATGACTTAATTAAATTTGTTGTTAGAAATTTACTACAATCAAATGAGGAGGAATGTGGCAGCGGATTCAACTTATAACATATATAAAGTATATAATATTAGAAAAAAATATATAAAATCAAACACATAATAAATTAAATAAAAAAAAAACTCGAAATGTAGCCACTAGTACATGTATTAGAAAATGGTCAGTTTAAAGATAAATTGTCAGTGAACTTTTTATACAGTGATTATCATGCTTATATGGCTTGTTAAAAAGATATGATGTTCTAAAAAAAATCCAAGAATTAACTATTCTATTAATATAATTATAAAAGTCTATTTAGAAAATAAAAGCGGTTACTGACCTCTTGCAGTCTGAATTTGGTCAGATTTCTGAAAACGGCGAACAGAATAAGGATTCTGGATTTTAAAATATCACGGCCATATAAACATTTATATTTATGTAAATCAGAATGTTTTGCTTTGGAGATATTTATAAACATTTCATGAGATCATCTTTTCTACTAATCCTTTTCCCATGTTGAAATTTACACCTGTCAAGTACTTAGTTAAAATTAATCATAGACTTTTATCTTTCCAGTTTTGCCAAAAAAGTTACTTGTCATCTCGAAATATGGTAGAATTGAGTCGACCAGCGATCTAATTATTAATAACATAACATGTTATATTCTAATTTTTGAATTAACTTCCTTCCACTAGCTAAATTAAGAAATTGGAACATTTTTTATTTCACCAAACACAGTAAATGAAATGGGGAAAAAGTATGACAGCAAATGCCTAAAGTCTACTTTCATTTGCCTATATCGTAATAATACAATAGCCATGTGAAAAAGTTTCAAAAGTATAGGAGCGCATTTTACGTGAGTCACAACAATGCAAAAAGATTAAATGTATTCTTTTAGTCCAACATCGTAAAAATTTTGTCAAATGGGCAAATATGACCAGTTGTTCTAAAAATATATTTGCATATATTTATCAGCTGGCGCTAATGGCTTGTCATAATTTATCAATATATATTTACATCCACTGAATATTATCTTCTTTATTTGGCTCCAGTTTTGGCACCTTTTCTCAGCTCTTCAAAGTTTGTTATCTTTATTCCTTATTTTGGATTTCCCACCGTTTCGGCATGAGCATCACTGAAGAGACATAATTTGTGGAAATGTGATCTGGTGCATCAAAATTGATATCGTATACGATTTACATTCTTAAGAAAACCATTGCCGTTTTTCATTCAGAAAACACCGCTAAGCATATCACCTCTACATATTCCTTGAGCAGTGTCTGTTCCATCAGTAAAACGTACAGTGATGTTCATATCAATAATACAATGTTTAATCTTCTTAATCCTACTTTGACTGATTTTTTACAGATATAAATATAAACAATAGAATGTCTTTCTTTGATCGTTGGTACGGGAATTAACGTTGCAGCTATTGCAGAAAAAAAATACATAACACGCTTACGCGGGTTATGTATTTTTTCTGCAATAGCTGCAACATTAATTCCCGCACTAACAACCAAAGAAAGCATTTTATTGTTTAAATGTACGTATTATTAAATTATGCATGCCAAATATTGCTTAAAACCAATCGATGCTTATTTTGTATATCATTCTTTTGAGCCATCACGGTAGCTCAGTAAGTAGAGTGCTCGCTCCGTGATCGGAAGGTCGTGTGTTCAAATCACGACCGCAACTGACCTAAATCGATAAAAAAAATTGGTAGCAACTGTTCCTTCGCCAAGCGCTCGGCACTTTGAAGTGAAGTTGCGAGTACTTTGGATGAGACCTTAAAAACCGAGGCCCCGTGTCACTTTAATTGCTCAATGGCCCTGAGTGCCGAGTAAAGGTCTAAATTTGAAGCCCTTCACCGGTAAGTGGTGATGTCTCTATACGAGTGAAAAATTCTAGAACGGGACGAAAAACAACATACAATTAATCAATCAATCATTCATTTGAATTCAATCGTCAAAAGCTAATCTCTCCCTTTAAGGGGAGTAATTAAAAAGCATTGTCATGTCCTCCTCGAGTCAAAATTTCAAAGATTTTCTTCTAAAAGTATTCAGCAACATGCTATTAGCAATGTTAAACGAAGAAATTGTAAGAAGTAAGTCGATGAAGGAGTGGGAGATCACAGGTTTAAAGTATGTCGCAATACCCCAATGCAAATAGAATGAATGTTGGTTTAGCAGAAAATATAAATTGTATATGTATGTATCCTGTCCATGTAATTATTTTTTTTTCAAATTCAGATTTGAATTTGAAATTTCAGATAGGTATTTAGTCGTTTATACAATTTTTAAAAGGCATTCGTTGAAAACAAGGGTATGTATATATAGTAGTTTTTTAATGCCCCATTTTTCTGTATTCTTTAAAATTAATCTGATGAATCAGCACAAATCTGTCAGATACACTGTAGCACTAAAATACAGCCAGAATAAATTTGCATTTAAACACAAAATTTAATTTTAAAAATCATTTGTGCTTGAACACTACACATGTATGTAATTTTGTGTGCATCGCACTCTGAAAACATATGTTTAATTTGGCCCTGGTAGTACAAAATGGTCCAAGGTCATATTTTAAAAAAAGAGTTAGCCGACTTCGATACTGTGAACCTAGTGTAAATGAGATTTATATTCATTACGTCTGTTAAAGTCCATTATATGATTTCAAACTATGGTGACCCCGCTGTTAAAAAAAAATATACATCAACTGACATTTATCGGGCAAAAAACAATTTAAACATGACGAAACTTATAGATTAAGACAACTAAACGTGTCGTTTTTATGCAAATTGCATATGAAGAATACATATGATAGTAGAACTACCATTTTATGTTGTATTGGGAAAAAAAACCAACTACAAAATGCAATGTTTCTGTTGTTTCACGCCTTGTTATTTATAGAAAATTTATACTTTAAAATAAATAATCTGTGCATTGTTTGATATACTGTTAGTTTATATGCAAATTATGTTTATAAATTCCGTAGAAAATGTCAAGTAAATTCATGATAAACTTCAACATTCTTGTAATTTTGGGTAGTGCCTACCTGTCCTCTGATATATTAATAATTAAGGTCAGTTGACATCTTCCTCAGAAGAATTGCTTCTTCAACAAGTTTCCTCACAAAAATATGAGGTACATTACCAGTCATGTTTGTAAGATTCCAGAGGATGGCATTCCCTTTATAATCTTATTGGAAATGATATAACAATTTTTGATTTATGCATATTGTTTATACATATTTTGAAAACAGTTTAGAAATCAGAAGATAATAATAACTACTGGTATAAATATTCTACCATATTAGAGAATTCGAGAAACATATCGTCAAACCCTACACATCTTTCATTATTTTATTTTAAATTTTAACCATGCTGTCGGTTCTCTTTCCTTCCTTTTTGTTTCCAAAATTAGATAGATGCAAAATATTTTAACAAATGATACAGTCTTAATTTTAAAAACAAATTCAAAATCCTCATATAATTTTAAAATACCGGTATGTATAACCATCCCTTTCATATATACGTGACCGTCACGGTAGGTCAGTCTGTAGAGTTCTCGTTCCGTGTTCGGAAGGTCGTGTGTTCGAATCACGGCCGCGACTGACCTAAGTCGATAATAAAAATAGGTAGCAACTGTTACTTCTCCAAGTGCTCGGCACTTTGAAGTGAAAGTTTGGAGTCCTTCGAATGAGACCTTAAAATCCGAGGCTCCGTGTCACGGTAGGCGTTGGCACGATAAAGAACTCTCACTGCTCAATGGCCCTAAGTGCTGAGTAAAGGTCTAAATTTGAATCTCTTCACCGGTATATGGCGACGTCTCTATATGAGTGAAAAATTCTCTAAAGGGACGTTAAACAACGTACAATCAATCAATCAATCAAATGTACCTCTTTTCTTCATACTGAAGTTATGAAGGTAAAAAGGAAACATCAAAAAACGTTTATATCTCCACTGCACAAAGATAAAGCGCAAATACACATTTGCACTCATGGCTTGTTTTAATTGGAGTATCCTTGAGGCAACCTAAAACACAAGACCAACCAATCTATGTGATTGAATCAATGATTTTAATCTGAAATACAGAGAATCAATGGGTGACTCTGGTATATATAGTTCATTAAGACCTGGCTCCAATCAGAAAGTTTGAGTTATGCTAATATTTACAGGGTGATTATGAAACATAGCTGCAAGAACAGTCCCTTATCTGACAATATATCAGGTGGGAAACTGATAATTTCATTCATGCATTGTGAAAAAAGGAAATTCCCTGCATATGCCTATTATTTTTTACCGTCATTTTGAAATCCTTGGGCCCATGGTTCGTGATCATTTATTGAAATTACATTACATCTTTGAAAAATTTCGATTCTTCTCTACTAATGAACAATTAACAGAAACCTTTTTGAACTCATGATGATAATAAACACTTGGCTCTCTACCAGAGTTGTGGAATTCATGGCCATCAGGTCATTGGTTCAGACCCCAGAGTAAGGCTAAGTTGTCATATAAGAGATAAAACACTTGATCCCTGGTTCACGTCCCGGGTGGATTTGATATTTACATACATGTATTGAAAGTTTGTTTGTTTGTTGTTTAACGTCCTTCTCGAGAATTTTTCACTCATATGGAGACGCCACCACTTGCCGATGGAGGACTGCAAATTTTGACCTATACTCGGCACTTAGGGCCATTGAGCAGTGAGGGATCTTTTTCGTGCCAGTACCAACTGCGACACGGGACCTCAGTTTAAATACGGTCTCATCCGAAGGACATTCAATCTTTGAAATTCTTATTCATTTAATTATTGAAATCTGGTAGGCAAATTGTTGGTTTGATTATAATGAACAGGTAGCTTTCTTCAAAAATCTATAAAATCCATTATCCCCGAAGTCCAGGAGTCAGGATTGTAGGGTCCCAGATAGCAAGCTTACGTTGGGCCAATGCAAGCCCAACGGTGAAAATTACGTTGGCCCTTTGTCAGTTTTATGCGTTGGCCCAACATCATCTTGCTCATCGGCCCAACATTCAAGCAACAAGTTGGCTCGACGTTGGGACAACATTCAACGGTTGGTTATCTTGCATTGGCCCAACGTTTAACTTCCTGTTTGCCCAATGTTGGTTCAATGTTTTTTAAAGCTAAGAATGAATGTTGGACCAACGTTGGCCCTACGTTCTATAAACATGTTGGCAAATGATCGGCGATTGAATTATTTAAGTACAACAATATGAATTCCTGTAACCTTTTTATTTCCATAATTACGAGTAAAACACAATTGATTGCATAAATCCTGCATGGTAAATTAGCTTGTTCCACAAACAAATGTTTTATTTTTTGTCACTCCTATGGAATGAAATCAACAGAGGGAAATAAAAGTAGTTCAATGTTTTCTCAAGTCTATCCCATATCACTTCAATCACTATAATATTCCTCTAGAATAAGGGTCCCAGTGCTCAAATTTGTGAAACTTTGGAATGTTCTCCTGCCACATATTACTTCTGAACCATTCACTCCTTTTTTCCTGTTCATGTTATTGTTTCTTTGTCTGTAAATTCCATGTCTCTCACACTGATAATTGAGATAAATCGCTCACTGTCCATTAAATTCCAAACATCAATGGTCTTGTAACACAAAGGGTTTTCTCCCCACCAGATGCTATAAATGATATAAAAAATATATCAGTTTAATCCATTCAAAAATGATGTCACTTACTACTTATAAGTTATTATAACTTAACCAGATCTAGTAAATATACATGCATCAGTGGCGTATATTCCTATCTGCTAATGTGTAGGCTAGTGAGAAGTCAGAGATTTAACCCGAGTGCAAAATGTGGGTAGGCAAAGAGAAGGTCGCCCCCTCTCGATATATAGGGATTTGGGGAAGGGGTGGGATCTTTTTTGCGAAGACATCTACGATTGTCATCTACAATTTGACAAGTAAAAATAATTTTGTTAACATTTCAGTTTCAGTTTATATCATGATATGAAGACTACTTAAAAAAATGAGAACTTTTAACTTATTTTTACTCTACTTAGAAAATATGCAAACTTCCTTACTGAATAATCTAAATACAATCAATACATTTAATTTCCTACTAACCAAAACTATAGTTCCAGTAATTGTAGATGACATAGATACGATTGTCGTCTACAATTTGACAAGTGAAAATAATATTGTAAACATTTTTTTTAGTTTATATCATGATATGAAGACTACTTAACAAAATTGAGAACTTTTAACTTATTTTTACTCTACTTAGAAAATATGGAAACTTCCTTACTGAATAATCTAAATACGATCAATAAATTTAATTTCCTACTAACCAAAATATTTATTTCCAGTAATAATAATTTTATTTCCTGCACTTATCATGGCCTCCTGCTGCTGTCGGTGATTTTGAAATTCTCTGGTACAGACTTGATAAAATACTTGAGTTTCGGATTTAAAAAATCCCAACTATAGGAAGTTTTGTCATTAATTATATAGTAAAACTGTCAACGTTGGATAGGTATAAAAATACGGATTGCTGAGAATGCTATTTTGGCATTTGCAACAAAATAAAATTAATAGATAAGAATTATTATAATCTTTTCTTCCTTTTTTCCAACCATTTTTTTTTTATCCATAAGAAAATGATGTGTAGGCTACAGCCTTTTTGCCTATATGGAATATACGCCACTGTTGCATATTCTTGAATACTAGTAACATGTTCAATTTTACAAACTATGCTCAAATTAAAACATTTACAGAGATAAAATTCTATCAATCACACCTAAAACGACTATACTTACATTTCAAGGGCTAAAACAATCCATTTTCTCTTGATTCAAAACGGACAGGTACATGTATATACTTTGTTCAAGTGTTGCAAGTGATAAGATGCGACCACTCCGAGTTTACGAAACAGAGCTGATTAGGATGACTGTTTCCTAGGAAACCGGCCAGTCACCTGAGGAGCCAGTGGATTTCACCAGTGACCTAATAAATCAGCACTTTAAGTTCCATGATGCTAAATATAGAACCTACAAAATTATATACTGTGCAGAATAATTAAAACTTCTATATACATGTATTTGCAATAGTCTCGGACACGAATTACAAACATAAATCAGTATTAAATATCTTAATTTTTTTCATAAATTAGGTTCTGGAATAATTTTTCGTTTTTTTATCAACATATACACTGTAAATTATTAATAAATGGGCTATTAAGATAATCCCTCGTTCATAATATTTTAACGAAAGATGAGATGTCTCTATTGAAAGAAGCTTTAAAGTGGTTCTAAAAGATACAAATTTAATATGTGTAATTAACAGATCACCTACATGTATGTTAATGAAAGTTGTTTTCTTCCCAATATTCACTCCGTTGAACCAACGCTGGGCCAAAGTTGAAAGCCATATCAATACCTCATTATAATCAAAATTAACTACACTGGGCCAACATTGGACCAACATTACTTGCCCAACACACATTTCATGTGTTTTATGTCAACATTACTTGGTTGGTCCTATGTTGGGCCAACATTACATCCCAACACACAGTGGCTTTGTTTTAAGCCATACTTGGTTGGACCTACTTTGGGCCAACATCAAATGCCCAACATGTAATGGCCATGTTTCATGCCAACATTTACTACAATGGACCAACATTGGCCCAACATCGCATACCCAAGACAAATGGACCAGCTTTCACGCCAACATATTATCCGCTGGACCAATGTTGGACCAACATTTACCGCCCAACGCCAACACTATACCAACATACCAACAATCAACCAATGTTGGCCCGATGTAGTCTTGCTATCTGGGGTGTGGCTATATTGGTCATGTATTGATATCTGTCACACTATATTACGCTCTTTAATCTTAATTTGTATGAAACAGGCTGCATAAACATGATAATGATTATAAAGTCCTCAATAAAATGTAAAATTTTGTCACATGAGTCGAGACTTCTAGTTTGGGATGGGCATAAGTGGTCATAACTTGAGAAACTTGTCATATATTTCTCAGGTTGACCATCAAGGCACATAGGCCTCTTTTTAAAAAACCCATGTAAATGCATTATTTCTGAACCCTCATTTTAAGTTGGAATCCTTTACCTCTCGACATTAGATTATTAATCGTTCATGTCAGTAACTACAAGGATCGAGAAAAAAACACAGTGCCATCCTAAATTTTACCGGCACTTGTTTTATATTAAGAAAAATAACTCTTTCTCATTGTGTCGAATTCTGTAGTATGGATTACGTATCCTTCTTCTCGAGTTCCTATTGTAAATTGTATTGTAAACAAGTAGGTTCTGCAGTAATATAACTTTTGATCAGAACTAGTTTTATATATTTTTACTACATCTGAATTTTCAAACAGTCATGAAAATCATTAATACGCTGCAATCAAACATGAAAATAATATACAGTAACCATGTTAAAAAAGCCAATTAAACAATACAAATTGAGAGCAGAGCAAGCATGGACCGAAAAAAATCAGATGCCATGGAAGATAAGCATAGTCCCTGTTGATTGGTCACACTCGCCGTGATCCGTTTGTCTTGATCCGGTTAACGGAGTAATCCGTAAATACATGTATTCAGTATGACCTAGCTATTTGTATTAAACACTTAGTCAATATTTGACCTAACGACAGGTTGTATTTGCAAACAAGCTATCGAAATATGTTTTTAAACGAGACTGTTGATACCCTTGCACATCAACTGATTTGTCAGTAGCCTAGCTACCTCTTACGTATAACATGCTTTAGTGTGTAAAATCAACTAGCAGATATAAATACATTATTCAAATGATCATTGGTCTATTGCTACATAATTAAGGGAAATAGATGACACAAAAGTTGAAGTCATCGTGTTTATCGTAAAATGTAGTAACTGTTGTTTGTCTGCAATCAAATAATGTTTAACTTCAGTAAAACATCAAAATACGAAGCAGATCGTATGTGATTTCAAATTTCATAAAAGTTCTTCGGGGCTTTTCGTGTCCACATTGGATAAACACCACTCCTTGAATATGTTGGTGTAGGAGGTTCTCCTTCACTGTTGTAAAATATTTACAGAAAGAGGCTTGGTAGAATAATTAGTAGATACCGCTATGTACATTTTTTGTAAGAATTAACGGTAATTTCCATAAAGTTTTGTAATCCAGTGTAAGTATGGTATTTCAAATTTAATTTTGTTGTTAGGAATATTAAAAAATATTTAAATCTGACCATTGTCTTGTAGAATCTCTTCCTCAGAAAGGGACCAATGAATTAAGTTGGATTTACTACTTGAAGAATAATGTAATAATGAGACTTACATTCTACGGCTATGCTGCTACCTGCTTTTTCAGCTGGAACCAGCAAATTTTTATCAGTTATTTGGTCTGTTCTAAAATACTGAAGACAGAAGAATAATATATTGTTCGCATTTCGCCATCTGATTTTTTTTTATATAGATGTCACCAAATTATTACCATATTTTCGAAATTTACCATGTAAATGTACCATGCATAAGATTGAAACGCAGCCATGCACTTTTCACGAAGTCTCAGAGATATAAACAAAACAAAATGATATTGTTACATTTATTTTTATCAATTTTGAAACCGTTCTTGGTCGTACATATCAGATTAAAAATAACGATTCACGAATGATGGTGTTAAAGAATAGAAGGTTACATAAATGCATAAACATAAAAAATTAAGTCATCGAACACGTTGCTACACATGTATATGTAAAAAATGATATACAGTTATAGACTGGGTATGAGAGCAACATATGATTTGTTGGACCTGAAGGTGAAAATGTTGCCCGAGGCCGTAGGCCAAGGGCAACATTTTCACCTTCAAGTCCAACAAATCATATGTTGCTCTCATACCCAGTCTATAACTGTTTTGTTATACCCTTCACTTCAGATAAAACAATTAAAATGAAAACATTTGAACAGATTTAATCAATATATAATCAATTATTTTCTATGGAAAATTTTGGCTTGATCAATAAAATAAAAAAATAGCAGACTGAGAATGAAAAAATTAATAATAAAATTATTATATCACAAAAATCATTTATCTGAAAACATACTCTTCCCGTGCCTGTTAACTTTCGCTTTGAATACGAGAAGCGATGGTGGTCTGTTAACAACGAGACCTAATAAAATTTAGCCATGGCATATAGCAGCCTAACATTGGCCGACTTACGCCTTAAGTTAAAAGCCAAGGGTGCCAAGCTGTCTGGAAGGAAAAAAGAGCTGATAGAAAGGTATTTATCAAATACAGTTTGATGCATTATGGTAAACAATATCAATATGGCGGCACCCATTGTTCATTCTTCGTTCGCTAATTATTTTGTTAAAAGTAATGTATTATCCACAAAAGTAAGTAACAAGATCATAGTGAATACGTTAATATAGTTTTCTTGAGCGACATTAACTTTACTATTTATAAATGTTCATGAAATATTTCCTCCAAAATTGAAAAAAAAACCCACTACAGACAGAAGCTTGTGATCGTTTTTTCGTAAATGCATGAACTTAAAAGTCATAAATGAGTTTAAGTTTGTCAAAATCAATTTGCTTCTTTCAAACCACCTAATGGTTCCAGATGTTATGAACAAATACAATATTGAAAACTGTACACTGTGAGTGTACACTTCAAGCCTAATGGGACAGTAGACATAGAACTACATAGTGTAATTAGTACTTGTTAGAGTAGGCAGTTGACAATAATTCTGCGGATAATGAGTACATTTGCACTTCTGAATTTAAACAAAAATCATAATAAAAATGTATACAAAATATTTCTTGTCTATTTTAGATTAGAAGCTTATGACCGTAACTCAAATTTTGGGAAAGACAACACAATAGAAGAAGGACACTCGATGAAGTTGCCTGATTTAATGAAATACAAAGATCTGAACAGTGACTGTAAGACAGTTCCTCTTCAGCTGACAAATATTACATCATATCTAAGTTTGTACGACAAAATTCTTGATGATGCACCAATCAACCTTTATAAGGAACAATATTTATGTTACATACGATTGTTTTTTGATGAGGAAATAGAGTGTTTTTATTTTAGATCTGCATGCAGAGCAGAAATGCGAAAGAGTGTCGTGTATCACGTAGATGTCTGTATATCTAACGATTGTGATATAATTGAGTGTCAGTGTGAATGTGGTGCAGGAATGGGCCCTAGTGCCCACTGCAAACATGTTTGTACAGTATTGTATGCTATCACAAAGTTTTCCAAAACTAAGACTGTAAATGTTGAAAATACATGCACACAGAAACTTCAGTCCTTTCATAAAGTAAAAAAACATACTGGATCACCTGTGAAAATGCAAAATGTAAAAATGGCATCTTCTGTAAATACTAGTAACATACATTTGACCCTCGACCACCAGGATATGACACTGAAGAATACAGACATTATTTTCGTAATGTTTGTTTGAATTTCAGGGGAATTTCACAAACTCCAATTTTTCAGATATATCATACAGCAAATGGCAGAGCTTGTGCACATGATCATGACTATCTAGAAAAAACCCCAGAAGATAGATTTTTGGAAGCATTTGGTTTGATATCATTGACTCAGGAACAAATTGACAGCATTGAAATGAGAACTAGAGGTCAAGGTTTGAATTCACTCTGGATTGATGAGAGACAAAAGCGTTTGCAATCATCAAATTTTGGACGCATTTGTAAACTAACAGATAGAACTAATAAAGAAAAATTGGCGTATTCGATTGATGAGAGACAAAAGCGTTTGCAATCATCAAATTTTGGACGCATTTGTAAACTAACAGATAGAACTAATAAAGAAAAATTGGCGTATTCGATGATTAATCAGAAAGATTTACATTCCAAGGCAACTGAACATGGTCGTCAAAATGAAGAAAAAGCTATACATGCGTATGAACGTGCATATAATTGCTCTGTAAAAAAATGTGGTATTTTTGTTCCAAAACATATGCCCTTTATTGGAGCTAGTCCAGATGGTATTGTGTCAAATGATATTTTACTTGAAATAAAGTGTCCATATTCAGCCATACACCAGGAAATTACAACTAAATCTATTCCATATCTTCAAGATGGAGAAAACGGTCTTGAACTAGATGTAAATCACAATTATTACTATCAGGTTCAAGGGCAGATGTTTTGTAGTGGAAGGAAAGTGTGTCACTTTGTTGTTTTTACACTTGATGATATTAAATGTATACGTATTGAAAGAAATGACAGCTTTATTTCCAATATGCTGTCAAAGTTGCATGAATTTTATGCAAAATATTACAGTTCTGCTATTTTGGAAAGATTTTTTTACAGAGATTTATGCTAGAGAAAAAAATTAACATTCTAAAAAAATGTATTTAGTTTTGTTCAGCTACTAGCTTCTTTTGATTAAATTTCCACTAGGTAATCTGAAACAAACATTTTGTATGCTGATATGCTTTGTTAAAAAAAAACCCATTGAACTATGATTTAACGAAAATTCTTCTGTAGTCCGACATCTATGACATGTTCAGTTTACATGTACAAGTAATATGATTTGATGTTACTAGATTTATAATAACTCGTGTATTAAAAATTTAGCACAACAGACAACAATTATCTTTTCAATATTTAATGACATAACAAGAATGATATGAAGATAAATTAATACAATAATAAATAAGGGTTTGTTTGGCATTGCCCAGCCATGCTAGAAACAGTTGAGGTAGTTGAGAGGAAATCATTTTTCATGAGCATTTTAATTTCAAAGAACACGAATATTTTAACAGCAGACTAGTTATTGTGTAATGATGATGTCATAATATTAATTGTACAGTCTCAATTTATTAAGTCTACAGGTTTTCCTTGCCAAACAAATTCATTACACCTCATGACAGAACAATCTTTAGATTCATGACAGGATGAACCAATTTTCAAGCGTGTTTTGGAACAATACATGTTCTAAAATTACAGAGCATGAGACATATGAAAATAATATCTGAACTTAAATTTGCCTCTGTTGCATTCATTGGCTCTGTCAAAATTTTATAAGTTTTGGCCAATCCGATGATTCTCTCAATATGTACTCTCTTACTTGAAATACGCCTGTCATTAAGAACAGTTTTGTTGGAAAGTCGATTTCTCTTTCTGAAGAAAGTTGGAACATTTATTGAAATATTTCTTGGTGCAAAAAGGTCTTGCACATTGAAGCCTTTGTCGGCCATTATGCTGTCTTTTGGATCACATTTATCCATTAGCACACTCCTCTCTGTAATTTGACGGTCACTAGCACTACCTCCATACGCACTGGAAACAAATGATACAAGTCCACCAGGTGTTGCACCAACTAACACTTTTGCAGTGTTTCGGTTTTTATAAGTAGAAAATGTTTGTTGCTGGGCTTTTGGATTTTTCGGTTTTTTAATTGGGCATTCAGTCCCATCAATTATAACTCTGGTGTTTGGAAATGACCTCATAAAGCCAGATGGTGTAAAGTAGTGCACCAGTTCTTTCGCTGGCCAAATGTCTATCTGACGCCATTGACGAGACATAAAATTGATCCAAGTAATTATAATATTTTGAACCACTTTTTCCGAGACACCAAACATTCGTGATAATTCAAAATTTGTTGTGTTTCTTCTTAATTTTATAAGCACCATGAAAAATTGATTTGGCACATCCAAACTTATAACCTGATGGTACAAATAATTTAGACAAAAAGCTACTCTGCCCAAAGTATATAATACAAAATAGAATTTAGTAATATCCTCTAATCCTGTGTACAAATGAATGCCAGGATTGTCATTTGAAAAATATTCAATATTAAACATGGGACATTTCTCAGTCTGAGTTGTACAGCTTGAATGGTTAACACATATGCTGGTCTCAACACTCTCCTCTGCTTTTTGATTTTCATAAGTCGTCAGAACTTCCTGTTGACAGCCCACACTTAGTTCATTGTCTAACTCAACTAATGTGTCATTGCTATTACTATAAGTGCTGCTACACTCTGTTTCGTTTTCAAACTTCAACCTTTTTACTGATCTTGCAATGTAACGAGCCTTTCTCTTCTCTGTGCTCTGAAATTAAACGTTTTATTTATATGAAAACTGATTTTTAGTAATGATTAATTAACAATTATTAAATCACCCATGATTCCTTAAATCAACAAGTTAAATAAAACTTAACACGAGTTGATAGTGTTCTATGCATACCTTTGACCATGCAAACTGAGATGGAACTGCTGTCTTTTTCAATATACACCGTTCTGCTTTCAGTCCTACAGACAAAAAGGTAACCACAAATAAAAATAAATCTATAACGTGAACGATTTCACTCTACTTCTTTACCCTCGGAAAAAAAACAAAACAAAAAAACGAAACGGGTATCAGAAACATGATCACACATAGGGTATACAAATGTTAAACACACACAGACTATTGCACTATACTACACAACCCATGCTTACCGTGATATGTAAGACAAACATAATCGTCTTCCTTGAAATGATTTTTGCAGATGTACACATATTTACTGGGAGGCTCCCATTTTTCATACTTGGTCTTTCCGCGTCGAATGGCTTGGATCCACGCATCCCTGCGTTCCTTATTTGACGGCAATATGTGATCCCCCTTATTTTTACATTCTGGCACGATGCAGTAGGTTTCTGGCATGGTCTATAACGGGCTAACCCCCGTTAATATCGCCCCATCAAAGGACCGCGCAGCGACAACTTTTTGTTTACGTGACGTAATGTAAGACCAATGCAGCGCTAGCGCCATCTATACTATTGACCAGGAACGATAATCGACGCCGGTTTGCCATTACTTGTGACGTTGCAGAGATCTTGCGGTCTTACAATTCTTATGTTGGACTGGCAGGCCGGTCAACAATGAAATTGTTAGACTGATGCAATAACCATTTCTTCTGTTGGACTTTTTATTAGTAATAAATATATAGAAAGATACTTATAAAGGTATAACAATACACTTTGCTTTAAACTTAAGATGCAAAGCACAATAATTTCCAAAGATTTACGTCAAAACTTTTTAAATTTAATTATTTTGTTTAAAATATCAACAAAATGATAATCGTCTTTAGTTTAGTTAAACTACATAATATTGTAACTAAAAAGAGTAGACAGCAGCAATTTGACATTTCATTAACTGTAATAGTGTTTCATGAACAAAATTATCTCATTTTTAAAACCATTTATATCATTAATGTTACAATTGTAAGATTTTTTAAATTTTACAGACACAATGGTATTTCTGTAAATGCCACGACATTCTTAGAAAACGATGTATTTCAAGTACGTACATTTTAAAAACTTTATAGTTTTACTTACCATCTCTTTGGAAGAACACGAGAGAGAGAGAGAGAGAGAGAGAGAGAGAGAGAGAGAGAGAGAGATGCTAAACCATGTATACAGTAGTTTTACTATAAAAATCCAATTACATCAGTTTTGTTGTATAACAATTGCTTTTTGAAAGGTGCATACATATACTTAATTTATTCTGATAAACTACTTAATAAATCTGAAACTTTCAGGATAGATCTATAAAGAGAAGGACCAAGACAAGTTGACAACTGAATGGAAACACAGCGTGATTGGTACAGATATTATCTACTATCAAATAAATCACGTGATTTATTAAATAGGGGGAATATATATATATATATATATATATATATATATATATATATATATATATATATATATATATATATATATATATATATATATATATATATATATATATATATAAAATACGAAGAGAAATAAATAACATCAAGTTTCTGTGATGTATTGTTACTTGTATAGATTGTCCTGTATGAAAAATAGGTTCTGTAATAATAATGCAACACATGGTAATGATAATTGATTTTTATTTTCACAACAGCTGAAGTTTTGAACAATTGTAAAAATCGTTACATTCGCTGCAATGTGATTTTCTGTTTGTGTGTTTAAAGCTTACATCGAATTATCAAAATATTTGCGAAATGAGCCATGTAGGAATGCAGTCTGATACTACAAATAAAGCAAAAAAAGACATTGTTTAGTATAATATAGTTTTCAATGATGATACTGTTCTTGGTCAGACATTTCAGATTAAAAAAAAAAGATCCGAACTCCATGTGGTAAACCAGAAGGATAGAAAATGCATTTAGGAACACAAAAATAAATAAATAAATAAATAAATAAATAAATAAATAAATAAATAAATACAGCATTTGGTTTTCCTTTATATTGCATGTGAAGCTTATATTTCATTGTATGAACCACACCAGTAATTTAATATTTAGTTGCGAACTTTTGCGAGTGAGGATCATGTCAATATTGCACCTAATGCAGCCGTTCCTTGTTATAATCATGATAATATTGTTTTTTAATTGTACATGTCCCTTGAAAGCGCTTGATTTGTGAATAAACGTATTCTAAATAAATAAATAAATAAATAAATAAATAATCAGATTTCTACACAATTGCAAAAAAGATCTAGTACACTGTTCATACCATTATCACAGGGTTTATATCTCTCATGCTCTACGTATTAACAATTTCTAAAACGAGGAAAGTCATTGACAAACAAGTTGATGAAACAAGAATTTCAACAGTCTCGTTTAAAGTCATCATTTCGTAAGTTCTATGATCGATCGATACAATGACCTTGTCAGCAAAAAGTCATATGCTAATTGACGTTTTTCATACTAATTGTTAGGCCATTATTTACACACTGAATTGTCGACGGATTTTTCCGTTATTTCCCGATCTTGATAAGGAGCACATGGCGGGTGTAACCGGTCGGCAGGGGATGCTCACTCCTCCATGGCACCTAATCCCACCTCTGATGTTTTTGGAGGTCCGTGTTTGCTCTGCTCCCGATTTGTATTGTTTTAATGGACTTTAAGCTTGAATACTGTTCGTTATCTCCATATTTCATATGAAGAAATAAATGCATTTTAAAATTTTCCCCATCTTTTAAAGTTAAATTCTCATAACCAACTACAATTTTTATGGTTATAATTGCAATATTTCTTGATTTAAAGACAAAATAATGGTATTACTGTTAAAGTCATTATATATTTAGAAAAAAATTACTTATAAGTACATGTCCATACATTTCGAGAACTGCATCGCTTAATTAAGCTGTTGTACATTTAACATTTTCTTATATGAGGAACACATGATTCATTAGCTTGGCATTAACTGATTTTCACATTCATTTGTAAGATATTCTCGCTTCACAGATACACGACCGTAGTAAAAATTGCTCATAGATAAAGGCAAGGTCTCCTCCATCATAAATGTGAAGTTTTCCTCTGGTTTGTATTGTATCATGTCTTTGGTTTTTGAGAGATCCTTCTCTCCTCCCACGATAAGAATTCTCCCGTCAAATTCACATACACCAAAGCCTTTTCTTGGAAACTGCAAGATGTTGCCTTTTCTATCAAAAGAGTAGTCTCCCCGATTTCTTTTTAAGCTGAAAACTACACCCTCCTTAGAGATGATAAACAGAGTGTTGTTTACTACAACTGCTCGTGCCTGGAGTCGAATTTGTTCTGGAATTGTACACCACCGATATAAAACAGAATAGCCAGCGCTCATATCATAGTACTGAAGTTTTTCTGCCTTTCTGTTATTTGGACAAAATCCTCCGATAAGGAAAATTTTGTCATCAAGGACGCAAGAGGCACTGGATCTTACTTCTTGATCAAGAGTTGTTCTGGTCTCACTCCAGCGATTGGTTGCAGTATCAAAGACGTCAATTTCCTTTATAAATTTCGAGTTGTTTTTTGCATCGGTGCCACCAAGGATAACAATTTTTCCACAGGAAGACGCCATGCAATGGTTTTGTCTTGGAGATATTAGATCAGGAAGCAGACTCCAAGCATTGTTTTCACCATCGTACACGCAAAACCCCGATCCTTTTCCAAAACCTCCCGACACGTAAATCTTGGACTCGTGGGTGCACACTGAGAAATACAACTTGGGATCATACGGAATGGGAGGAAGTGTTAACCATTTTTTCTGACGAAAACCAAAGCAGATGACGTTTCTATTGCTCCCCTCATCGTTTCCTCCCAATATTACAAAGCATTCTTCTATATCCAGTCTCACTGAGCCTCGATTTCGATCTTCTTTAGATCTGGCATATATTATATCGGTATCCATAGCACTTCTGAAGACATCACTTTCATTTAATTGAGGAAAGTTTTCATCAGTTACTAAGCTTTTCAATAAAGTACGATTTGTCTGCAGTGCTTGACATATATCCCTGGAGTAAACCTCTCGGTTTTCGAAGTCGCTCTCGATCCAACTCAGCCCTGCTTTTACAATAGTTTCCTCTTGAGCATTCAAATCTCTTTTTTCCAGTAACTCCACAATAAAATCTACACGATTTAACTCCAGAAATTCCTCCGTAACAGACACCAGTGCAAATTCTTTTGAAATAATTACACTCGATTTTTCTTCTAAATCTTTTAATTCTAACAATTTCGCTACCTCCCACATACGAATGCAATACTTTTTGTCGATATTTTTCAACAAGTACTCCAAACATTGCTCTTTAAGAGAATGTATTTGGTACATCTGTGATATATGCAACATGTCAATGGCCTCGTCAACTGTATCCCAAACCTCCTGTCCAGTGTAGATAAAATCTAAAAGATTCCCGCATTGCTTTGGACTTAACTCAATATTTATCTCTTTCTCACGTTCTTCCTGAAAATTGATTAGGATAACAATAATAAAAATCGTGGATGCGGGAGATATATATGCAGTATAACACAATTATGGTCAGTTCAATGATTTGGCCAAGTGAGGAGTACAATATTCATCGAGTCCGAAGGGCGACGTGGATAATGTACTTTAAAGGTGGCTAAATCATCGTATTGACTGAAAAAACCCACTAATTGTTTAGTTATATGTTTCAATGATTAAATGATACAACCTCATTAAGCAATCCATATGTCATCTTACTATTTACATTTGCTGAAGCCCTAGCCATACGCAACGAAAGAAGCGGAGTTAAAATAAATATTACCAGTCGTAGTAATTTGAAATTTTTAAAATCTATTTAAAGTGCAATGTACAAAAAATAAATGTCAGGCACATATATAGAGACTGGGTTGATTTTGAAAAGGAGGCATTTTAAGGGAAAAAATTGAAAACTTAACTGATTAAAAAAAAATTTTGACTACCCCCCCCCCCCCAAAAAAAAAAGAAGAGGAGGAGAATTCTCCCAGCTCAAAATTTTATTTCGAAGTGAGGGTGTCAAAGTCCATTAGCGGGGATGGGGGTTCAATGAACATTTTCATACTTAGGTATAAGTGGAAGTCGGGTGCAAGTGAAATAACTTTCCAAAACTACTTGTATCAATTTGGAATTTCCAGACAACGTAGAAAAAATACTACGTTATATTCACCCGCACGTGACCTTCCAGGTGAATATTATACACCTATTCACTGGCTATGAGGACAAGAGCAAGTTTATCGTTCCCCAAGACAGCAACTATTTCCCGAGGTGCAGCCGATGGAAATAGTTGCTGTTGAGAGGGACGACAAACTTGCTATTGTCCGAATAGTCAGTAAATAGGTGTTTTATTATACCAAAGCCGACTTTACTTTTGTTACGTCACAAACTGGATACGTCACAATACTACAAACCAGATAGTTTTGAGATAAAAAATGAGGGAAATGGAATGCTGCCGGTGAATAGTTTAATGACTATTTCACCATGGCCAAATAGCACAAAACCTATTCCACATTAGGGGTTGTTTAGAAAAAACAGCAGGTTTATTTGTCATTTTTTATATAGAAAAAATTCAAAGAGGAATAATAAAAGGATATGTTTTTTCTAAATTGGTCTAAAAATGGTTGGGAAATTCCAAATTGATACAAATAGTTTTGGAAAGCTATCTCACTTGTTACCGACTTCCACTCAGATGAAGCATAAAATTTTGGGTGGGGTGGTTTGGGGTGGGTGCAGAGAACCTCACTCCCCTCCCCCCAAACATTTTTTTTCTGAATGTAAATTTTTACTTTAAATCTAGACTAAAAATATTCATTGAAAGACTGGTCCCCTGTCGCATAATTTACGTTCCGGATACTTCGCGTTCCGGCCGGAACCTTAAAATCATAATATTGGTTCCGGATTTTGCTGTAAGTTTGGTTCCGGCCATGGCTGCAATCTTCGAATCGCGGTATCTCTCAATTAATATCTGCCAGATTTCATTCTACACTGAATCATAGAAGTAGTTTTTTCCTTGAGGATTGAGCATGGCGCAGCGGCATGCCATTCTCATGTGGCGCAATGTTCTTTTTATAAGGTGTCATGCCCTTTTTTTACAGCCATTTTTAAAAATAAATGAATTAAATAGTCCAAGTAAACAGTCTGGTCGAACCCCCGAACGGGGGTAAACGGAAATGGGAAATCCATACCCCCAAACGGGGGTACGAGCATGCGCAGATGCTTAAAAATGTGCGTATTTCACGCAAAAAGTAGGGGTTTACAAAAATCGCCGGTGCAAAGTAACGGATTATTTGGCAAATGTAAAACCACTCGGAAATGATAGATTAAAGGTGTTTTTAGAGTTTGTATTTTACAAAAATACAACTTTATTGTACAAATCGGGATTTATTCACTGGCAAAGTTGGCGATCTTTTGCTCCTTGACATGCAGGTATTTAAGATAAAACATTCGATAAACAGACATAAGCAACTAATACTAAATTGAAATTATATAAAAAAAATGTATTATTCTACATTATATCTTTTATTTTCATAATAAAATGCAAGAAAAAATGGTGCTAATATCGAATTGTTTATGATCGTGGGTTTCAGTCCGCGTTTCCTCTGACTAGCAATCAACGGTCTTTATTATCGATAATCATGCCCAGGAAGTGTAACAAAAATACATATAAAAATAAAATTCAAATGAAATCTATCGTATTTATTGTCTTTTATATCTTATAAGAATGAAATAAAATGTTTGGCAACATATTGTAGTTTTTTTTATGTTAATAAATATGATTGTTTGAGAAAACACGATTGTATTTTATTTTATTTAAATCTAGGTTCTAAATTAATATTTTCCTCATTCTTAGAATATTTTTCCTTGTGTTTTAAATTCCACAATCTTAATTGAGACGTCCGACAAAATAATAAATAATTTCATGAAATGACGGAAAATATTTCGTTATTCCTACAGTATAAATTCAAACTATGGAAAACTTAACCTGTTAATTTTTTTTCTGTTGAAATTTTACCAATTTCATAGCAGAAATAACATTATTATCGATCTTTTTCCTTAGATAAATGATATATAGGCAAGTTTGTTTATATTGGATACGGCAAGAGTTACTGTTCTTGCGCATTGCATGACGGGACGGAAAACCCTCGTTTGGGGGTATACCCCCGTTCGGGGGTTCGACTAGACTGGTAAAGATCGTGAAATACGCTTTCTGATACATATACACCGAATAAAATTTGGTCGCAAGAAAGGCTTTGTTTATCTAATGCATACAAATTAAGTCCCTTTGTTTATTTAGTGCATGTCAGGTGTGAATTTCTCGCTTGAATGCACGCAGACCTGGTATTTACAGGGTAAAGAGGATAGAAGATAAACTAGACTGAGATTACAAAACCCTAAAAAGAAGCATAATGTCAAAGATAGATTTGATCAGTAAATTTTAATTTTATAATCTGATAAAGTAAAGAATTAAATACAAAATGGTATATGTATTTATAGAGATGCATTCTCTGTTTAAATGATATTACAAGTGTTGCAAATTCCACAATGTCGAGCCTCGAATACATGGCTTCCAATCCTCATAGATATTATCACTTGGCATGAAAATATGATTTATATTCCATTAGAAATAAACAAACATAAAAAAATATAATTCACTGATGATGATAGTTAAATAGTTTTTGTGATAAATTAACAATGGCTATTTCAGGAATATGTGGTTTATTCTGCAATGAAACAAACATAAAACATAACGATATGGTTTATTCCCTTAGAATGAACAAACACAAGTAATTAATGAAAATTATGTTGTTGTTGTTTTTTAAAGACCGTAGGAAGAAAAAAAAACAAGGTTGAAATATGAAAAGTAAAGACCAGCAATGTTGATTTTGAAAATAGCAGTGAGGTAAACTGAATTAGCTCAAATATTTTAGTAAAATCAAGGTTTTAGCAAATTTTAAATGATTTTTTTTTTATGTTTTAAAGGCTTTCAAATGGATTTTTCTGTAACTTCGATGCATATCCTACCCACCCACCCCTTAAGATATTTGGGAAATAACTTTTATTCCTTGGTGTTTTTTATACATAAAACACAATAAGAAAATGACAATTTTCATGACACTTTAAAACTTTATCGTTTTATACATACCATTATGTTTAATGAATAACAAAATTTGTGGAGAAAAAAAATTCAAAATACATATAATTATACATGTAGGCAAAAGGCAAGCGGCAATAATGTAACACCCTCCATTTTTTTTAAATCTCAGCCCCCTCCCCCAAATTTGAAAAAAAGGAGGTTATAACAGCTCCAAAAATAAAAATTATTAAAAAAATTGTTAGTTAATTATCTGAGCCCCCCCCCCTCCAAAAAAAGGGAGGAGTTTAAATTATAGCATCTGCAAAAATGTAAAATTGTAAATTAATTTTTTTTTTAATTAAAAATAATTATCATTCCAGGTTACAATTTCTGAGACTAATATCAAACATTTTTGTTTCCTGTTCATTGTATTCCACCTTATAAAGGATAATAGTAAAATAAATTCAGACTTTTTTGTAACTAAGTTGTTTCTGTTTCACTTTATTACGAAGATAAAAAAAGTCCGGAACCATAATTATTGTCAGAATTAACGTTCCGGGTTACAATTGCGGAGAGTATTTTCAAACATATTTGTTACATGTACTAGGTTGTTTCTTTTCCACTTTATAACGAAGATGAAGTAGCCCGGAACTAAAATTATGGTCATAATTAACGTTCCGGGTAAGAATTGCTGAGAGTATTTTCAAATATTTCTGTTACAAGGTTGTTTCTTTTCCACTTTATTACAAAGAAAAAGTAGCCCAGAACCAAAATTATGGCCATAATTAACTTTCTGGGTTAGAATTGCTGAGAGTATTTTCAAATATCTTTGTTACTAGGTTGTTTCTTTTCCACTTTATTACAAAGATAAAGTAGCCCGGAACTAAAATTATGGTCATAATTAACGTTCCGGGTTAGAATTGCTGAGAGTATTTTCAAATATCTTTGTTACAAGGTTGTTTCTTTTCCACTTTATTACGAAGATAAAGTAGCCCGGAACTAAAATTATGTTCATAATTAACGTTCCGGCTTACAATTGCTATGTATTTTCAATTATTTTTGTTACTAGGTTGTTTCTTTTCCACTTTATTACAAAGATAAAGTAGCCCGGAACTAAAATTATGGTCATAATTAACGTTCCGGGTTAGAATTGCTATGTATTTTCAAATATTTTTGTTGCAAGGTTGTTTCTTTTCCACTTTATTACAAAGATAAAGTAGCCCGGAACTAAAATTATGGTCATAATTAACGTTCCGGGTTAGAATTGCTGAGAGTATTTTCAAATATCTTTGTTACTAGGTTGTTTCTTTTCCACTTTATTACGAAGATAAAGTAGCCCGGAACTACAATTATGGTCATGATTAACGTTCCGGGTTGGAATTGCTGAGAGTATTTTCAAATATCTTTGTTACTAGGTCATTCCTTTTCCACTTTATTAGGAAGATAAAGTAGCCCGGAACTAAAATTATGGTCATAATTAACGTTCCGGGTTAGAATTGCTGAGAGTATTTTCAAATATCTTTTGTTACTAGGTTGTTTCTTTTCCACTTTATTATGAAGATGAAGTAGCCCGGAACCACAAATAATGTTCCGGGTTACAATTTCTGATATTATACTTTCATGTAAATTAGTTAAAACTGATTCGTCGAGAAACATTATTTTGTTTAAAAAACACGATTACCCGCTGAATGATGAAGCCACGCATTCCAGCGTAGCAACATGCAACACTGTTATGTGTACATGTATTTGTATAAAAATTCAGTATAATATAATAAATATTGCATGTAGTTGCGTTTAACATTTAAAATTTTCACCTTTCGAAAACCATTGTCAACCTCGGCTGCGCCTCGATTGACAATGGTTTTCTTGTGGTGCATTCAACTATATGCAATATTTATATAAGAGTAATTTCAAAGTTATTTGTTACCTGTTCATTTTCTCCCACTTTATAACAAAGATAAAATAACCCGGGACCAAGTTAACGGTTATAATAGACGTTCCAGGTTACAATAGCCAGAGTACTGGCGTATATGTAATTTTAATTTCACAGGTGTATTTCTAGTGACAAGACTTTCTCTAGGATACCAACAATTTTGACCTTGACCTTGGAGTTTGAACTATTAAAAAAAAACCCTATAATTTAACCTTGGCCATAACTTTTGACATTTGATGCTAGGGCTTTTATATTTCACATGTATATTTCATGTGACGGGTCCTTTCCCTGGGTATCATTGATTTTGACCCTTTGAGTTTGACCCACTTTTTAAAAACTATAACCTTGGCCATATATAACTTTTGAACGGTTGGTTCTTGGGCTTTCATATTTCACAGGTATTTTCATTGATACAGCTCCTTTTTTGGAAAACAACATTTTTGATCTCTTGACCTTGAGCTTAGAGTTTAACTTGCACTTCAGAAACTTTACCCTTCACAAAAGACTGCCGTGCGGGAGCATCAGTGTTTCACAAACGCATTTTGTTTTTTATTACGACTCACTTTATACCTAATGTGTTTACGTTAAAGCGTTTGAACTTTTTTTAACTATTAATCTAAAACAATTCCAGTATTTAATGTGAGTATGTAACCCTGTCTTTGACACATAATCTTTCAATTTTAGCCTTAAAAATATATTATTATCAATTGCTTTAGACATATATCTTATTGCATTTCAACAATAACAAACAATGCATAATAATACACAATGGCATTGTATGGTAGTTTTTATAGATGACTCAACCGTAATATATAATTATATCATGGAGAATTACCATATCATATAAGAAAAAAACTTTTTCTCAACTTAAAGGCATAATGGATATATGTCCCAAAATTACAGAGATCATGGACCTTGTGAGCACTTAATAATTGTACAAATTTGAAAAAAAGACGTCTTCTGTCAGTAATACTTCTCGACATATTTTTATAGAAGCTTTTCAAAATGCAGGCAATTTAAAACAAAATGGTATTCATCCTCTACTTCACCACTGCCCCCTCCCAGTTAAAGTTTTCGTTCGTACATTATAACAACTCTCATTTCATCTTCAACACACACCCCCCCCCCCTGAAATATTTTTAGATCCACGCATGTTCACTTGAACACATTCTACACATTCCACTCTCCTTAAGTATTTTATTATGACGTCCTGTCTCATTTTCAAGATTACAAGATGAAAGCCTAATTCGTCTAACTTAAATGGAGCTGTGCAGTTTTAAACTGACGAAAATTACACGCCGCATTTTAGTTTCATGGGGGGAGGGGGATATTTTCCATTTTCCACTGCATTCTATAGCGGAAAACATGTTCTAACAGAATTACAGAATAATCTCTTCTTCTTCCCAAATAATTATTGTTTTGAAACTTCGTTTATTTATATAATATATCATTCAGATATGCCTTTTGAAAACTGAGTTCTGAATACATGGTATATAAATCTCGGCGTTCGACATTTTAGCGGGGAAAAATGGACGTTTTAACGAACAATGTGACATTTAAGTGGAAATTAAAATACATACTTACATTCAACAAATTGTTAAGTAAAATATAATTATATCTATGCCTCTTCCGTTAGCCAGTCGGGCTAAGTTTTCTGCCCCCTGTTGGGGGGGGGGGGGGGTAGGATTTTGCGCAGGCTTAACAATACTATTAATTTCTCAGGATTGTAAAATACAAATCTGTATCTGTATTACATTTCCTCTTCAGAATTATTATTACAAATGCTGATAAGTTGCACTTACCTGTATAAATAAAAATGAGCTGAGTTTTATTCAATAGTTTTTAGCCGTGACCTTGAAACCTTTGCTAGAATCGGGATCTTAGAAATTTTAAAGTTCGTCATATTTTGCTGGCATTACATTGACTGTTTAAAAAATAAATTTTATCCGAGAAAAAAAATCCACAAAATTTTTTACTGAATTATTACAGGAAATTGCTTTTCTTCATATTAAATACTTTATAAATTTTCCGCTGAAATTAATGTTTATTCACACCTTTGCAAGTCCGTCGCCCACACATCTCCTATTATGTTCATTCACGTAATGTGATTTAATTATATAGTTGGTTTTACAAAAACGCAATGGGTGTTTGAAAAAATATATATAAAGATATCAAAATATTATCCAGTAATTTTTTTAATCGTAAATATAATTCATCTACATGTATTAGCATTACCAGCTGATCGGGGTGCCCTTTGCCTAAAACTCATTTAAAATTGCGGAAGTGACATACAGCGATTCGCATGAATGCACATTGTATCGATAGAAGGGAGTCATAAAACAACATGAAGGGGTATATCAATGTAAACAAGTTTCACACCTTCGTTCTTTTGTTTACAAAGAAACAACATAATTACGTGTAATTCCATGGATTATAGTATTGGTACATGTATTAAGACCGTATATTGGGACTTCTTCTAAATCGATATACGTGTAAATCCTGCTGCATCGTATAACCCGTTAAGAGAAAGAAAAAATCAAAATTATTTGTAAATATTAATTATAAATAAAGTTTTTAAAAGGGTGCTTGGATGCCCGGAACGTTTATTATGGCCGGAACCAAACTTACGCGGGCCGGAACGTTTATTATAGCCCGGAACCAATATTATAGGTATTTAGCGTTCCGGCCGGAACGCTAAGTTACCCGGAACGTAAATTATGCGACACCCCCATAATGTAGATTTCTTCTACATGTACAATGTTGGATCTCAGCCAATCAGAGAGAGAGAGAGAGAGAGAGAGAGAGAGAGAGAGAGAGAGAGAGAGAGAGAGAGGAATAATTCAATTATATAATAGGCCTAATATAAATATATTAATCATGTTAATTTTCATATTCAGTTACATCAGTTTGCCCAAGTTTGGAGGGTTTGAAGCATTGGCTTAGAAAACTGCAGATTAGAAAATAATCAGCTAAACTATGTTAATATACCAGAAGATTATTATTTTTATGTAAATAAAATACAATCAATTTCCTGTGTTTTGTTAGCTTGATGCTATAAATATCAGTATATGGATTCCTTTTAATTTTATCATGTTTATCATTGTTTATTGATTAATTAGACTAAATGGCCTTTAAGAAAAAAAAATGTGTAGAAAAGTTTCAAATATAAAAAATAAAGATGATTCATTTGAATTATATACTAGTATATCTTTATCAGACCTTGAAGGGGCTGTCAAACATCGTCTCGAAGTATTCTGACAGAGCGGCCAGAACAACTTTATGACAGGGAAATTTCACAACCTTTGGCACACCCTTTGACACATCTTCTGTCAAGAGCACAACGTCACAGAACTTTTCACTTCCCCTCATCTTCTGAAGGCCATCGGCAAAGTCGTCATTGTACGACATTATTTGATAATTTTAGTATTTACAAAGTCCAGATAAAACGAAAGTACACAAAAATGCTGTTGCGATTTGAAAACGAAAGTAGTTTTACAAGTTTGGAAAGTTATAAAGAATTATAGAATAACTATGTGGTATTATTTTAGAAAATATTACAAAGTAGTCATATCTTTATATTTTTATACGAGCTTGACAGATACGATATAATTTAATGTATGAAACTAATATAGGAACGACTTGACAATAATTTAATGGCGGCAATTCTGAATTGTGCCAGGCTAAGTTCATGAAATTGAAAGAAAAATAGTGGCGTATGTGTTTAATTTGGAGAAACATACGGATTAACGAAGAAGCAAAGATCTATGTTATATATCGTCTTATTTATTACACCAGAATCATATCTCTGATAACTCGAAATTTAATAAATACTAACTTGTTTAAACTTACTGCCAAGAACTGTCTTGTTTGACAATGACGTGGGTGTAATCCTGAGAAACAACAGCTGTCTGGTAAGAAAACTTGACATAAGATAATTTTTCTCATTGTTTTGCTGTATTTTGTACAAAACTGAGATTGATAATTGCTTTATTTTCTAAGGAGTACTTAAGGTATTTCGAATTTTCTCTTCAATGTGTTGTTTTTTCAGCAGTTCAGGTTTTCTGAAGCAGTGCTTTTGAAATTAGTCAAAAGTGATTATCTATAGCCTAATTGTTTAATTCACCAGGATTGAAAACTCGTCTTTAATTCTAAGGTTAAACTGAAAGTTATTTTTTTTATAACCGTGATGACTGAAAATTGTGATGAATCAGACGTGAATAAATAACTCAACTGACACTTAACAGTCTAGACGAACTCTAAAAACGGCGTGAACTCCGAAAATGAAGTCTTTGGCTCCATCATGCATTGCGGCAAAATGGCCTCCGATGTAAACAAAAGATGGATTGTCGTTCGCTTTCTCCAAATATACGGCTGCATAATGGCTGTATTTAGTGCATTGTGACTTTATTTTAATTTTTGTTGAATGGATAATTATATTTATTAAATTATTTTGTGGACATTGACTTATTTATTGCTTCAAACTCTTGCATAGTAGTAAATTGGATATACGACATCGAATTCAATACTGCTGGTTAGAATTATTTTCTTATTTGATTTATTGTCACCTTGATTTAAATTTTATGTTGTTCATACAATATAGGTGCTTTTATTTGTTTTTGAAGACACCCAGCTTGTATTTATTTTAATTAGAAAATGCGTATTTTTCACCATGGAGCAGATATATTCACAGGTTCATTTTTAGAAGACATGTTGTGACATAATTTCTAGAAGAATGGTTTTTAAAGATTTCATATTGATAGATAATAGTTTTAAAAATGTTTTAATAATAATATCTGTTCGTATGTGATAAAAAATCAGTAAATAACGACGGTAAGAACTTACGTGTTCAATTCTGATGCCGTACACAAATAAAAATACCGGAATGCTAATTTATGTGTAAAATTTAGTCAAGTTTTTAAAGTTACAATATATATTGTCCCATTTTGCATATATATCCCTTTTATTATGCATATTTACTTCTCAAACGTATCATTTTCTCTGTAATTGACCTGACTTCAAACGTCAACTTTGAAAGTAAATATCTCCTTTTTTGCAAATAAAATCAAAAATCTGACAAATACGATCTCTTCCGAAGTCTTTTATTTAGCATTTCTGAGTACTGGTATGATTGCCATACTTTCCAAAACTTTGCACAGACAGTTTTTGTAGACCCATCATTTTTGCCGAAAAATCGCCATTTTTTGTGCGTGTGCGCATGCGCGGACTCTTTTTTCGGAGTCTTTTTCAGTCTCAATTTCTTACTTCCGGAAACGCCGTTTTTGGAGTTCGTCTAGACTGCTTAATAGAGTTCACTTTTATTCACGAGTGAAATTGAATTTTGAGTATTTGCAGTTCTCTAAGAAATGTATTATAATCTTAACCTGTAAAAAAAAAAGCAAATTTGGTTAATGAAATGAAGAACTTAACTTAAAAAAAAAAATAGAGGAGTTAGACCTTGAGCTGAAACATCAGATATCATGCAGCTAAAGCAGTTTTCATTTTATAAGAGATAAACTTGATTTGAATACATGTTAATCTGGATTTTTTATTTTCCTTGTTTTATTTAATTTTATGCAATTTTGATTTATCATTTGCCGTAAAAAGAATATCATTTTTATGACAGGAATCCATAAAGAGAGAATAAAGAAACCATGGTGATTAGACATGGCCAATAACCCTTTATTTTCCTGCATTACGGGTAAAACAGGCAAGCGCTTTACTTATAACCTGGAATCAAGTAGAGACAGTCCTTTGCCTGGTAGTTATAGGTAATGTGTATAAAAAAAATTCTACAGGCCATGATTATAACTCTCCAATAAATCACAAGCGTCATTAGGGTTGGACAACCTTCGCAATATCGAAATGTTTGAAATATAAAAGCCTCTGTGGTTAGTCTGCGACGTCCACTTTAATGAGTACTTTAAATATTTCTTCAAACTCGATGTAACATAAATTTTGATTTAAAGTATACATGTACAGGTTTATTTTCTCTGATTTGAACATGTTGCGTGTAGAACTTTTTCATTCCGTTTCTTACGGTGTAGCAGAGAAGTGATGTAAGCCTTACCTATTGATTGCCTATTCATTGTAGAAAGCGCTGTTTTCACAGACTGGATCCTGTGACCTTTGCCCCAGTTTTTCAATGGTAGCACTTGCTCTGAAGAGTAATGCACAGAATCTGATATGTTACTTATGCCCATCAGCACATGTGATATTGGCACATACAAAAATTCCAAACTATTTAGGAAATTTTAAAATGCAACTATTTTTCAGCAGTTTTATCTAGTTTTAATAACATTTGGTACATGTTTAGGAAACAAGATCAAAAAAGTAAAATGTAGATAAATTATTCTTTAATTGTCCAAGTCAAAATGAAAAGTGAAAAATCATTAGAGCCACAATCTTGTCAGAGACTTCTGGTTTGAAATGTGTAGTCTGTTATTGTAGCTTTATTACTTAATGTCTTCTTAATGTCACAAACATTTGAAAATGTGATATGGCATAGCTATAATCTTCATTTCAGTGAGCAAATTACTGTAGGCATAATATTTGATCAAAAAGTAAAGTTCTGAGTAGAGTTTAAAAAAGCTAGATATAATACAAATATAATACAACTTAAAAATGGTCATTCTAGTTGAATTATTTTGAAAATACTATTTTGTAACATTATTGAAATAAATTTTATTGGTCAATGGGTCGAGCGTACTTTACATTAAAAACAAGGAAAAACACCACCTAGACTTATCAACAATTAAAATACTGCTTTTAGTTTTATTAGACCTGGGCAGTTTATTTTCTACTTTATTTACAGATTGACTGAAGTTAATGCCAAAGTCAGCTGTAGGTCTCTGCAACTGAGTTAGGTAATAATTTCACTGTCACGATAGTCTGAAACACTAATTTAGCTGCTAATAGGATAAAGTACACATATATGAATACAATCCATTTTTAATTTAAGATAATTCATTCCTCAGATCCAGAAAATCAGCTGTTAAGTACATGTAATTGAAAATACATTACTTATAAAAATGTCACTGAATTCACGAAGTTATGTGAATATATACTCATGTTATCTCTTCAAAAGTTCATCATAATATTTAATCATATTATATAGGGAAAATTATGAAATCTCAAATATATTTTCAGGAAACATGAATAAAAGCACAAATTATGCATTTTCTAATTGAAAATTGATCAACAAAACTAGTATATTTTAGGTTAAAAACTATACAGGTGTAGGTATCCTGGAGAAAAAAAAATGTATGTTTTTATACCTGTGCAGCATTTTAGTTCTTCTGTCAACTTCAGTATTGTTATATAGTGCATATTATTATCCTTCAGAATTATACAGTCAATCGGATTGGTTTAGAGCATGTCATGTGCGGGGAGACAATTTGTGATTTCTCCCTCATGTGCGGGGTGACAACTCTTTTGTCTCCCTTCAAATGACAATGAAAAAGCCCAAGTGAGCGTGCAGGGTGACAATTGTGCTGTCTCATTTTAGATGAGAATAAAATGTCGTAAACTATATAATTGATATATATGCAGGATTTGTGAACAATGAATTCTAATTGTGACAACAAAGTTGTCTATTGACATATTTTAAAAGTATGAAATTATATATATAGCAGTGGGTAGGAGAAAAGAGGAGGATTGAATTATCTTCTACTCTTATTTTATCAAATTTAGGTTCTTTAGGGTAATAAAACTATTATGGACTGTTTAGAAGGGAGACATCACAAATTATCAGTTCCGAGTAGGGTTGTCACCCTTGGATGACAACTCTACTCGGACTTGATATTTAGTGATGTCTTCCTTCTAAACAGTCCATAATTGTATATTGTAAAAAACATTTGATATGATTGCAAGATAACACAGATCACTTCCAATTTTATTTCATGCTAAAAAACATTAATATTTAAGGCAAGATAAGTCTGATTAAGAGAAACCAGATTTCTCTAAAAATGTAATTTTTGGTACTTTATTGTGGTGCAAATGTCTTCTTTGTACAAGACCATTTCTTAGACATCAAAGAACCTTGATTCATATTAAGATGCACGACATGAAAATTGTTGCATGAAAAAATTTCAATTTAAGCATCATTCTGAGATTTTGATAAAATAATAATTTCAAGAACTTTTGTTCGTGACTGAGGAGCAGATATCCTTTAATGTTTTAAACAGTCCTTAGCAAGTTCTACAGAATGCATTCATAAAATTTATTGTTTAAAAACTACCTTAAATTTTGCACTGAAAAAGACAAAAAAAGGATTAAATCTCTTTATTTCTATGACTGAGTGTTACATAAGCCCAATATCCTGTATCTTTATACGTACTGAAATTGAGTCAAATTAAACAACTTCTTGAGTCTCCTTCGAAACAAGTCATCCTCTTGAAAAAAAAAAAGAAATGGACTACATGTAACTGTTAATGTTCATGTGATGTCAATTACGACAACCAGGTTTGTTTTCATTGTTTGATTATTACCGATAGGATATTTTTCAATCTGAATCTGATTTGAATGTGTAATCAACCGTGGCTTTATTCTTAGGTCATTTCATTTTAGACCCCTTCAGTCCAGCAATGTAAACATGCAAGGCTCTAACAATCAGTCTCCGAGAGCAAAGAGAAGAAAGACCGAGGAAAAGGAGGAGGAGGAAGAGGAGAAATGGGATGACGATTTTATGTTGACACAGGTCTGTTTATATAAAACCCCTAGTTGATAGTACGTGTGTTCAGGCTTCGGGGCCATAAAACTTAATCAAGCTCACTTTTGATCTCAGTCTCACATTTACCAAAGGAATTAATAGTGGAAAAGTGAGACTGAGATCAAAAGTGAGCTCGTCTAAGTTTTATGGCCCCGGGACCAGATCAGGGCTGTATTTGTAACAACTACATAGCACTACATAGAGTGATGATCTAGAGTATTCAGTATGCTAACCTAATCACTACATAGGAATAACAAGTGTAAATTCATACAGTGCATTCAAAACTCCCTGCAGATATCTTGCATAGCAGCTAGTCTAGCTGCTATGATCTTGAACATAGCTCTGATGTACATGTCATTCTAGAACTATGTAGTGAAGGTATGATAAAGGTCCTGTTATTTTAGCTGTTAATTGATCATTCCTTGGAACTGGAGGTCCTTGTTAAAGTGAAAAGTTCAAGGTATATGCACTTTTTCCTCTTTCTCTACATGATGTCCGAAATTGTACACTGGTTTGAAAAAAAAAGCTATTGTTTTCTGAATACTGTAGATTGGAAAATAACATGATGTTATCAATTTCTTTATGTTCACTATCATTTTTCCATGAAATGAAACCCATAGTAATAAAAGATTATCAGATCACACAATAAAGAATCCGTCACAAGGCACACCCCTATAGCATGAAATTAAAACCACAACTATTGGTATGTACCCTTGTGACAAATTGTGAAATTTTAGCAACCTTGAATTAAAACAACTTACATGTACATTCATTTGCCAATTGATTCACCCTTAATAAGACATTCCAGTTACAAATCAAACTAGATGTAGGTCACTTTGTGAATGTGTGAGATGTAAGCATTGTTTTGTATCAAATATTTGGCTTACTTACCTAATTTGTGTGAATTTGTAAAAAATTAAAAGATTCCATTTGTTGCTTGTCACAGTATTTTTTTAAAATTACCATGGACAATGAATTTGTGACCTAGAAATTATTTTAGGGGTTGCTGAAAAAAAAAAATACTGTAAACATGGTTATATTGAAGGATTGAAAGTTTGACAATATCACATTTTTAGAAATTTTGTGAGTGGAAACATTGGTGGTCTACAAGTATTTAACATTGGTCTTGAATTGAGATGAGTATTGGTACAAAAAAAAAATGTACTGTAGTATATCGGTATTTTAACTAGTGTATTATGATATATATATATATTGATATGTAACACTTTTCATTTTTTGTTCCAAATTTTTTTTTAAAAAGAACATTATCTCATCAGTTATTAATGTAATATTGTTAATTAGGAATACATGTAATTCTTCAATCAACAGAAATAGGGATTTAATGGGATCCATACAACTATAATGCAAAATTCTATGTCTTAGAAAAAACATGTGTATTACATTTTGTAAACCACTAATATGATGCAAATTCTAATTTGTAATCCATGTCGAAAAAAATGGTATTCTGGAGTGCTGTACCGCTAACCAACTTGAGCAAAACATTTTGTGATAAACCAGCTAGTATACCATTACACCCCTACTCTTGAACAGGAATTAGAAAGTTGATAAATGGGCAATTTGACATTTATTAGTCATTGGTCAATTTTTTCAATGTTTCCACATTGTCAAAGTATCCACGTTTAGTATATACACTACAAAAAGGATGTCAGGTACCTTATGACCTTTGATATGACCTTTAACTTTTTTTTTTATCCCTTTATCTTTTTAATCTTAAAGAGGCAAGGCTTTTGATACATTTTGCAGCTTTAATGATTGTCAGAAAATGTCAACTAACCAGGATAGTGACTTTTGACCTACTGTAAAAAAGAAAAATTAACGATTAATTACATGTAGATTTGCCTGAAAATGGTACAGATTTTTTCTGTCATAGATCAGTTAAAAAGTTAATGAAACTATTTTGCTGGTATTTTTGGAAGGGGAAAGAAATTATCAATGATGGAAAGCTGGTTTACAGAATAAAAGATTATCTCATAATTAAGGTTTTCTATGTTAATCTAGCAACCTGTACAGATTGCACAAAATTCAAAGAGCTAGGTTCGTTTTATCCATAAAATGGCCCTTTCCATATAGACCAACTTACTGACAAAGTCCAAATGTCCCATTTCAAACATCAATATAAAGTAGAGACTTATTGCTTTCATTTCCTATCAAAAAGTTTCCTCTGAGAGTCTAGGTATTGAAAAACAGGCTTTGTGAAATTGCAGTGTTCTTAAATTTTGAAGAAAATGGGCGTATTTGAGTACTTTTAGCAAAGAATTAAAATATGAGCCCAACCTTCAATCCAAAAAGTAAAACATTGATTATAATCTGATGAAAGAGTTCTTTCATTATATGATTAAACATTTAAGATCAGAGGTTGGGGTCTATGCAAAATATTGAAAAACAGCGTAAATTTTTGGCCATTTTTAAAGAAATTTTCAGGATTTTAGGATGATGCAATTCATGACGTCATAATACATTTACTAGCAAGAAAATTATGTCATTTTTAATAGATATGCAGTCATCAAGGATCTAAGTGAAATTTATTGTACTTTCAACTAAAACTGAGCTGTTTTGATATTTCAGAAAATTTACAGGGCCAAAAAAGACCCTTAGTGAAACTTGTTCTTTGGATTGAACAAGTGACAATGATGAAACTGAACTGGAATTCTGGTTAATTTTTTTTTTTAAGGAAAACATTGCCGAGTTAGATGAAATGGCCAGGGCAGCCATCACCGGGCAGACAAAACACCGTGGGACAGATCCTGGCCCCTCAACCACCCCTTTGTCTCGGCAAACATTTCCCAAGGCTCCTTCTGCTCCAACGTTCATGCACAAGACTTCCACCCCTTCAGGCAGAGTGACGTTTAAGCCCCCAATGGGTCCCGGTGTGTCAAACATTTCACTTCCTCATCATTCCGATTCCAGCTCCTCTAAGAATACTAACTCCTCCAGAAATTCTAGCACCACACCATATCCTGGTTCCCTTTCTTCGGGCAGAAGGTCCACCAGTTTATCTTCGCATGATAACTCTTCGAAATCTGGTATACACAGAGAATTATTACTAAACTAAATTTATTTGGCACAGCATGTAATACTAAGCAGATTGCACCACAATTAATTATTAACAATGATTGACACTTTTCTTCTTGAAATTGTATTTCTGTAAACATGGTTATATTGAAGGGTTGAAAGTTTGACAATTTCAATATTTTTAGAAATATGGCAAGTGAAAACTTTGACGATCTGAAAGTATTTGTGATTGCTCTTTAATAAGAATGTGAAAATTGACAAGTGGAAACTTTGACGAATTTTAGTCATTTGTCAATTTTGTCAGTGTTTCCAAGTTGTCAAAGTTTCCACTTTTATTTCTTACTAAATTCTGCATGTATACGTGGAAATGATGTACATGCAACAAACAAATTCAAATGTAAATGAATCCAGCATTCATATAAATTTAAAACATATTTCTATTTAGCTGGATCAGTGGAGATTCCTTTCCAGCCCCCAAACAGGAAACCAAATCTGTCCTCCAGTAGTAGCTCCTCAGTGTCCTCAGAGAGCCTAGGAATGAAGAGTCCTATATCTGAGGGCATTAGAGAGGAGCTGGAAAACTACAAACAGCAATGTGATCTCCTTAAAGTTGAGGTATAAATTTTTCTTTGTTTTTGTAGTCTTCTGTAGGTAGTCTATTTTCTCAAAAAAATCTAGTTTAAACATTAAAAAATAAAGTGTGTTAAAATACACATGAACTTTAATATTTTTAAAATTAACCAAAAAAAAAAAAATGACAGAGCAGGTGCTTTGAATGAATGTTTTAAGTTGCTGAGGTATTCCTTCAGATGGAATCCATAAAACAAGAACTGTATGTTAAGGAGGGAGAAAACAAAATTCTTAGAGAGAAACTCGAAACAAAAGAAGCAGAACTCAGTGCAAGTAAACAACAAAAACTCAAGCTCACTGAGCAACAAATGAAGGAACAATCACAGAGAGAGAGGCAGCTCAAGGCCGAGATACAGAGTCTCAACACTCAACTGCAGTTCAAAGAGCGAGACTTGGCTGAGCTAAGGGAGAAATGTCGAGATTTAGAGACTTCTGTGTCTGCTGCAGGAGATTCACAGATTCCGTCAACTTCCTCGGCACACCATAGTCCAAGGGTCAGAAAAGTTGTGGTGTCGCCGAAGGGAAAACGGAGCGGGTTCCCGAGTACAAAGTCTTTTTTAGTGGAGGAGGGATCTCAGCTTGTTCAACCTGCACAAAGTAAAAAGGATGATGTGGAGATGAAAGATGCTGGTATGCCTGTATTTTGACAGTACATGCCATTGTATTAAAGACAATTTTGTAATTGTAAGATGAATATTTCAGGTGCAGGTCTTTTGGGGGAAAGTTGTTACAGAATAAAAATTAAAATTAAAATTTTTTTTGATAATTTTTAATATCATGTGCATGTACCAAAAATTTTTTATTATCTTATTTTGAGTAAAAATTCATAAATTTTTTTTAATTTCAAATATGACTTAATTTTCATAATCATAAATTGATTTAAAAATTTTTTTTTCCAGCAATAACTGCTGATATCAAGGAGGAAACAGAGAAGAAGGGCAGAAATAGAAGATTTCAACTTAAAGTGGAACCATCAAAAGGTTAAAAAAAATTTCTCTTAAACAGTTGGAAAAGAAATTGTAAGATGTGGGGGACATAAATAAGATGTCAAAAGAGACAGGTTGATCAGAGATAATCTAAATGAAGGGAATGACTTTTAACAATGAGACTACGTATATAGAAAATAATACATACTCTTTTCCATATTACATTCTATATCAGCCCGAGACACCACTATCAGCCAGAGGGCAGTAGGTTTTGAAAACTTTAAATTTTTCACCATTTTCCCGATTTTTTTTGCTGTGCTTCGTCATAATGAGCTGATTTTTGGTATGTGTCTTTATGTTGATGACTTATAGATCAAGTTTGAATTTAGGTCATTTGACACACATTGCCAAAAGTTACTGTCCTTTAGGCATTTAAATTTCTCTTTCTCAATAGTTTAAGAGAAGTTTACATTTATATGAAAGAGTATTTGTGTCTTTTTTTTCTGCACATAAATACAAACAGAACGTATCAGGTTTGATGTACATGTGTCTTCCATTAAACTTAATGGAAATGTTAAAACAGTTAGATGAAGCTCTTTACAAAGTTAAAGAAAAGGTCATTATGAAATGTTCCTTGAATACAAGTTATGTGTAGTGATCATGGTGATAATGATATAACATAATTCAGTACATACTGTTATTATTTTCTATAACAGTAAAATAAACAATTTTCACGTACATACTGTAAACATACTTTTTTTTCCCACGTGGTCATAATTCCGAAGAATCACAATTTATGTTCAATCCACAGGGTAGAAAATTGCACAAATTTCTTGGAATGCAGTTGTATATCTTAAATGCAATTGATGTACGTTGTGACAAATTTCCACCGCATGCTTGTGACTGCGTACATAGCAAAAAAGATTTCATGAAGAAAATTGTACATCTTCAGTATTATGATTGTGTAATATATCCAACTTGAGTGTGATTTCGTGTATAACTCCTACAAAGAGATACAAAAATCAACTGTTTCCTAAAATTCCTAACTCTTTGTTTCCTTATTCAACTATTTACAGGCACTGTTACTGGTAACCACTTCCTGTCTAAGCTCTCTGAGGTGAGTTTACAAGGATTACCCGGTCCAGGGAGCATTCCAGACAGAGGGCTAATGGGATTACTCCAGATGAATCCTCCATCCATGGATCTGCAGTCCTTCCTGTTTGACAGGGACAGCACTAAACTGCTCTCACCAATTCCAACCAAAAGGTCTGTGCCTCTCAAAATGTCTGTGCTTCTGTTAGTCCTAACAAAGAGGTCAGTGCTTCTATTATTTCATTTAGTATACCTTATTTTATATTTGCTATCTTCGTGGTAGAACAAAAGTGAAGGTCTGTGCCCCTGTCAATCTCAGCCAAAAAGTATATGCCTCCCGACTATCCCAACCAAATGGTCTGCCCCTGTCAATGCCAACCAAATGTCTGCCCCTGGAAATGCCAATTGCAACCAAATGGACTGCCCCTGTCAATGCCAACCAAATGGTCTGCCCCTGTCAATGCCAACCAAATGGTCTGCCCCTGTTAATGCCAATTGCAACCAAATGGACTGCCCCTGTTAATGCCAACCAAATGGTCTGCCCTTGTCAATGCCAACAAAAATGCCCTTCTCCGTGTCTATCCAAACCATAAGGTCTATTCCCCCATCAATTCCAGGTAAAGTTTTTGTACATCTCATCATTCCCAACCAAAAGGTATGTGCTTTTGTCAATCCCAACCAAAATGCCCTTGTTATCAAACTGACAGCATAATTTGATTAATAGTATTTAATGCAAATTCATCTTGAATTTACATGTTTCAGCAGTCAGAATGTATAAAATCTTTAATTCTATTGAATGACCTCATCAATACCTTATACAGATAAAAATCACAGTTATTTTCTCATAATCTTAACAGAGTCTGTGTTCATGCTCAGAGCTTCTCTGTATTGTCAATTTATTTATTGAAGCTGTTTCCAATATAGTGTTAATTTCACACTTTTGTTCTACCATTAAGATAGCAAATATAAAGTTAAGTATACTACATGTACTAGTAAACGAAATAAAAAGCTTTATACATTATTTGCAGCACTTTGAGTAAAGATTTACTGTCCATATAAAGTAGAATATTTTTGGTATCTTATATATTAATATGTTTTTTTTATGTTTCATATTCATATCATAGGACAGATCCATTTTTTTTCCTTTTCCTGAGAAGGATGGGGTGTATATTATATGTGACTTTTGCTTTTTTAGCTCACCTGAGCCAAAAGCTCAAGTGAGCTTTTCTGATCCAAATTTGTCTGTTGTCTGTCAGCGGCGGTGGCGTTGTCGTTGTAAACTTTTCACAATTTCATCTTCTTCTCCAGAACTACTGGGCCAATTTCAACCAAACTTGGCACAGAGTATCCTTGGGTGAAGGGGATTCAAGTTTGTTCAAATGAAGGGCCACACCTTCTTCCAAGGGGAGATAATCATGAATTCATGAAAAATGAATGGCATCATTTAAAAATCTTCTTCTCAAGAACCACTGTGCTTGAAAATATGAAACTTATATGGAAGCATCCTCAGATAGTGTAGATTCAAGTTTGTTCAAATCATGACCCCCGGGGTAGGGTGGGGCCACAATGAGCGATCAAAGTTTTACATAGGAATATATAGGAAAACTCTTTAAAAATCTTCTTCTCAAGAACAGCAAAGCCATGATAGGTCATATTTATATGGAAGCATTCTCAGGTAGTTAAGATTCAAGTTTGTTCAAATCATTACCCCTAGGGGTAGGGTGGGGCCACAATGGATGATCAAAGTTTTAAATAGGAATATATAGGAAAACTCTTTAAAAATCTTTTTCTCAAGAACAGCAAAGCCATAATTGGTTAAATTTATATGGAAGCATCCTCAGGTAGTGTAGATTCAGGTTTGTTCCAATCATGACCCCCGGGGGTAGGGTGGAGCCACAATGGGCGATCCAAGTTTTAAATAATAATACATAGGAAAAATCTGTAAAAATCTTCTTCACAAGAACAACAAAGCCATGATTGGTTAAATTTATATGGAAGCATCCTCAAGTAGTGCAGGTTCAAGTTTGTTCCAATCATGACCCCTGGGGGTAAGGTGGGGGCCACAATGGGTGATCAAAGTTTTACATAAAATATGTAGGAAAAATTTGTAAAAATCATCTTTTTCTCAAGAACAGCAAAGCCATGATTGTTTTTTTATGGGTGCATCCTCAGGTAGTGTAGATTCAAATTTGTTTAAATCAGGACCCTAGGGGTAGGGTGGGGCCACTATGGGCGATCAAAGTTTTACATAGGAATACATAGGAAAAAGCAAGCCTTTTAAAATCTTCTTCTGGAAAGCAATAATTAGTCATATTTAAATGCAAGCAACCTCAGGTAATGTAGATTCAAATTTTGTTCAAATCATGACCCCCCAGGAGAATAGAGGGGCCATAACAGGGGATCATAGTTATACAAAGGAATATAAATGATATATCAATAAAAATTGTCTTCCTAAGAACAGCATAGCCATTATTTGTCATATTAATTCAAAAGCATCCCTTTGAAGTATAGATTCAAGTTCAAATTAACCCCCCCCCCCCCCCCCTCCTCGAACCACTTTTATATCAAAACTTTTCAAGATTGAACTGATTTCTGCTTTTTGCTTTTTCCTAGCCAGAGTGCTCAGGTGAGCGATGTGGCCCCTGGGCCTCTTGTTCTAAAGAGGGGTTCAACATTTCAGATGGGATTTTTATCATAGATTAGTATATCAATTTAATGATTTGTTCTGCCCATGAGATTGAAAAAAAGTTCAATCTTGAAAATTAATATACATGACATACTCGAATTTTACAGAATGTCTGACAAAAAGCCTGCTATTGACAGACCAAAGCTGAGGCCCATAGTGTCAACAAACAGTTACTCAAGGGCAATGGAAGGCATACACAGCATTCTGAGTGGTAGTAACCAATCACCTCTCATCTCTCTTCTGGATTTGTCTCATGCTAACATATCAAGTGAGCAATCAGCAAGCTCCTTACAACCACAGGGCTTGTCTTCTGAAAGCCAAAGTGCCCTCTTGTTTTTACCCTTACTTAATGACTACCTGTCCAATTACATCGAGATGATGAACTGTTACGTAGAAAGAGGACAGACCCTACTGAGTCCTCAGAGCTCTTCATCGTCTTCATTTGGACCCTCCAGCTCATCAGATAGTACAATGGACTCGCTTAGCAGCTCGTTGAACACACTGTTGCGAGATGGTGCAGCCTATGCTAATAGTTTGGAGTCGCAGGCTCTCAGTGCTCTTACTGTTTTATATAAACTTGTTCTCTATTGTGATGCTGTAAGGGACATTCTGTTGTGTTCTGATGACGTCTTATCAGACTCCAGTGTATCGAGTTTTGAGAAGGTATTGAAAGAATATTCATGAATGACAGTTAGATGAATACCATAAAATAATGTGGAAATTTATGCTAACTATACAAGAAGAAATCCTTTGTGTAAATTATATTCTTCAATTTCCATGCATAACATTTCTGCTACTTTTTTTATATTTAAAAGAAATCAAAAAAATACATCTATATTTAAAGTACCTTCTGTCAAAATTATGAAAAATTTAGTCAAGTCATTTCACTCAGAATATCATTTTGTTATAATAAGTAATATAAAAATGACAAACAAGCTCCTACTCTAACATTATTTTCATTAGAATTTGTAAATTGCCGTGTAGGTGGTGGAAGAGGAGATGGACCAGGATAATCCCCCCTCCTCTCTAAGCTCCATATCCAGTAGTCAAAGCAGCACTAACAGTGTCAGACAGAGTGTGCTGGACTGTCATATGTTAGGCAAGATCATCAGACTGGCCAATCCTGGCAAGGCTTCTAGTGAGGGGGAGGAGCCAAGGGTGAGACATGCATATTGATTTATGTAGATAAGATATTGGGTTATCATCAGATTGACCAATCATCATAGAGTATCTAAGAAGGGGAAGGCAAGGGTGAGATATGTATATTAATTTATGCTGATAAGATATTGAATTACCATTGGACTGGCTAATTTTCATAAGGCATCTTGTGAGGGGGGAAGCTCTCGGGAAAGTGTGGCATACATTGATTTATGCAGAGAAGGTACTGTATATTCTTTTAATAAAAATACACGCAAGAAATAAATTATTATATAAATCTGTGAGAAGCACCACTCACAATATTAAATCACTTGATTTTAATTTTTTAATTGCTTAAATGCATGTAAAACTCATCAACAGTCAACTCGCCATTTATTTTTTCGCATATTTATGAGTCATTTCTCAATTTAAGTACTCGAGTAAACTAAGGAATCTATATAGTATTGCTACATAAAGATCATATGCAGCTTATTTCCTTTTACAGAAATATAATGAATGGGTAGTACACAAGGCATTGAGTATCATCAGGGTTCTAAGTGAGAACTGCAGAGATGACCAGCTAGCCCGGTAAGTGTTTCGTACATATATATATGTTGTCTCAGTAAATAATGATACTGTACAGAATTACAGTCAAACCTTGTTATCTCGAACTCAAAGGGACAGAGAAAAGACTTCGAGATAACGAGGATTCGAGATATCCAGGTTAAAATACTTAAAGAATACATGTAAGTGGTTAGGACATCCAAGTCACTTTGACATATCCATGGTATTCAAGACATCAGTGTTCAAGATACCGAAGTTCAACTGTAACTTGCTGTGGTAGGAATTATCTTGCAATGGTAGTTTCTACTGTTTCTTGCTATAGGTGAATTCAAGGAAGAGTAAATAAATGGTATATTGGTCACTATATGCAGGTTGAAGAGTTTATATTTACACAAATTCAAAAACCAGCTAATAGAAGTCCAGATAAAAAAATTAAGTGAAATTAAACATCTGCTAATTTGATAACCCTGCACAATAAAAGTATGTACTTGTCAACTTGACAAGCTGACCAGAAAGAATAATTTCTTCATAATTTGTAAATGTCTAAAAAGTTGAACGTAAAATCTTGCTGACACATCCAGGACTGTATTTTATGTCCTTAAATCAAAATTGAAATTAAAAATCAAATGTTTTTCCATATACTTCAAATTCCTTCCTGTCATTTGGAAATATGTGATCTTTTTGTTTCATATGGACATTTAATTTTTTTCAGCATACTTCCAGTCATTGGAAAAGGTGTGCTCTCTAATTGTTTGAAATGTTCATCTACCCCAGCTGTTGTCTTGGGAGGGCTAGACACCATGTGTTCATTAAATAAGCATGAGAAAGCTGTTTTGATGGCTTGTTCCTGTCCAAGTAAGTTATTTTTCCACTGGAGAAGAAGGATTCATTAATTGAGAGTAGAGTATGTCAAGTATGGTGGACTGAAAAAAAATATTGGGTATTCGACAAATATAAAATTTAATTGCTTTCTTTGGTCATGTTGATGATGCAGTTTTAAAATTTCTTCGCCTGTAAAATTAGTGTATCAAGAAAAAAAAGAGAAGACATACATATATAAAAGAATGTCTACTTTATTTTGGTAGATCAATGTGTTCTTTTGCCACTATATCAGCTGTGCTCTTCACCAGTAGCCTTGTTTTCAGATGAGATCTTGGTAGAATTTGCAGCAAAGGTAAATATATTCCACACATAAGAAAGAAGGACCCTATGCTAAGGGAGATAAATGTACAATTGTTATGCTTCATTGATACTCTGATAAGGGAGTTAACTCTCAGTGGCATTAAATTTAAATGACTATTACCCCATTTTAAAAATGTCAAGTTAAAAGGCCACTGTCAAATTTTGCCCCGCAAGGTAAGCTGAAATTGTATGCATTTTAGTTACAAAAAAGATTTGTATTAACCCTGTATTGTATTAAAAATTGACAATATTGCAAAAAAAAATTGCTTTTAATGAGTAGAGGGTCATTCTTTTCGAAAACTTTTGAACTCAACATAATTTTCTTGCCTTCATTTTTTTCCCAGACTTTAAGATGCCTTTCCAGTGTTGGGAGTCATAATAAAGAAGGAATGAATCTTCTGTTGGATACACAATGTAAATCTCAGGTTGGAATTTTAAGACTTCAGATGATAATGAGCTTTAAAGCATTGAAAGTTTATCCCCCCCCCCCCCCCCAAAAAAAAAAAGCTGTATGTATTAACAAGAATTTCAGACATTTTTTTGAGTCCTATAGTTATACCCCCTGTAAACAATGTTTGGGGGGGGGGTTATTGGAATCAGCATGTCTGTGTCTGTAGATGTGACTTTGTAAGGACCTGTTCTTAGAGACTATTGCATGAATTTGTCTGAAAAGGTTCACTTCTATATAAATAGGGATCTGACCTATAGGGCCGGGCTTGGTTTTTTCTCTACAAAAAGCTTGTCGATTTCCCTTCTGATTAATGACATTAGGCTGAATACATGTAACAATTTGTTTTTCATAAATCTTTATTTCAGTGAGTAGAGGTAGGAGGAACACTTTCATTGATATTCTGAGTTTGTTATCTTCAAATGTAATAGTTGATATTTTTTCTTTACTTCTCATTGTACATAATGGTAATATCCACTGTCTCTGGAATTCTATTCTTCATATCTAGACTATTTATTTTACAACATATTTCCGTGGATATAATAAAAACATGCCATTAATGTGTGCAAATTATATAGGCCTAAATGAAATCCAAGGGAGTACAGTTACTGATATTTGTAGCCCTACTGTTTCAAAACTTAAGATCTTAGAACATTGACTGAAAACAAAAGTACATGTATGTTATTCTAAATATATTAAGCTCAAATAATTCAAGCAATACGTAACATACTACATGTAACCCAGACAAGCACTAGTAGCACAGACTGAATAAAAGCAATGTGATTAAATTCTAAGAAATATATACAATTGAAATTCATCGCAGCTCAATTTTGCTGAAAATACCTGTATCGAGTAACACAGAGTGAGTTATTCTTGTCCTCGGAGAAAGTGTGCTTATACTGAGATTTGTTCCGCCTGACTGACAACTGTACATTGGATAGTTACCATTTGATCTCTCTCTAGTGTTTCTTATATCAAGAATGGAAATGCATAAAGGATAGATAATTGAAGGAAAATAAACAAGTCTATAAAAAATTTAGAATAGTCTTTGGAAAGGCGAAAATCTAAAACTATAAAAGTGTGGCACCAGGTGGATTCGAACCCCCAACTTTAAAAAGAAAGTACCAACGATATAATAGTCAGCTCATATATCAACTGAGCTATTCTGATTATAAAATTGATTGGTATAAATTTGAAGCAGATTGTCAAAATCAAGTTTACTTAGTCATGTAGGTTTATTGTGGATTTCGACCCTAGGGCAGGGGTGCCCCTAAAAAAATCCTATCTTAAATTATTCCTTACATCCCAACCTATCAAAATATCACAATTTTATTTAGGGGCAGGCCTGCCCTGAAGGACTTCTTGGCCAAAATTCATGCAAAAATCAATGCTTTAATGGATAAATTTGTGTTTCGGCCAACTTTGGAGGTTTATTGTAAAGTTGTAAATAATAAATTTTAGTTGTAAAATACAAATTTGAAAAATTTAGACATATATTCGGTAAAAGACCACAAATAAAGATTGATTTTTAAATGTCACTTTTTCCGGGAAATTGTTCTCTCCTATATTTCAATTCTTTTGTAATAGTGAATACATCCTTTGGACACTGATAATTCACAATCTAAAGATGCGCACTTGATATTTTCATCATGATTAGATTATTTTTCATCATTTTACAGGTGTCTTTTTTTTTTTCATTTTTATTGACTTAGTCATATTGGGTTCATGTAGATTTGAAACATAGAATTAAGAAACTGCCAGTTAGTAAATTTGAAGAAAAATGTGAATTGCAGCTTAAAATCTCATCATCTAAACTAAAAAAATTGCCAAGTATTAAAAAAATGGTTTTAGGTAGATAGTCCCTACAAATCTGAGTCATGCAGAAACCTTATTAAAAAGTGTTACATCAAGATTACACTTTTTTTCCATCATATAAAGCTTTGTAATAAATAAAAAAGAAATTGTTTTCAAGCAATGACATTAATATGCATTTTCTATTTTTCTAAAAAAATGCAGACTTAAACAGTGCATCACACAGCAGATAGTGTAAATTCGTTCATTCCTTGGGAGTAATGAGTGAACATGCATCCAGTTAAAGATTAATTGATGAGTTCAGTGTGGGAAGCTGTTAGAGCATTTCTGATATAGCAGGTGTTATCTATATCTCCTGGGAATTGGGCAGAAGAATTAAAAATCTTGTCTCTGTCTTGATTTCAATTGATAGTCTGTCAAAACAACATACATAGTTACTGGATGACTAGCCTTTTATTTTCAAAATTTATTTGGTATAAAGTTATCAAGACTAATTTGATGTTGTATAATATGATTTTTTTTCATATCTCAACAAACAAATTGTAGAGTATCATGTCTCACAAAGATGACAGATAGTTGCAATTATTATTTTTTCAATCTTGTATAAAAAAAAGATTTTCTTTATATCATCCAATCAAAATTTTAGATAAAAGTCCGCATTTTTACTTTAAATGCATTTTGAAGATATCATCCAACACTGTATCTGTATCAATGTCAAAGCACTTAATAAAAAAAAAATATTCCGAATCATAAAAAATCCTTCATCATCTGACCACTGTCCATAGTTCCTACTAAGCCAAACGACTGCCATTGAATGAATGAAACAAAAGAGTACACTCACTGATTTTGCTGTCTAAAGAAAAAAAAACTTTCTCTTTTCTTTTGTCTACTTATTAGATGGTTTCAGGTAGAAAACTATTGGTGCCTGAACTCCTATTGTGTAATTATCGGACTCCTCCAGGTAACTTTTGGACATTTAAATAGCAATGTTTTAAGTAAGATATATGCCGAATACTGTTCTATATGTAAAATTATCAGACTGTTTTCGGCCCTAACGGGCCTCAAACAGTCTGATAATTTTACATATAGAACAGTATTCAGCATATATCCATTACATACATTTAAGGTACTGTAAAACTTGTCTAATCTGGATGCTGTGTATTTCAAAATCTCGTCCATTACAATTAAGTCCTTTTGCAGTAAAATATTCTCTAATCCAGAATGTTGTGTAATACTGCCAATTTCTATGGAACCAGCGGTGTCAAGATTAGACAAGTTTTACTACATATTCAAACCAGCATTACAGTTGTTTTTATTTTCATTTCAGCTGCAGAAATCAACAGTGCTTCTTTTGCACAAGATTTTATTGCAGTATCAATTAAATCAATCTTCTGAAGCCAAAAGAGTTCTTCAGAAGGGGACATTATTCCTACATAATCTCAGCCAAGTTGATGGCCAGTTTGAAGAACATCACTATGTTGTCCAGCATCAGTATGTGGAACTGATTTGTGGTTTAAACACCTTGTTTAAACCTGCAGAGTATGAAAATGAAAGTATGTATATTTCTTTTTTTTTTCTTGGGGGATTTAATGGGGTAGAGTAGGGGGAATGGGGAACAAAAAGAGTTGTAAATTTCAATCTGATGGTGTTTTATTGAAGTTGCTTTAATGCAGACAGTGTGTTCTAAGATATCACCCCTTCTGACCCTATTTCACATGTAATACCATTATGAAATAAATGCTGTATATACATGTATATGAAAAAAAAAATGAAATGAAAATAAAAACGGTTGAAACAAACACAGTTATAATGTATCCACGTTTATAGCAACATTACTTTTATTCCTTGCAGATTAATACATTCTATGAACTCTTTGGTTGTAACATACTCTATTATATCAGATAAAAATTGTTCATCCCAGGCACTTCACTATAAGCATGTTTTTACTGTAATAATTTTTTTTATCATTCTTGACAACTACTGTACTGTTATGAGTGTTGCAATGTTTTTTTTACACCAATTACTAGTTATTCTACATACATAGTCCATTCAAAAAAAATTATTTGTATGCATGTAGGTCATGCATGAATGTAATGTAATAGTTTGTAAAATTTTTGTAATGTTCTGAAATGTAATTTTTAGGATGTGCAATAGTAGAGTTGTGTAATGTTCTGAAATGTAATTTTTAGGATGTACAATACATGTAGCAGAGTTGTGTAATGTTTTGAAACATACTTTTTTAGGGTGTGCAATAGCAGAGTTGTGGTATTTTGGACGGGAGGACTCGGATTCTTCTCAGGATGATGACGATGATGAAATGGAAATCAGCTGATATTTATCCAGAGTAACAAATCACATATTGACCAAATCAAGTGACCTTGTAGTACATAAAATGTCTATTTTTGTATTTGGATTTTATAAATGGCTACATTAGAGTGTTGTGAACATTTGTGCAGAAAAAAAAAATTGTTACTATGTATATAACATTAGGAATATGAATCAACTAAATATCAGTTAAGTTATATTGTATAAAAATGTATTGTGTAGATATATAGAAAAAGGACACAAGTTACACCTTAGCTGTTATTAATGATAGTAAACTTGAAAGTTATGGAATTACTCCTGTTTGTTAAAGAGTCTCTCATTGTTTGTTGAAATAAACAATAATATATTTGTTACGATTTGAATGCTAATTTTAGTGCATAATAATGAAAAGATAACAGAAATATACACTGTATACAAAATGGAACCTAACATATTTAAGTTAACAGCATATGATACAGAAATCTAAGAGAAGTCAGAAATCTAAAAGAAGTCAATAGCATATGATACAGAAACCTTAAAGTAGTCAATAGCATATGATACAGAAATCTAAAAGAAGTCAACAGCATATGATACAGAAATCTAAGAGAAGTCAACAGCATATGATACTAAAATCTAAGAGCAGTCAATAGCATATGATACAGAAATCTTAGAGAAGTCAACAGCATATGATACAGAAATCTAAAAGAAGTCAACAGCATATGATACAGAAATCCAAGAGAAGTCAATGGCATAGGATACAGAAATCTTAGAGAAATCAACAGCATATGATACAAAAATCTAAGAGAAGTCAACAGCATATGATACAGAAATCTAAGAGAAGAAAGAAATCTAAGAGAAGACAATAGCATTTGAAACAGAAATCTAAGGGAAGTCAACAGCATATGATACAAAAATCTTAGAGGAATCAATAGCATATGATACAGAAATCTAAAAGAAGTCAACAGCATATGATACAAAAATCTAGGAGAAGTCAACAGCATATGAAACAGAAATCTAAGAGAAGTCAATAGCATATGATACAGAAATCTTAAAGAAGTCAACAGCATACGATACAGAAATCTAAGAAAAGTCAAAACCATATGAAACAGAAATCTAAGAAAAGTTAATAGGATAGGATAGAGAAATCTTAGAGAAGTCAACAGCATATAATACAGAAATCTAAGAGAAGTCAACAACATATGATACAGAAATCATAGAGAAGTCAGTAGCATATGATACAGAAATCTAAGAGAAGTCAGCAGCAAATGACACAGAAATCAGGAAGTCAATAGTATATGATACACCAGTCTCGGAGGAGAAGTAAACAGTATGCATTACAGAGACATCTGTGAATAGGATACTTGTGGTACTTTTTTGAGAAGATGTTATAAATGTACTTGTCCCAGTTGTTCATAAAAAGAAGAAGTTTCCAAGGATCAGGAGAATACACATAAGGTATCATGAAGTTGTAATAGATTTGTAAATGTGGTGTTCAATCATTGTTGACCCATGCATAATACATTTTAAGAGATAACTAAAGTGATTATCATATTACTACCCTACATATATTTTTCAGTTTTTGACTGAGGAAGATAATTGATGGGGATGACAACAACAATGATGTTGATGAGGATGGGTGGGTTTTGTCCACGGAAACTTTCAGTTTTGATATTGACTATTTTAAGGTATTGTTCAACTACATATTAAAATCATCTTTTGATCTGGTTTCTTACTTTGTATAGAAGAAGATCCTTGCCTCTTTACATACATGTTTAAGAAACACTAACTTTGAATAAATTATATACATTATATTCACTTGATGTATATGTACTGCTACATGTATATATTTTGAATTCTTAGTTGTTTTTTTTTTAATTCTTATCTCTAATTGCTCTTTGAACTTAAATAATATCAATCTAAAAAAATGAATGATGATATTGCCAGCCTTTTCTCACCTCAAATCAATCATAAAGCATCAGCCATTATAGATAAACTTATATGTATATGTACAAATTAACATAAAATTATAAAGAGGTCAAAAGCCAGGTTTATGCTTAATTTTTTTTTTAAAATTACTTCGTACATGCTTTCCTGGCAATCTTAAGGCACAATATACTCTGGTAACAATCATATTAGATTATAAGATGTAAAGAGAACATATACTACCGTATATCCGTTTTTTTTTTCGCGTGTTGCAAATTTTGCGAAAAAGGGGTAGATTTGTACAGTTTTTATTTTGGTAAGATATTTTTTGCGATTTAAAAAAAAAAATCAAAAAAAGGTAACGTTTTTGTGGCACACGATAGCCGATATAATTTGCGCGTGTTTTATTTTTTGCGAATTAAAATGATCGCAAAAAAATGCGAAAATTAGATTCATCGCGAAAAAACCCGGATATACTGTATTTTTTATGTCTTCTTTCCAATGTTATGATTGTTAGTGTTGATTAAACAAAATTCTGTCGGATCTTGATTACAGTGGCACATATGGATAGGATGTTGATCAACAAATTGAGAATGATGTTGATTAATATAAAGTTATTACATTGGACAAATTAAATATGTTGTAAAAAAAAAAAAAATTCAATGTCAACCCCCTCCCGAAATACATGTATGTCTGAAATATTGCCGACTCGGCGTTAAACAATAAACAATCAATAAATAATTGTCAACCATTTATTTTCATTTTAATTCATAAAATAAACTATACTTATCAGTGCCCACAAATGTGCATGTAACATTCTCTATAATTTTTCTGCTTATTTGATAATTTTTTTCAAAGCCAATGATAAAATTTACGAAAACTCCCTTAATTACAGAAATTTGTGAAACAAATGCAGGTCCGTAGAAACTCTACCTGATGGCAGCGTAGTTATCAAACACGTCAGTTTTGCATTAGAAGAAAATGACAAGCATCGAGACGAAAATATCTGTGTTTGGTATTCACTATTTGCGCTAATGAGAAGTAAGCATTCCTGATAACATTTTCATTAACACATATACTTTATTTGTTCCTGTACTCACGAAACCCTTGTATTAACCACAAAAATTAACATAACCCATTTTCTTCTTTTCTTCTGTTTGTCTAGATCTTCAACTTGAACACTGTTCACTTAAAGAAAGTACATGTAACTAAAAAACAGACATAATCATTAAGTATTTATTCTTGCCGTTTTCCGTTCGGCGTTTTACCAACATGAAAATAATGAAAATGGTTGTTACTTCAGTTAAAGAAAAATAAGAATTAAAAAAATTCCATAGGCTAATCGGATGTCAAGCAGTCATATCCAAATTTGATTTCACTCGAGCAAACGTCTCATGTGATATAAATGTAAAAATGGCGTTTATAGATATAAATTGATCCATTATAAGTTATATAGATATCAGGTGTAGTGCCACGAGGATAAAGTTTTAAGTTACGTAGCGCTTAATAAAAGAATGATCAGAAACGTGTACTTTACGAGCACAGACTTTTATTGGTTTAAAGGCGAGTAAAAACCGACTTTTGCTGTGATATTTCATGCGAAGCTGCAAATTGAATTTTGAGACACAAACAGCCAATATGTAAATAATAAAATGCCAGAAGTTCAAAGAAAGCTATAATTGTATTTTGAAAATAGCTAAAAGTAGGAATTTTTCATTATCAAAGAAAGTCCAAAATGAAAAAAAATAATTAGAAGAATAAAGAAACAAAACCTCACAAAGCTCCATAATTTCCGAACTATCTATAGTGTTAACTGTCTTTAATTAGATCACCTGATAGCTATATATTCGTTTTAGGTTGCTGTTTGCCGACGATCCGTCGTAAATTTGTGGTCATATTTTAGCTTGTTTCTGAAACTTGTGAATCAAATTCAACAGATTTTGTTACAGTAAAATTTACCTTCTTATGGTGTTTATGTCTCCAACTTATTCGATACTCAAGAGCTTGCTCTGAGTACGATCAATTTTTGAAACGAGGCAGGCTATTCACTGATAAGTTGATGTTACAGGGATTTCAACAACCTCGTTGAAAGTCAGCATTTCGCAAATTTTATGGTCGTTTTAATGAAACTTTTAGCAAAAATAACCTATTATTAAGTCGTATTTTGGCTGACTTGTTTCATACCAATTGTTAAGCCTTTGTTTTTATACTGAATTGTCTACGGACAGTCCCGTCTACCTGGCAATACACTGGGCTCACGGCGGGTGTGACTGGTCAACAGGGGATGCTTACTCCACCTAGCTAGGTACCTGATCCCACCTCTGGAATTTCCAGGGGTCTGTGTTTTTTACCCCCTTTTTACATATTTGTATTGTTTTTGGATTTTTTTTTAGATCGATCACTGTTCGATATCTGTATGTTTTACCTACTGAAATCAGAAATAACATCTGCAGATTTCATGGTCAGTTAGACCAGCTTTGGTTAACGTGACTTATTCCTGTTCGCTCCTTGGAGAGCATAGGACCGCAACCACACCTCGCCAGCGGACTCTGTTTTGGGCTAAATCTTTCAATTGGGCCCATGGCAAGTAAAACCTGCCTCTTTTGCCTCCATTTCCACGGATCCCCTCCAGGTTTGCCTGGGTCGTCCAACCCTCTTATTTCCTTGTGGTTTCCAATTAAGAAGTCTGTTTTGTTATGTTGTCCGGAGATTGGCCTATATCCATCACATCACCATTTTCTCTTTATATCAATGTAGATGGGATGCTGGTTGATTCTCTCCCATAGACTACTGTTTGATATCGTATTGGGCCATCTGATGTTAAGGATATGGCAGAGACATTTATTGATGAAAGACTGTAGTTTGTTATTTATTGTTTTGGTCACCTTCCAGGCATCAAAACCTATAAAAGAACTTCTTTGACATTTGTGTTTAAAATTCTGAATATGCTGTTGATGGAGAGTGCCTTAGAATTCCAGATTTGTCTGAGGGTATTGAAAGCATGTCTTGTCTTATTAATTCGGATTTTGACAACGTCATCTGCACCATCGTCCTTGTTGATGACACTCCCAAGATAAGTGAATCTGTCAGTTTCTTTGATGTTCCCCCCATTTAACTGGATTGATACCTGCTTTTTGTTATTGATTCTCATCACCTCTGTCTTCTTGGTGTGTATTTTAAGGCCAGTCTTTTGAACTTCTGATGCCAATCGCGTTAATTTTTCCTGAGCATGTGAGAGAAGCTAAATATCATCTGCAAAATTCAGGTCCTCAAGCTCTTTGGTGAAGGCCCACTGGATTCCGGTCTTACTGCCCTTTGTTGTTTCCTGCATGATCCAGTCAATGACTATCAGGAATATGGTTAGTGAGAGGATGCAGCCCTGCCTTACTCCTGTTTCCACATTAAAATGATCTGTGGGCTCCCCATTGTGGATGATGTGACATGTGGCATCATCATACAGACTCCTGATGATGCTAATTAACTTTGGTGGAATTCCATAATGCCGCAATAGGCTCCAGATGGTTGACCTATCCACATTGTCGAAGGCCTTCTCAAAGTCCACGAAGACTGAGTAAAGAGGAGACTGCCATTCAATGGACTATTCAATGATAATGCTAAGTGTGGGAATGTGATCTGTGAATGATCTGTTTGGCGAAACCCTGCTTGCTCTGATCTTAGTTTCTTATGCTCCTTTCATTTTTTCCAAGATTACTTTTGTTAGAATCTTACTGGCAATGGATAAAAGCATGATGCCTCGCCAATTTCCACACTGCAACAGGTCCCCTTTCTTGGATAGTTTAACCAGGTATCCTGTGTTCCACGCATCTGGTACTTTTTCCTCTTCCGATATCTTTTGCAGTAGTGGTTGTAGCATCTCTCTGCCGACTTTGTTGGAATAGATTTGAGTGCCTTAGGAGGGATACTATCTGGACTGGCTGCCTTTCCATTTTTCAGTGTCTTTATAGCCTTGGTAAATTCTATTCTAGATGGTGGTTCTGCATTGATGTAAAGATCTCCTTTCATTGCTAGTATACTTGCAAGATGGGTGGCGGTGGTCGATTTAGAACTTCCGTAAAGTGCTCTACCCATCTAGCCCTGTGTCCTGTATCGCTAGTGATGATTTTCCCTTACTGGGGTGTTGGTGCTCAGATTTCTTCTTTTCTGGTTATTTCGTATAACTTTTCATGTTGTTTTGTCTGGCTGCTCTCTCTCTGCCTCTTCAGTCATGTTAGACCAAAGCCTCTCCCAAAATTATGATTTGTACGCGACTCCAGCGTCTTTAGCTACGTTTCAAAACTATGAGTGGGCTAAGTTGGTTGTATTTTGAAAATGCATTGTTTCTATAAGAATCTTTTTACCTTGAACACATTATTTTTCTGCAAGGACTATTTTTCCTTTTATAGTCTCAGACTTTGTGAAAAATTTGACATATTGATCTATGTAGGGTTTAATCTATAAGCTATATGTTTATTGAACTGGGCAGTAAACAATATCTCTTGGTATGAGATAGGGTAAGGTTATATATATATATATATATATATATATATATATATATATATATATATATATATATATATATATATATATATATATATATATATATATATATATATATAACCGTAACATATATTACTGCACATTTTCATTACAACTGCAATTCCACAATCATTATAATCATTGTAATCTTACAGGAAAAGTGTATTTTCTAAGTTGCAAGATTGAAATGAAATTGCGACAATTAAGAAATAATGCTAATTTTTCACACCAATCAAAATTGCAATGATTTCAATTGGAATTGCAAAGTGGAAACAATATTACAAAGTTTACATTGCTGGCTGTAATTTGGTTTAGAATTTATTGAATCGAAGTTGGCTGCAAATTAATTTCTCTGTAGCAACAGCATCAGATAGACAATATCTTGTTGATAATTTTGTTTTGCTTTAATTCTTATCGGGATCGGTTTTGTTGCAATCTGGATTGGTGCAAATTTGAAATTTAAAAATTATTATTATTGCTAAAATATATTCGATTTGAAAATTCAGTAAAAAAAAGGAAACAAAGACACTAATATTCCAGTTTCTAGAGTTTAGTTGTTTCATCAAAGTATGAAAATGTATCCTTCAACACGATTGTTTGTTAGAAATATCACGGTCTTCCAAGTTGTTTATATACCTTTGAAAGGTCACTTAACACTTAAGAAAAAGAATTCAATCGACTTAAACAGCATCATCAAAGCACAATGAGTTTCAATACGTCTGATGATGAAGACCGAATTCTTATTTTGCAACAAGAAATCGTCCCTTTTCTAATTGGACTGGCAATCGTATTGGTGAATTTCCTTGCTCTGATAATTTTGGCACGATGCCAAAAGATGAATATCCAAATCAAAGCAATGGCCATAAATTTGGCTTTCGTTGACTTAATGACTGGTCTGGCCATTCTTATAGACTCTTTTCTAAGTCCAGTTTTACCAGTGACCGTATGCAGGCCACTGATGTACTTATATTGTATTGGAGTCATCGTGTCATTTGTCACAATAACGGGGCTTCTCTTAGATAAGACTTATAACATACGGAGAACAGCAGTATGTGCATCTTACATTATGACTGGAAAAATTGGACTTGCTACCGTCACTATGGTTTTCTGTTTTCTTCTCGCTTTTGACGTGTGTCTCTACTTGCTTATGTTCATCAAATTACACAAATTGTCCCATTCTGTATATCCCAAAAGCTTCATGAAGGGAAACCTCTACAGCAACCAAGCCAAAGTTCTCATAAAATTATCAGCAATCATCGGAAGTTTTATGTTTCTTTATACCCCTCTTATTGTGATTGATGTCATTGTCGTCGTCGTGGACAACAAAATGGGAGAAACACTTTTGACATGGCAAAGCTTTGCTGGCTTCCTGATTCTACTGAATTCTTTCCTCAATCCTTTTTTATATGTGTGGCGATTCACGGAATGTAGATACACTTTCCTTGCAATGCTCTGCTTTTGCTGCAAATCTCGAAGGGAAAAGTATGAAAACCTCAAGAAAAAAATCTTTGTTTCTTTTCTAGAATCTGAAAGTGCAGGTATACCGTATAGAAAGTAGAAATATGACAATTCGAATTTTATTTCATATTAGAGTAGAATCAAGGTTCGAAAAAGATGTTTTTACGTGTTTAAATTCTAAAATAAAAAAAAAAACCACAAATGAACAAAGACTATTTTGTATCACATTTTAAGAAGAATAAGTTGAAACATCTTGGAAAAAGTTAAATAAGGACACCTCTAATATGTAGGACAGCGATGTGAGAGAGAGAGAGAGAGAGAGAGGATGAGGATCGAAGTTTAAGTTTCTCATTTGCAAAGTTTGAAATCCCAAGAAAAAAGCATCAAGTAATATGTGTTTGATACATCATTCAAAGGAACATGGGTCTATTATTTTGTGTGCATATCGTGTTGTTAATTCTTTTGTAGCATTAAAAATAAATCCATATCCTTCAAAAGATATTGTAAGTCGTTTTTCACTATTTATTGTAAGGGTACCAATGGCGATGGTTTTAATTTGTGCCATCTGACAAATACATGTACTTTATTGTGTTATCTGATAACTTTATTCACTTTGGTTTATTGATAAAACATGAAATTAAAACCGTTAGTTTAATATACCAATCCGCATGCAATATTATAATTTGTTTGTACAAATAAATTAATATACAAGTTTTATTATTAGTAATATTGAACGGAAAATTCCACTGTGTTTGTAGAAGTCCATCTAGAGTGGGATTTCCGAGAGGAAATACCACTACATGGAAAATCCTACTCAACATCACTGATATCCAACCCTGTCTACATTCGTACACCAAATAAAAATACATTATGAAAAATGTTTCATGAACTTTGAGGATATTATATGATATTAATGGTGTACATACTGATTTTATCTACCAGCCATTTAGCCCCAGGAAAAAACGATCAAAGGCAATGATGGATTGGTTAACAGAAATCACTTTTGCCTACATAAATGGGGAAAATACATGCAAATAAGGTGTTAAATTAGTTTAAAAGTTGAAGCTGTGAAACGTGAAGACAACAACCAGTGATCAATCTCATTAGTCCATTTAAGCCTAAATAAAAGCTAAGAATGCCTAAATTTATTACAAATTAATACATGGTAGATTTCAATACATATATTTTTAATCTCTCGTCAACTTCCCTTATTTAGCATTATCACCTGCATATGGAGTTTATGTCTCCCAGTTGCTTGGAGAGCATGCTCGATATGCAAAAAACTTTAAAACAAGGTTAGTTATTGACAAATAAGTTGATGATACAAGGATGTCAACGAACTCGTTTAAAGTCAGCATTTCTCAAAATCTGTGGTCGATACAATGATTGATTGATTGTATGTTGCTTTACGCCCCATTCGAGAATTTTCTCTCATATACAGACGTCACCGTATGCTTTTGAATGGCTTCAAATTTAGACCAGTACTCGGCACTTAGGGCCATTGAGCAGTGAAAGTTTTTCAGAGTGCCAACGCGTACCGTGACACGGGACCTCGTTTGAAGGTCTCATCCGAAAGACCAGTTACTTTCACTTTTATTGCCGGTGTAAAGACGAATAATGACCCCCATAGAAAGATGACAAAGGGTATATTTGAATGACATTTTTCTACGGCTTGGGGGTCATTGTTTTTAAATAAAAACCCAAGGGGTTAGTTTTCTACATGTGCTTCCTAGAAGAAATTGACCCCCGTTGAAAAATGTCCCCCATCCCCGCAGAGTAATACAAGTTTAAAAGAGTTGACTGATGCCAAGGTTGGGTCTCAACTTTTCATTCTCTTGCGTTTTTCTGACACTTGAGCACTTGAACACGCGATTAAAAAGTAACATAACAACATTATATATGTTTCTATCTATTAAACCTATTGTCGCCCATAACGAAAGTAGGGACCACATATTGTATCGCCAGACCTATTATTTTGTCTGAGCATTTTCTCGGAGATTACTTGGACAACCTTGATGAAACTTTTCAGAAATGGCGATCGACCAGAATTTCTAAATGTGCATTAAACATTTTTATATTTCAAAATGACCGACTTTGTCATAGAAACAAATAAAAAATGGTACAGATGTTCTCTCAGATGAATTGAAAAATATGTTTGAAATTTCAAAGAAATAATTATGAGCAACTCTGGTTGTGCTATCTAAATTTGTTACTCTTTAAAATCATTGTTATGGAAAGTTTCGGGAATCTTTTTTATACAACTAATGAGTAAACTATTTTTTTTTTTTTCACATTTGGAGATTTAACGTATTGTAGACGCTTAAGCCCAAATAACAACTGAAATATCTAACAAACGGGATGACGTCCAAATCGGTTTTTCCATTGCCAACTTCTCACCTATATTTATACAGTAATATCCCAGTTTCGCCGGCAAAAAGTCTCTCATATTTGCTTGGACAACTTATTGAATTACATATTTGTTGGAGCATTATTGATGTTTATTCTTCAGACAAGACTTATCATTCCTTTGATAAAATAAAATAAATAATCACTTAGTAGCTTGAATTATTATATCAAAGAACAAAAATTTTAATTGAGAGTAATTGAGAGAATGTTAACGAAAAAAAATTGAAGTATCATAAGTACTTTTCTTTATTACTTAGTATGTAATCAATATAATATATATATAGCACATGGATCCAGTGCACGCTGGGGACAAGATATCGACATCTGATAACTTGTTTTTAATTGACTCCATTCCTTTGAGGTTTTGGAGGTTTCATGGAAGTTTACTTCCAGTTTATTTTAAAATTGCTTACATCTCAACTTTTGTTTGCCATATACTGGATATTTAACTATTGCTTGTTGTTTCGGTTTTGATGAACATGAACCAAACGTCTCTAAAACATCATTAATTCTTCTGATTTAAATTATTAGACACATTCGCTATATGTCCAAAAATTCCACTTTTTTACACTGTAAATCCATTGAATTAAAACAATCAAACTTGCACTCAAACTTGATTAACCGGTAGATAGACATCTCTCTTTCTCTCTCTCTGGAATATATATGGGTTAAATAAAAATAATCTTTAAAACAATGATAATTTGTCAAATCAATATGGATGCATTTCCACATAGTGTAGATTGAAGTCGATTGGTGTTGTCAATTAATCATAAAAGACAGTCCAAAATATTGTCGCAGTTTTATAGATTTACCTCAGTCGATTTACCTCAGGTGAGCATTTTGGCCCTTGCCTTTTGGTTTATAACTCTTAATCTTTTTAACCCCCCCCCCCCCCCAAGAAAAAAATATATTCTCCTTAAAAAAAACAAGGTGTCACTATTTTATGGGTTCATTTTTCTATACGCAGGATATGCAGATTTTAAGGGTGATACCCGCTTTTTCTACAGACAAAGAGGTCATTTTTCGACGTTGAAAAAATGACCGGGCCTCGGGATCATGAAACAGACTTAGACTTAAGTCAAAATTTCAGTCATCTGGAATATTTTTATTACTTGTCAACTGAATCTCTTAATTTTCACACAACAGCAGTTTGACAATGCAATGTTGAAAACCATTTTTATTTCGGACTGTTTGACTTCTAAATTATTTTAGTGCAATATACAGGTTTGGACTTAAGCTTAAGATGTTTCATGATCCCGGGGTCGGGAGTCATTTTTGACGTCGAAAAATGACCCCCAGTCATTAGAGTCCTTATTCGTCTATTCACCGGGCGCTTGGCGAAAGAACTGTCACTACCTATGTTAACGTCTTAGGTTAGACGCGGCGAGGCAAACGAGAATCGAACACGGGCTTCCCGATCACGAAACGAGCGCCTTGTCGGTACAATGACCTTGTTCGCAAATACAATCTATCGTTAAGTCGAGTGTTGATTGACTTTTTTCATACAAATTGTTAGGGCATTATTTTCACACTTGTTTCCCCCGTTTGCCCGATAATGACAAGAAGCACATTGCGGATGTGACCAGTCAACAGGGGATGCTTACTCCACAATGACACCTGATCTCACCTAAGATGTTTTAGATGTCTGTGTTTGTTTTGATCTCAATTTGTTTTGTTCCAAAGGACTTTTGAACTTGCTTACTGTTCTTTATCTTCATATTTCATCTAATGGCTGATCACTCTAACTGCTTTAAAATATAATGGAATAGGAACTTTTTAAATTTCCAGTGTGTAGATGGTTTTTAAGACTATTAAGTTTACAAAGGAGTAATAAAAGATAGAAAAAAGATGGTACGATATGGCTAAGAAAACCCTTGCATTTTAACATACAGGTGACTGTTAAGGCCCTTGGGCTTGTTATTTTTTAAGGTAGAATTTCAAGATAACCATTTATTATCACTGTCTGGCGATTTTATTAATAATCAAAATAATACGGCCTTTGGTAAAATTTTCACATCTAGACAGGTAGAGCGAAACTTGCATAATTTCATTCCCCAGTGCTGATATCCAGTAATAAATGTTCATACCGACTGGCCTGGTTTTTTTTTTTTTTTTTTTTTTTTTTTTAAGTTTTCCATCTCTAATAGAACATAATGCTCTGATATTAATTTATAGAATTTTACAATAGAAAATGATTTTTCAAGAGAAGGTTTCAAAAATGTAATTAACTAAGCAGTAATTCATTAACAAAGATTGCATTGAAGGCTATGGGGACAAGCGGTTTTTTTAAAAATAAAAATTCAAATAATAAGAATATCAATAAATACTGTGATGGAAAGATGCATTAAAATATTAGAAATAGAATGACAATAAATTTGAATTTTTTTTTTACCAAATAAGTTCTTAAAAGCGCTCTGTACCTTAAAGTGAAAGTTGTGGGTCCCGCGGATGAGACTTTAAAAACCGAGGCCGGTGTCATGGAAGGCGTTGGTACGATAAAGAACCCTATCCTATCTGCTCAAAGGCCCTGAGTGCCGAGAAAAGGTCTTAATTTGAAGCTCTCACTGGTATATGGTGACGTCTCTATATGAGTGAAAAAATTCTTGAATGGGACGTAAAATAACTTATAATCTCAATCAACCCGCACACATCTGTTATGTATTCAATTTCATTGAATCTGTTGATATTAGGAATGGATTACCTTAAATACATGTATCATGCTTAACATCTTGTAGAAATCATACCAGGGGGTGTTCTCGCCAGTGGAGGTATTCATGTAATTGCAATGCAAATGCCATTCCTGAAAGAAAACTTGGAAACCATGGTTATTTTTGGTTCCTGGTCATACATGATTTCTATAGTACCATATGGAAAGTAGTTTTTCTGTAGTGTGAAATTTTTAGTATTTGGTGAGTCAAAAAGTACTTTTAAATTCATTTGTTAATTTTCTTATTTCAAACAGTATGTATAAATATATAGATTCGGTTATTATAATAGTTAAATATTTTGATATCAAGACCAAACTGTATTATCATGCAAAATTAAACAACAAAAGAAATTACCGGTTAAATATGAGGTAAAGAAATTTATATAATTTTTTTTCATGTCCATATACAAAGTGCTTCATATTACTATTGAAATATATTGGCTAAGTGATTATACGTCAAGTGTGAAATTTTTGTTGTCAGTTTAATTTCTTGGAAAATTCGTTAACCAGTTACTAAATATTTTCCAATTTTCAAAGGCTAGTTTTAAGTGAATAACAATTTAACACAAAAATTATGACACCTCCTGCTCTCAAGTTTCTGGTTGAAATATTGTAATATTGTAGGATCTAGTGCTTTATCATGTAATATGTATGTGGGCGGTTTTCAGCTTTTTATTATGATATAGTGGTTTGTCACCATGTAATATGTAAGGGATGGACTCTACTTATATGATTGATGCAGTACACACTGCATTATGACGTTGTCATGTAAACAAATGTTGATATTGTATTGCTAGACAGTTTCATGAGATATTGTTGAACAAACAGTAAGGGACAGCGATACTAAGATGTTTTATATTAATTCTTCATCAATATCTGCCATATTACGGCTGTGATTTACTTAATTTGGTAATAATCATAACACAGTTGTATATTGGGCGCCTGCCATCTTTCTTACGAAGGAAATAGTCACATGTCATGAACATTATCGTTTAAAAATAGATAAGATCTAAATAACACCGTTTCTGTCAGCAACTGCTTATAATTGATACTTAAATGTTACTTTATTGCAAAAGTGTGATTTAATACTGTTTTGTTTGATAATTTTTTTTTTAGAACCTTGATGTGTATTATTGTCCTGTATTATAACGCTGTGGGTTGTGTGTGTCCGTTTTATTGCAGATTGTTTAATTGTTAAACTTATTTTATTATGCATATCAAATAGAATTTATAGCTGTTACCGTGCCTGCAGAAAGGACATCTTTGCGAAATTATTTTCTTTGTATTACACAAATTGTATGTAAAGTAGTGAGGGCTCAAGAAAAGACAATTATTCATTGGTTTGTTTCGATAACGTGGCCATTTTAGAAGTCTTTACATAGAAGGAGCGACATAAAACAACATACAATCAATCAATCTACTGGAAGTTTAACAAACAAACAAATAAACAAACATAAATCGTCTCCATATATGTGAATAAAATCCTCTAAGGGAAGTTTAACAAACAACTGAATAAACAAACATAAAATTATCGCATCCTTTGTAACCTCTGAACTATTTTTTTTTTTTTTTTTTTTTTTTTTTTTTTTTTTTTTTTTTTTTTTTTGCTTATTTGATTTTTCGATACTTCAGAAGGCATGACTTATGATTAATTGGATAGAGACCGGAATGGGCGAGTGCAACTACAGCAAATGTACTGTATTTTATCACCCCATACACTAAACAAATAAGCCATCCTTTAAATTAGTAATATTGATATGTTTCTGTATCACACTTTGGGGACTTAAAATGATAAGTTCTTGATATACAGTATTAGAAAAATGCATATATAAGTAATAAGAGTCCATTTCACGATAAATTGATTTCTAGGTGTGGAAATTAAATTTCAAATTAAAAGCCAGTAATATTAGTTTGACCAAAAACATTAAAATCCAGAAATATTTTTCAACTCAAATGAATAATGTTAGTTTTGTTCAAATTAGCTTTAAGAGAAGAATTTTTGTTGAGTCAGAAGTTAGGATCAAAATAATGCATGTAATAATTACGACTAGCCGTTGATTGTTTTAAGATCAATACCATTTCTATGTAATGTTTGTTCGTAAAAATTTCTGAACACTTTTAGTGCTTTGACAGTTTGTTTGCCCTCTAAAGGCCCAGTATTTCATCTAAGAATCCATCCTTTGTACAAAGAGTATGATTCTTCTCGTCTTTACATTACGAATACATGAAAATAAATACTGTCTCCGAAAATACGATGTCTCAAAAATTAAGTGATACAAAGCATTCTGTAGACCTAAAATTCATTCAAAGGCAATTAAGTGAGCGTCTCAGAGAAAACCATGCAAAACAGTCCACAAGCAGGGTTTATGTATTGTTATCAATTTTTGTGTGCAATATAGTATTGATATACCATTAGATTTGCCACATATATTTTTGTCATTGTTGCCTTAGTTCATGACTTAGAGGCATGTTACTAAAAATAGAACATGTAGTCAAACTAGGAGCTTGAAATCATTGAATCTAGACATATTTGAGGAAGTCTCAACAAATTATGACATTTCATGCATTGAAATTAATTGATAGGCATAAAAGAATGTTGCCTAGATTATCAGTCAGGATAGTAAAATTTATTCAGTACTTATCCAGTTTAAGTACAAAAAGGTCACAAATCTTCCAAAATTCACATTTCCAAAAAATTCAAATATTTATGAACTTTCAAAGTATTTTTAAAGATTCTGTAAACACTGCAATTTGTTTTATTGTAATTACACCTGTAAGTACAGACCATAATTAGGAAGATATAAAAAATCTATCTTTGGACTCTTTCAAATAGGGCAGATATGAGGCCACGAACAATGCTATGTTTTGACGTATTGCAAATCATAATAAACATTGTTAAAAAAGCTCATATCTAGTATATCATAATTTAACTGGAAATGTTTCAGCATGTCACCTTATAATATTTCAAAACAAACAGGACAACTATAATGCAATTCTACATAAAAGGAACTTAAATACATTTTAATGCAGAACATATATGTTGTCATGGGTTACGGTATTATCTTGGTATGTTTTCTTTAAAAACATCAAATGGCTGTTATTCATTGAACTTATTTTTACAGGAAAAAGTATTACTGTGTGGTATTAATAAATATTCAATATAAAAAGGCAAAGTGTTTAAAAATATTAAGAAATTTATTTTTGTCATTTAAATATAAAGAACATGTTGCCATGGAAATACCATATTCTTGGAGTTTTATCATTTTCTTTGAAAAGGATGAAAATTACTTTAATCAATTCATTACTCTTCGATCAGAAAATCATGAAAACAAGTCCAATATTTACAAACATTTAAAATAAAACATTGGTGTACATGCAGATATAGAAAAAAATATGTAAATGTTGCCATGGAAACATCATACATTTTACATTTTTTTTCTTCATTTTTTCCGAAATCCCCCCTCCCCCCCCCCCCCCCCCCTGATAATCTTCAAATCTTTACTTTTGCTAATACATATATAATCTGACTAAAAAGGACTATTTGTGTTATGAAATAGACACAAAAGAACATGTTATACTAACATAGCATGTAAGCTACCATAAAAATGTTTACCATGGTTACCAAACAAAGCAAAATATCAAGTGTTTAAATTAGAAATACATATATGCTAATATATTCATATGCTAAGTGCATTTCATGAAATGCTGGAATTGTAACTTGTATCTTTAGAAATATCTTTTACAATTAGAATAAAATTGCAGAAAATAAACTTTTCACACCTACATGTTTATCAAATAGGTTGCCATGGATACACAAAATTACGTATTTACAACATTTAACACATTTTTAGATTTTAATGCCATAATCAATCGCAGTTTCCTCTGCTTTTCTGTAAAGGTGGTTTCCCAGAGCGAGATGTTTCTCGAGATTGGCAGACCTTAGGCCAAAATAAAAATACCTTTGTTTCCCCTAACGCGACCGACCCAACAAAAACGTGCCGACTGGAAAGTTTTTTTCATTAGATTATTCAAGTATTTTTTTATCTTTATCAACTTTTCTGAAATAGAATTCCGTCAATAATCTGTTTTTATCAGAACGACTGATTTTGTTCTGTGATTTTCAAGCGTTTTTTTCTTTTTTGGAAACAAAATAGCGCCCACCACATGTGGACACGGAGGGTTAGTTCGTGTTTTAAATGAAAACCTTATGCCTTCAGCATATTAGAATCCTACACTCTTGAAACACTTGTTAATAAAATATAATATACAATGATTAACTAAGAGTGTTTCCGTTGTACTTACTAACTAAGGTACGTAGAGAGCATGCGTAGGCCCCTAGGCCCTCCTCATCATACCCCTCATGAGCAGACAAGGGACCCACCTGGTGAACATACCAATCAATTTCAGTGCATTTTATTTAATTTGAGTTTTGATCTTATAAACAGTTCATCAATATTCCTATATTTACTATATAGGACGATAGGAGTTGAAAATAAGTCTGCATATTTCATCCTACTGAATAGAATTCAAACGTCCTTTTCTTCATGCGTTTTATTCATGGGTTAAACTTCGTGACTTTGATTATGTGTATGACATTTTATCATTTTTAGATATGGTTCGTCTCAATTAAATATTGTTAACACACTTTTTCCAAATAGATTTGAAATCATGATACAGCTTCCCGAGACGTCCGTGCATTTTTCTTGAATAAGGCCCTTGAAGAGTGGTTGTTTCTTTGATTTTAATTCCCTTGATAATTGTTGGGACAACAACATTTATTTAAACATTTGTCTGGTGAAGGGCTCCAAATTTAGACTTGTAAACGCGGCACTTTAAGCACTGGAAGCTGATATTAAGTATGAAAAATATACTCTGATGTCCAGTCTTTGCGTACCCGAGAATCTTTTAAACAAATGTATTCAATTTCAACAAATTTACTCTGGTATGAGATACATGTATTTCACAAGTTCAGTTGCACAATAGTTGTGAATTAATTTACCTTTAAACGGCATTTGTATGGTATTCTAGCTGTTTACAAATCGCTTTCTTTTGTACTTAACTTATTCATAAAGGTATCATTCCTTTAAATTTAAAGTATGTATTTTCAAAGATGCTGTCAAAAAAAAAAAAAAAAATATTTGCCTACCTACCTACCCAACTTGAGATTTTAGGGTTGGGTTAGGGGAAACAAAGATATTTTTAATGATGGCCTTACATAATGTTTCTGACAAGAGGGATCTGGACATGAATACAATTCATCGTACAGTTGTCTCTGATCCTGCTCATTGCTCACTGACAGCTTCATTTCTGTTGTTAGAGTTTCTTTTTTCTCATACGAACTTGTCCAGTATCAACTGCATGGGACGGAAATTCTTCTAAAACCCATACCAGAAAAAATCCATAATGCATTAGTAATATTTAACTAAAATAATAGAAATTCTACTGTATATTGTAAAATTTAAAAAAAAAAACCAACTATTTAAAAAAAATTTGTTTATCCATACAAAAAAGTGATTGTATATTTATTATATAGATTTGTAATCATAACAAATACCTGGAAACCCTTCATTTCTCTAACATCAAGATGTTGATATTTCAAGGGATTTGTTTCGATGAGCCTTCCACAACCAACCTGGTATGCCTTTCTCATAATTACTGAATCCATATTAAATATGAAGTTGTTCAGAAGGCTAATCTGGGGGATTTTGGATTTTATTTTTGGTTCCTCTGCATTGTCAATGGAGACAACACAAGCTTTAGTTCCTTTCAATGCATGATTGCTTTCTAAAGCTCTTTTCAAGTCTCTATGGCGAGTCCTACAAATTGAAAGTAAAATGTGATCTTCTCAACAAATACTTCTTTTTTTATATATAAAAATTAAATTTGTCAGGGATGGCACAAGTTGCATGTGCAATAATGCACTAAACTAGAATGGACTATTGCATAAGATATACATGCAGCACTTTAGTTTCAGAATTTCATGAGTTTTACAACAAATGTACAAGTACTTTTCACCTAACAAGGGATTTTGTCATATATGTAATAAAATTATTAAGCATGTTGCAAAGTCCTTGCTCATTCTCAATTTTTTCCTCAAAATGTCAACATCTTGAATCTGAAAATTGCTTAATGTATCCTTTTGCATACTAGCTAGCTAATGTATACTTAACAAATACATGTTTTATAATTACCAAGTTCTTCCACTAACTGTACATTGTAAGAGGGAGAAACATTCTTCTTATGCTCCATTGAGCACCTCTTGCAAAATGATACAAGACAAGTAATCGAAATAAATAATGCAAATTTTGTCAAAGTACAAGTACATTGTAATAGAACTTATTTATGGCATATACACATCATTATCGAATTCATTTTCTTTAAATTTCCTTAATAATATATTGAGTAAATAAACAAATTATAAATAATAAATAATAGTGATCACCTGGTGTACTTTAACTGTTTTAAGATATAATAATTTTTTTTCTATAGTTTTCTGTGAATGCCTTAATTTAGGTTACAAACAAAATTAAATGCTGATTTCCAATAATAGGCCTAAATGACCCCCCCCCCCCCCTCTTTTTTCATTTTTTTTTTTTAAATTATGATAGTTTGTCTAATTTTCAAATAAGATCCTAACAAACCATGTAAGTCTTACTACTTGTGATCAGTGATCAGTTTGCATTTCTCAAATTACTCTATGTATACATATGCTCTTTAAACTTAATTAACTTGAATTTTTTATCTAAATTTATTCTACTGGAATAAATATTTCTTTCATACACATAATTCAATGCAACTTTTTTTTATAATCATTTTATAGAAAATATGATAACTACTAACTAGGTTCATAATAATTATAACCAACCTGAAACTACTGGTAATATTTGTCTTGTATTTAACCACATGCAGTTCTTTACAAATTGTTGGACTGGCTCCTCTGTCTGCTTTCATGTTTCAATGATGACCAGGATAGAAACAGGTTCTCTTGGGACTTTTCCATCGTGCCCCCAACTCTTCATGGTGCTTTATACATATTCTCATTGAAAGAACGGTTTTATCAACCGTGAAATACCCACTTCGATATAATATTAATATATACTCAGGACATACGTGAGCATCATATACATGCTTGTCTATTATTTCCGCACTTTGTAGAGAATATAGATGACTCAAGATATCTATGTCACATTCATAAACATAAAAAGTGTTTGCAAAATTACAATCAGATTCTCCATTATGAAAGTCACACACAGCAGGGCATATGGTTGGCAGTGCTTGTAATGAACATCCATTTCCATTTATAAATATATCAAATTAATCAGAAAAATCTTGGAAGTCATTTTGATTAAAAAGATCAGACCACATAGATTAAAAAAGTTGCATCAAGTTCATTCTGATAAATCATGTTTTGACCTCCATTACTTCTCTTCTCTTTTCTACCTCCTCTGCCTGGAGATTGCATTTAAGGGGAGGTAAATCTTATAAATAATTTTTCATAGAAACAAAACTTATCTACAGGATTTAGACATGGAAGATATTGATCTAACAAGTATTTATGACCAGAAAATATATTTTTAAAATTAATTCAAAATTTAAAAAGCATTTTAAGGTCTCGATGTCTAAAATATGAATAAATTCAAGAATGACCTAAAATACGTCATTTCATATATGTGTATATCAATTTTTATCAATTGTGCAGTAAACTTTGAGAGTCCAAAGATGGATTTTCTTTCAGTTTCCATTTAGGTCTTCTACTTCTATAATCATGTGAAATAGACAAGATGCAAGCGTTTACAGGTATATTTATACCTTACTCAAAGTTAGCATTTTCTTTCATATCTGGCTGTGGTATCGATATGCCAGTTTTCTAAATTCTGCCTGATCTTTATAAAAGAAGTACTATCAATTCAACTTTGTTTTACTGAAAATATAAGACATAGATAACTTATATATGAGTAAAAAGTTTGTATGAATTGTTCTCTTATTTTTGTAATTTGGTACTCAAAATGTATCGTTTTTGGTATCTTTTTTACAATTTTCAAAGGATACTTGGGCCAATACTTAAAGTAGGTCAAAGCTAAAAATAGAACAACATTGAGGGGCAATTGAATTCAAAATTTGGACTTTCGTGGGAGGTTCTTCCAGTTTTATACCAGTTTTAAAATATCTGAGATGTAAGCTTGTGGACCATTTTTGCCATTTTGCATGGTTTTCTCTGAGACGCTCACTTAAAATGATTAATTTTGCGGATTAAAATATTATACAAAAGCCAAAGAGAATAAGAATTAAGGACACGCATATTTAATGCCATTTGAGCTTGTGTCACATGTAATCTGAATAAAAAACGAAATAGCGTATAAGCAGAAATTTTAGCAAGGATTCAATTTTGGCATATTTAGCGAGGTTGTTGAGATCGCTTAAATTAGATATTGCTTAAAATTTATTTCTACATTAGAGGTTTTTGTTATCTTATGCACCGTAAAATCGGAAAAAATACTTCTCGCTAAAATTAAATACAGATTTTTAAGAAAAATCGCAAAATTTGCGTCTCGCTAAATATTACACTTATACGGTAGCTTCTATACGAATTTATTTTTTCAGTTAGGTTAATATCACTTGTAATGCCACGAGTATATAACATTTCAGGATATAAGAAGTAGAGTTAAATGACGTTTATGGCAAAAGTGGAAAAATATCATTTTACTTGAATTTTAGACCACAAACGTTCAACATTCCTGCCTCAATCGCAAATTGAAATATCAGAGAAAATAGCCAGAAAAAGCAGGAAAGAAAATTAAAATGCATGAAGACTAACTTAAGCTTTATAGTTTATAACAGGTACAGACAAAAAGACCAAAGAACAAAGTAATTCGCAGGTGAGCTAAGGCTAAGTATAGTTATTTCTATGCAAATAATATAATTAAAATGCCTAAGGACTATATCTATTATACAGACAAAGTTAAAACTTATTGTCTAATACATACTTGGTACCCACGACATGAGATAGCCAGAACACATTATGACGTCATATTATGACGTCATTGTTCTTTACTACACAAGATTATAAAGGACATCAACAAAAATGCTTCGGCGCAAGGGCATCCTCTATTTTATTTAACTAAAACAAGGTATATGTAGAAGCAAAATATTCCAAAGTTTGGTATTGCTGCACCAATATCAACAGCTCAGTTGTATAATTTCTATTAGTAAAGTTTTAAGTTGAATAAAGGTAAAATGTACAGTCCGGTATAAGTTTCCTCAAATTCCGATCAAATGAGAAAGTGCCTAGGATTTGTGCAGCAGTTTTATTAATCTATAGAATATTTTTCTTAGCATTATACAATTTTTATGTGAAAATAAATAGGGTAATCCCTTGCGCCGAAGCTGTTTTGTAGATGTGTTTTATTAGCTCCAGTAGGTAAGATCAGTGACGTCATAATATGACGTCATAATGTGTACTGGCTATAACATATCGTGGATACTAAGTATGCATAAGAAAGTAAAAGAAAACTTTCTCTGAATAATAAATATACTTCTTATGCGTTTTTATTAGCTCATTTGCATAGAAACGCCTATATCTAGCCTTAACTCACATGCGTTGTCAGATTTTTCATTAATATGGAAAGATCACAATACTAAATGATAAGGATACTACTCATGGAAATAAAACTTGACAAAGAGTCCCTCTCTCTGATGTGTATCTTATTTAAAGTAGGTCCCCTAACTCGTGTTCATTTCAGATTACTATCTCTTATTCTTGTATTTATGATTCCCCCCCCCCCTTTCCGGCCCCCAAAATCGTAGGTACCAAGGCTAGACTAAGCCTAGTCCTCTGCTAAAATTATGAATTGCGTCAAAAGATTCAGAAAAACTGAGCGAAGTAAGTTTGGAGTAAGTTTATTGAAAAAATACTGTCATTGCGAGTCCTCTTTCCACTTTATCACATTATTAAATAATTTTTTTCCGTCAAATTCTCTCATTAGGGCAATATTTGATATATTAATCGCTGTAGAATTTTATTAATGTGTTACATGTAACTTAAAATGGACAATGAACTATGTCTCTTGATGAAAAAAACGTCTTAATTATCATTACAGCCACATAACACGAGAAGAGAAGTAAGCAGCTCGAATACATTTAGCTCGCTTTGCTTCATGACTATATACACTTTATTATGTTACCTGATACAGGTACCAAATAAAAAAATCACGCAATGCAAAACTGTTCACCGTGCCTTTCAAGATCCGCTTCATCAAAGGTAGATGTTCATAAAATTCTTTGGGAAAACATATGTTGAGCTTATTATGATACTTTTTTGAATTGAACTCTAAGATTATAAGTTTTAATAACACATTCATGTACTTGGAGCTGTTCTATTGCATGCATCAATATATGTATTTTGTTGAAATATCTGCATTCTATGTTTCAATTTTACTTTTTTTTCTTTGGAATGTGAAATTTTTCTTTCTCAGGATTAAGGTGTAATCCGATAACTGCTTATAATCAATACAAGCAAGTAGATTCCTCGTAGATTTCTTTCATTTGTGCTTTTTAATTGATGTTTTCTAATGAAAACTTTGATTTGGACAAGGGATTGTTCATTCTCGCAATCAAGTTCAAACATCTGTTCTTATTTTTATCAAATTTTACGGTTTGTTCTAATTATCGTTTGCATGATATTCAATCTTAGTAGTGTTTTTGATTTGCTTACTTAGCGAAACTAAGACATTATCTTTCGAACAGATTAAAATGTGCAGAAATTCTAGCACACGACTGTACTTCTAACAAAACTTATTTCCTCTACTGTAAACAAACCATATTGATAACCATTTAGGAACCTTGTCGGTGTATTTTGATTTAACATAGGGTAAAAATCAAGTGAAATTATAACCTAATATGCAATGTCTGCTGCAGGTAAAAAAGGTAAAAAATAACTTTCCTGTTCGCAGACGATATCTGTGAGATATATATATATATATATATATATATATATATATATATATATATATATATATATATATATATATATATATATATATATATATATATATATATATATATATATATATATATATACATTGCAAACCATTACTGTGATAACTGATCTAACCATATACCTGTATTTACATTCTACATTGAGATTTCTAATCAATCACTTTGATTGGATACTGACAAATAAGTTGATGTTACAAGGATTTTAACAACGCCTTTTAAGGTCAGCTTATAATTCGACCGTTGTTCTAATGACCTTGTTTGTAAATACAACTCATACCAGTTGTCAGGTCATTGCTCGAATTCTTAATTTGACTACGTACGGAATACTCTGTCCACCTGACCAATACATAGGGCTCACGGCGGGTGTGACCGGTCGGAAGAGGATGATTACTCCTCCTAGCTAGCTGATCCCAACTCTTTTTTCCAGGGATCTTCGCTTTTGCTCTGTTCACGATTCGTTTTGTGTACTATATTTATGAGATGGATCACTGTTCCTTATCATCACACTTTTTCATTTTTTATTGGCAAGTTTTGTGGATTATGTAACGCAAGAGTTCGAATTTTCAAGGGTCCGGAATTTTCCAAGTTGGTTGACAGGTTTTAAAATTAGTCAACCGGATGTTATCAAACTCCATACAGTGTCAATTCTCCGGGACTACTTTCCTTACGAAAAATGATATGGAGTTGTAGTGTAACGTAATACTGAGCTGTCTCGAGCTTGGGATGTTATAATTCTCATTCATTTCCAGTGCTAAAATACACACGTGCTTTAACAACAATACTCCTCTGTATTTTTCAGGTGAAAATACAGATACGCATATTCTTTTTTTAAAACTGAATAAAACCAAAAAATGTATATTATCATAATTTATTCTATGTAAGACGAACATCATATTACGCATTCGTTTTGTCAAAATTAGTGTCTCGACTCATAAAATTAATGGGGTGGGGTGGGGCAATGTATTGGGACTGGAGACTCCCTTCGAGAGATCGAAGGTCGAGCTATCAAGAGTAACCTGTATGCAATTTTTAACCTTCTTTGCTAATAAATAAATAAATAAATAAATAAACTATATAACTCTATATATATATATATATATATATATATATATATATATATATATATATATATATATATATATATATATATATATATATATATATATATATATATATATATATATATATATATATATACCGTATATACTCGCATATTTACCGGTATATATATATATATATATATATATATATATATATATATATATATATATATATATATATATATATATATATATATTTATATCCAAAAAATGAAAAGAAATATCACAGTGTCCGGTAATTAATATGAAAATTAAAATAACAAGGCAAGAATGTTAGTAAAACGTAAGCGCTTTCATTATACTTCTTCAGACGTTTTACAATTCAAAACAATTCAAACATGTGACGTTATAACGCTACCTGATGATAACGTCAACAACAATGCAATGCAATGACGTCACAATGCTTATAGAGGAAACAATTATAGAGTCTAAGTAAAATTACTTTGTTCATTAATAGCGTAATAAATAATAAAGTCATGAAACAGTCTATATTAAACTATTTAAGGACGGTTTAAAAATCTTGATGAAATGTTTTTCTGTTTCCCGTCTTTCTAAAAGATTTTCTGTTTTGAGTTTATAAAAGGGATAAACTGAGAATTGTCCCTGTTCACAAACAGCAAAATGTTCACTGAGTTTTATTTTTCTGTACTCGGGTTGGTTGATATGTTGTCTATGTAGTGCACTCGTATACGCCATAGATACAAGTTTCCTTTTTCCGGCACTCACGTTTTGCAGTCTTTTCTTGCTTTTACCGTGCAGTTGAGATCTCAACACTTCGCCTTATTCATATTTCTCATAAATCTTTAGCTTTATGATACAATTATCTTTAAAGAAACACATGATATTGACTCACTATGTAACTTTAATTTGTTCTTGTGAATGTAACTAATTAAAATGCCAGTTGATGGATTCTTAACTTTCAATAAGCATTTACAATATAGACCATGCCATTTTTCCAGTGTGAGTTAACGTTGTTAATGATAAACAACACCCCAAACCCTTATAAAACATATTTTCAATATTCAACTGTACATGTTAATTGCACTACTTTCTTCCAATGTTAAAGCAATATTGGAAGATTTTATTAGTTCCACGGAGTCATACAGGGTGTGAAATAGAAATCCGTACTGGACGAAGCGAAGCCGAGTCCCAATACAGATTTCCTTTTCACACCCTGTATGATTCCGTATTAGGTCCCGAATTGACTTTGTAACGAATTTATCCCGCTGAAGGCCTTTTTAAATAATTCAAAATATCAAGTTTTAATCCAATAACAATCAACATAAAATATCATAACAAGTAACAAGAAATTTAGCTACCTACGCAAACCGTTTCTTGGCTGCCATTTTTATTTACAAGAACGACGCTTCGAACGGAATCGCGTGCCTGATTTTAATATTACCCCTGGACGGAGACCTTATTCGGAAAATTTCAAATCGTCATTTGATTAGCTTTTATCCAATCACTTATCTACAAATTTGTCTGAAGCGGGACAAATTATTATTCAAGACAAGCTGGAATTTTTAAAAGTAGTCTTTTTTTTTTTTTTTTTTTTTTTTTTTTAATTTTTTTTAAAATTTTTTTTGTTTTTTTTTATAGCAGTCTGGCACTCTTGTGCCTATAGATATTCTGATTTTGGAATATTTATTATGTTAAGATTAAAATAGAGTAGGAATAGAAATATAAAGACATTGCTAAAATATTTGATCTGAAAATATTAAAATTGGACAAAACAAGGCATTGATATTTCAGTTGCTAGAGTTTCTAGAATTTACAAGTTAATATGTCAGCTATAATCTTAAAGACGATTGGTTGTCAGGAAATGTCAATATTTTAAAAATTGTTGTTGAACAGAAAAATTATCACTTTTAGGGAAAGAGATTTCAATTGACTTCTATAGCATCAACATAGCATTATGAGTTTCAACACGACTGAAGACCGGATTCTTATTTTACAACAAGAAATCCTCCCTTTTCTAATTGGAATCTCAATCATGTTGGTGAATTTCCTTGCACTGATAATTTTGGCACGATGTCAAAAGATGAATATCCAGATCAAAGCAATGACCATGAATTTAGCGTTGGTTGACTTAATGACTGGTGTGGCTATTCTTCTGGACTCCTTTCTAAGTCCAGTTTTACCAGAGTCCATATGCAGACCCCTGACATATTTATACTGCATTGGAGTGATCGTCTCATTTGCCACAATAACGGGGCTTCTCCTAGATCGGTTCCTTGCCATTTACTATCCGTACCGATACCAGAAGGTTCACCTCCATGAGAAACAGTGTTCTGTTATAGTCATCAGTGGTACATGGATCGTCGGAATTATCCTTTCTGTATTGAATTACGTTGATGGTTTTTTAATTTATAAAACTCAGAGAACAGCGCTGTGTGTATCTTATGTCATGACTGGAAAAATTGGACTTGCAATCGTCACTATGGTTTTCTGTTTTCTTCTCGTTTTTAACATGTTTCTTTACTTGCTTATGTTCATCAAAATATATAGATTGTCCCGTTCTGCATATCCAAAAAACACCATGAAAGGAAATCTCTACAGCAACCAAGCCAGGGTTCTCATAAAATTATCAGCAATCATCGGAAGTTTTATGCTCCTTTACACCCCTCTGATTGTGATTAATGTCATTGTCGTCGTCGTGGACAACAATATGGCGGAAACACTTCTGACATGGCAAAGCTTTGCTGGCTTTCTGATTCTTCTGAATTCTTTTCTCAATCCCTTTTTATACGTGTGGCGATTCACGGAATGCAGATACACTTTCCTCTCAATGGTCTGCTGTTGTTGGAAATCTCGTAAGGAAAAATATGAAAATCTCAAGAAAAAGTTCTTCGTTTCTTTTTTACAAGCAGAAAATTCATATACACCATATAGAAAGTAAAATCAGGCCATTTTAAATGTTTTTGAGAGAGAAATAAAATCATTTCAAGTGAGACAGAAGTTGTTTCTATTTTTTCTTTGAAAAAGGAAAATGGACAAACAAGAGCAAGGCCTAAATCTGCATAAACGTTTAAAACGGCTTAAAAAGGATAGACTATGAAAATATTGAAAGAAGTCGAGAGTGATCATTTCACATTGAGATTACGATGTGTGTGTGTGTGAGGGTGTGTGTATGTGTTTGTAACTTTGTCTGAAAATAAAGAGTATTTGTCGTATATTTTGCCTCTTTCTTAAAGATTAATTTAAAACATGTTTTGAGTTAAGTAGATGTTGAAAAAAAGGTAGATTCTCTCCAATTAATAATCTGTGAAGATTAGCCTATAATATCATCTTTATTTATGTAGATTCATTTTTGAGATTCAACATACGTCATTAAGCAGGTTCTATCTCAATAGAGCTAGAATTGACAGTAGTACATTTTTTCTCTTAATGTTATTAATAAGAGTTTGCTTAGAAACAACACAGAAGATTTAAAATAAATGAAAACTCTGAAATTCCCTTTGCATTCAACATATTTGATTTGGTATAATCTTTAGATCCAAGAAGAAGAATTGAAACATCTTTGTCTTTCTCTCTCTCTGACGTTTCTTTGTCTCAATTTTTCTCTCATTGGAATAGAACATTATTCAATTGTTGGATTAATCAGGATACATGGACATCATTTTTTGGATAAATTTAGTTTTAAAAAAGTTACCAAACTGAGGTCAAGCAGGATTTTTGTAATCGATAATATACCTTTATATATAGACTTCAACCATGTAATGACTTGTAGATTGTAAGAGCATAAAAGTAACTACATCGATACTCTCTGTCTCACTTTTGCAAATGTTTAGAATATTTTCTTCTGATTTTTCGAGTAATTATAATTGCTGAATGTTGGAACATGATTTGTACGTTACTCGTTTGGAAGATAACAATACTGTCAATTTTTAGAATTCTTATCTCTTGTTACTGGAATCTTTGAGTACCAAGGCTTATATTTTCCCTTAGTTATTTTTTTATGGTTGTTCATAGTTCTCATTTGATATTTTGTTCGTCGATTGATTTTATACAAGCACGGATTGTTTACACATTCGTATGATAAAGTCGAAACTCCACCCTGAGAATCCCAGGTAAAGTAGAAAACGATAACTATTTTTATACATAAGGTCCTTAGATGTCTGTTCAAAAAAATTGTATTAATTCCGAGAATTCAAGAAAAAACAATCCATGCTGGTTAAGGTAATTTTATTTTCATTGTTTTTGTACATGAAAAATATGCTTTTCGATATAGTTATTATTGGAAAATAATTCAAATATTTATGTTTTAAAAATATAAATCTATCATATTATTAAGATTATTTCCTTAGATATTGATTAGTATTTCTTAATGAATACATAATCACATAAGTGACAGTTAGTCTCAATGAATGGTCGTTTTTAATTTTTACATATATTGCCGAAGGACAGTTCTTGTCTCTGGGACTATATGGAGGTTCGTTATATCACTATAAAAACAATGTCGGATAATATAAAGAATTGGAAGGTGCTTATTTGTCATGAAAAAGGGTCGTATATTGCATTCGTGCATAATATAAATATAATACATGTAAAATCATTTCAGTTCAAATTGAAATTTCCAAATCAAATGAAGAATCTTATTCAGGATAAGATTGAATTCTGATTATTAATTGTACCTATACCGAATCAAACAAATAACAAAATTTACAATAATGACGAATAGCTGTCAAATATTTAGATATTTCACCGGATATGAAGTCGATATATATCTGTCTTATACAAATGTATAAAAAAAATGTTGCCAGTCTACATCAAATCTAATTAGAATTGTATGTTGCCGGTGTAAAGACGAATAATGAAATCCGTGGAATAATGACTGGAGTCATTTTTGACGTAGAACAATGATCCCTCAGCAGAAAAATATGTTTAATTTGCAGAAAAAGAATCCTAGATGTCAGTTTGCTGCAGATGCCACCTGAAAAAGAAATTACTCCCATTGTAAAATAATCCCTACCCCTACAGTGGTGCTAAAACTTGATTATAACTTTCAAGATACCTTAATTGTTTGAGTTGTTTCACGAGGTAGCAACTGCAGCAATTAGACATTGGACCCCACTCATATTGTAAAACATATTTCCAATAGTTATGGAGAGGCTGAACCATTCAAAAAGTTTTTTCCCTCTCCAGTCCTCCACTGAATATTAAAAGTAAATACTTCAAACACACTACTATCGGTTGATTGAATTCTTTACCTACCGCATCGCCCTTGCAGAAAAAAGAATGGTTTGAATTTTGAAGTTTTATGAAGTTTTGAAAATGCCCTACACGTGATACTTTGTTGCTTTATCATGGAAAGTAAGCAAAAGAAACATTCGAACAAGTACACAATATATATGGAGACCGACAACCGTCAAACAATTTCCAGGTGGTTGAAAAAAATTTGAAGATGGAGTAGAAAGTATTAAAGATAAAGCATGATCTGGGAGACCAAAAAACGGTTATTAATGCAAAGAAATGAAAATCAAAGAATAGGTAGAGAGAGAGGGAAAGTATACTGTTACAGACTTAGCTCTTATAGTAGGGATATCAATGGGAGCAGTTTATAATATTCTAAGACAGGCCCACGGATACACGAAGAGTTCTGCAAGATGGAAACCTCATTTACTGAATAAGAAACAGGAAGATAACCATGTTTCATGTGAAAAAAATAAAACTATTTGAAAAGAGGAAAAATCCACTATTTTCAGTCATAGTACATAGTAACAGGTGATGAAACATGGGTGCATTATTTTCAGCCACAAAGAAAGTTTGATAATATAGTATGGATGAAAAACATGGAAAGCGTTCAATTATTACAGATTTGAAGTATTTTACAGTCTTCGGATTATGCACTTCCTCTCTTTTGTGATTGGTAGAAATTACATGATGTGAATATTTCCAAATTATTTCATTGGTTATAATGCTGTTCAAGGCAAGGGAGATAATTTTCTGGTTATCTTATTTTCGTACGACTTAACAATTTTTCAAGATTTTCAATCTTAAAAAAAATGACAAAACTAACAGTTGGAAATGGCAATAAATAAATCTAATTAACGCTTTCATTTTTTATAGCTGTTACTAAAAGGCGTTTCTATATTTTCATTGTAAACAGAAATGTTCTTTATCGCTTGTCAGCCTTTCAACTTGTATTTTTCTTTTGTTTTGCGCTTGTCTTTCTAATCCCTCGGCTTTCTCCGACCAGCAACAGAGTTGAAGCTTACGGAGAAAGCCGAGCCTGGTTGAACTTTCACATGGTAGGGCTAATTTCAGTAAAACGTTGACGAAGAAATGCTCAAGAATAACACCTGTTAGGTGTATGCCAATTCACTGTTTAAGGTTGTTGCTAAAGACGGCCAAGCTTTTTGAAAAAGCTCTACTTGTTGCAAAAAGTTGTCGGAGCACAAACAGATTGTCCATGCTATTTTCTTTGATAGAGAGGGTGTTTCCTATTCCCAAGAAGTAGAGCGTCACTGGAAAGATGTACAAAAGTAAAATTTTGCAGAAACCTAGAGATTAATTCAAAACTAGGCGTCCAAAAACTGGTTTCAAGCGTCTCTTATTGTTGCATGATAATGTCTCAGCCCACAAGTCAAAATTATTCACAGATTTTCTCAGTAAGGAGGGGTTAGTGTCTTCCTCATCCTGCTTACTCCAGATGTCTCCCCCGTGACTTTTTTTCTGTTCCCAAAACTTGAAAGAATTTAGCTGGAAGACGCTATAACTCTAGATCATCACTTGGATCAACAAATCATCAGTTTTATGAAGGGTCTGCCTAAAGAGAAATACAGAAAAGCATTTCAATTCAGGAGTAGATCTCTCGTCTGAAAAACTGTATACGTGTTAATAGAGAGTGGTTTGAAGGAATGAAATAAAGAAATGTAAATGATTTCTTGCCCTTATTTTTTATTGCACCAAGGACAAAACTTTTCCAGTCGCCCTCTTACACTTTTCATGTTATAGAATTAAAATTGTTGAAACAATTACGTCACAGTGACGGATGCATAGGTTTGTTTGTACACCCTCTTGTCGATAATTTAGGGTACTGTTGTTATATTAATTTAATATTAATGTCTAAATAATCTTTCATTACTTCATTCTATTATCTTTGAGGTTGAAAGGCAAAGACCTAGTTATGGAGGCAACAACTGCTTCATAGCAAAATACATTAGAAACGGGCAGATACCCAGTCACTGAGGCCAGGTCATTATCAGCTTCAAGGTCATCATCAGCTCTTCAGGCTCATCTCGTTCATCATCCTAAACGCCAGGGCCTACATCTGATCAAGGATTTCATTTGTGGAAAGTCAACAAGAGGACATGTTAGTTCATATCAGACATGAAAGGAATGATGAATTTCTTAAGAATAGAAACCATCAGTCCCTGTGGTGTGAAATTGCTGGAGTTGAACTCTTCCTTGAAATGTAACATTTCAGCTGTCCAGGTGATGAATAAAAATCATAACTTGCAAAAAGCGTTGGAAAGAAGTAACTGATTCTGCTTGTAGTAGAGGATCAAGGTTTGAAGCTAAGTATTTCAGGCAAAAGGAAGCATTTGATCAACTATATGGAACAAAGGCTAGTAAAAACCCAGGATGTATCATGGATACATTTGACAACAAAAAAGAAACAAACAAATAAAGATAAAAAGGAACCCACAAATCCTGACCAGACCTGCCAGAAACATAGTAATAAAAATAAGAAGAGATCTACAAGAGCTTCCCACATAGTGGAAACTTTTGAAAAAACAGAACACCGAATTTACAAATAAATTAGAGCAACTTCACAAGGAAAAAATGGCACGACTTGAGCGTCTTTTGGATTTGTATGAACAAGAGGTGAATAATAGTAAATAGTAAGAATGTGTTTGTCACATGCTACAAAATATTCGCAAATTTCTAATTTGGACAATATCAGGAAACTCATATTTGTTCAGATCAATAATCTGGTACCGAGGTTGTCATATTAATATGTAACTTGTGAACTTTCTACAAAATGTGAAAATTTTTGTTTGCTGCTTCATTTCTTTATTTGAACTTACTCCAGATCAACATCGCCTTCTTCAATGGAAATGGTTATTTAAAATGTCGAAAATTCATATATTTTAATGCTATTGAATTTGAATTTGGCAAAGTTTTGTGATTTCAAATTTTCTTAAAGTTCATTGAAACTGTCGCATATTAATGCATGTCATTTGGTTTTCTTAACAAAATACAAATTATAAAATGTCATTCATTTTTCTTTATTTTTCAAATCTTAATTATCTATTACATAATATAAAGCTTGTAATTTATTAATAATTGACTGAAATACATGTAGGTGTTTAATTGTCTTAATTGAAATAGTCTTATACAATATTTTCCATGTTATATTTAATTTCATACATTTTTCTAGATTTTTACATCTAAAATCTACATTTCTACACTGAAATTGGGAAAAGGGATATTGTTTTGATATTTATTTTTCCATTTTTGTAGTGATTAAGTATTAAGCAGATTTTGTAAAAGTGTACGAGATTTTAGATTTTACTAAGAGGAAGAATCGTTATGGGTCATAATCGGCCCTGTTATTGAATATGATCAGGATTTTAACACAGGATGTTTGCAAGGCATATTCCCTAAAACAGTTTAAATTTCTCCGATACCACTTTTAGTTTTTCATCAGGAGCCTCTTAAAAATGGCATGATTTTCCAAAAAAGACGTGCCTAAAGGCATGACGTCACGATGTAATTTTTACGTTATCAATATTTTTGCATAAACAACTCTCAAAATTTCAACGTTTTAAATCTGATAATTTTCCAATATGAAAAGTTTTTCTATAAATTTTCAAATAACCTACCTTTTTTTTTTTTTTTTTTACATTAACCAAATTACATAATATACTTTCTGTAGTCTCATGATTTTGATTTTTTTTACGATATGTATGCTGAAACGTTAATGGAATAAATACATAAAAATGTTTAAAAAAGAAAACTGTAAAAATTCCCTTGAAATAAATAAATAAAAAATTATTATTACGATAAGAACAACAATAGAGATCCTTTATACATATGCAGTAACTACACTAAATAATTTTAACTAAAAAAAGAAACAGTTTGATAAGATTACAGTTTCACATAGTAAAGGTCAGTGTTGATGTATTGTGATCGGGCGCGGAATGCTCATAATTTTGTTATGTTTAAAAGACGCCATGCTTGAATAAACGTTGTGTCAACCTCAGAGATGTTTCATCAATTATAAGCCCTGTTAGGCATATCAACATGGTGGCAGCGGTGCAAACTTGTTGTTAGTGTTACCGGTCGTCCCTGAAAGTGATGTTCCGTGAACTCTTGTAAGTTTTTAGTGTCAAACTTTGAATTTTGTTGTCAACACGTGCTCTGTACACAACCGCCATATTGGATTCAGACTTGATACTCAGTAGCCTTAGATTTTTATTCGGAATGGTTGATCAGGAACAAGCCGTAGGACCTGTACAGGTGTACAATTGTCCGTTTAGATTATCTCCCCAACTTGAGTTATCCTCTGGAAATGTTTCCGAGAACTACAAAAAGTGGAAAAGACAAGTTGAAGTTTACATGTCAGCTTCAGGAGGAATCGACAAGAGTAAAGAGGTACAAGTAGCAATTATTTTGAGTTGTGGTGGACCTCATGTAGTCGAGATATATGACCAATTTCAGTGGGAAGACGAATCTCATAAGAATGACCCTGCTAAGTTATATGAGAAGCTACAAGCATATTGTAATCCTCGTTCCAATGAAGTGTTAGAGTCTCACAGATTCTGGAAGTTACCTTATCAGGAACCTTTTGACAAATTCCTTACAGAATTAAGGACACGTGCAGCATCGTGTAATTTCATGGAACAGGAGAGGATGATGCGTGACAAGATTGTATTTACAGCTACAGGTAAGCTACAAGAACTACTGTTAAGGGAAGACAAACTGACTTTGAACAGAGCAATTCAGATATGTAGGGCTTTTGAACAGTCAAACATACATGTGAAAGAGCTTCGAGAAAACATTACTTCATCGAGCAAAGTGAATAAACTATCTACAAACAAAAGACAGAAAAACTTCACCAAGCACAAAGTGACACAAAAACAGAAAAGTGATTCACAGCCTTCGAGCAAGGAAAAGAAAGAGTGTGATTTCTGTGGTTATAAACATGAACATGGTAAATCAAATTGTCCGGCATGGGGCAAGAGATGTGACAAGTGCAACGGACGAAATCATTTTAAGTCCAGATGTAAGAAAATACATGCTGTAGGTGAAGACAATGAAGACTGTCCAGAGTTAGAAGATAGTTGGCTCCTTGCGTTGAAAAACAAAGACACACATAGCAAAGACATCACTGCGATAATGAATGTAAATGATTGCGACATACGTTTCCAGCTCGACAGTGCAGCTGATGTAAATACTATTTGTCAGAAGTATGTGAAAAAAGAACAGTGTCGTTCATCTAATGTTCGTCTAAACATGTGGAACAATACTCGTATGAAACCCTTGGGTGAAGCTGATCTTGATGTGATCAATGTGCGCTCTAACATAGTTCAGAAACTTAGATTTGTGGTAGTGCAAAATAATATTACCTGTCTACTTGGCAAGGATGCAATTCAGGACATGGGACTTGTGACTTTGAACAGTGAAAAGTTCATATCAAAAGTTGGATTAGAACAGCCTCTTGGTGATTTGGGCATTGCAACTCTGAAAGTTGACTCAAGTATTCAACCCAAAGTACTTCCGTGCAGGAAAATACCGATTGCTATCCAGGACTCAGTGAAGCAGGAAATTGATAGACTTGTTGATCGAGGTGTTTTAATACCAATTACAGAACCAACTATGTGGGTTAGTCAGATGGCAGTTGCTCACAAGTCAGACGGAAAATTGCGAGTTTGTATAGATCCACAACCTCTGAACACAGCTCTGATACGAGAGTACTACAGATTACCTGTATTAGATGACGTACTTCCAAAGCTTACAAATGCTAAGGTATTCAGCAAACTTGATGTTAAAGAAGCTTTTTGGCATGTTCGCCTTGATGACGAATCGAGCAAACTTACAACTATGATAACGCCATTCGGGAGATACAGATGGGCTCGTTTACCTTTCGGATTAAAAGTGTCTAGTGAAATCTTCCAGCGACGGTTAGACGAAGCATTATCGGGACTGGAAGGTGTTTTTAGCATTGTCGATGACATTATTATTGCAGGATGTGGTGACAGTGAAGAAGCAGCAAAACGTGATAATGAACTCAAGATGCAAAAAGTTCTTCAGAGATGTGAAGAGAGACACATCACACTAAATAAGGATAAGGAAGAATTGGGACTTCATGAAATTTCATTTCATGGACACAAAATTTCGAAGGATGGTATCAAGGTTGATGAAAGTAAAGTGAAAGCTATCCTTGAAATGCCAGCACCGACTGATGTCTCTGGAATCAAACGCTTATGTGGAATGGTTCAATACATGTCGAAATTTCTACCAGATTTGTCAAAGATATTGGAACCGTTACGACTACTTACTCGTAAAGACCAGAAGTGGAACTGGGACAGCAAATGCGAGTCAGCATTTCAGACACTGAAACGTAAATTGACGGAAACACCGGTTCTAGCTTATTTTGATCCATCAAAGGATGTCACACTGCAAGTCAACAGCAGCAAAGAAGGAATTGGTGCCGTACTACTCCAAGATGGAAAGCCGGTCGAGTACGCATCAAGAGCTCTTACACAGGCAGAGAGAAAATGGGCTCAGATAGAGAAGGAAGCTTTATCTGTTCTCTATGGACTTGAACGTTTTGATCAGTACACTTACGGAAGGAAAGTTTTCATTCATAACGATCATAAACCATTATCTGCTATATTGCGCAAACCATTAGGATTGGCACCTAAAAGATTGCAAGACATTATGATGCGTTACTTCAGATATGACGTAGAATTCATATTTGAGAAAGGAGTTAACCTTGTGATAGCGGATACGCTAAGCAGAGCTTTTCTCATGACTACAGAAGGAAGTGTGGATGAGCGTCACAGGATTCTATCTGTTTCAACATTAACGGATAATGACATACCAGATATCAGGATCCAAGAAATTCGCGATATAACAGCTAAAGATGCAGAGATGCAAACATTTGGTCAACACCATAGCTAATGGATGGCCTGAAAACAAACAAGATCTACCAACAAGTGTGCGTCATTATTTCGATTTTCGTGACACTCTAAGTTTTGAAGATGGACTCATTTTGAAAGGTGAAGCAGTCGTCATTCCGAAGACACTTCGATCAGATATGAAGATTCGATTACACAAAGCACACCTAGGATATGACAGTATGATTAGGAGAGCTCGTGGTGTGATATTCTGGCCTGGGATGAAATCCGATATAAAACAGATTGCGGATTATTGTGGGATTTGTCAGGAAAGAAAACCCAGAAATTGTAAGGAACCTTTAATTCAGCATTCAACATGTGAATTTCCTTGGCAGAAAATTGGACTAGATTTATTTGAGATACAAGGAAAACACTACATGGTTTCAGTAGACTATTTTTCCAATTTTATTGAGGTAGATTACCTACCAACAACAACGAGCACAAGAGTGATTTCGTTGCTTAAGAAACAGTTCTCTAGATTTGGCATACCAAACGTTATAATTTCGGATGGTGGACCACAATTTAGATGTCAAGAGTTTCAGGATTTTGTGAAGACCTGGAAGATCGACCACAAATTCTCATCTCCGATGCATCAGCAAGCAAACGGAAAGGCCGAATCGGCAGTGAAGATCATCAAAACACTGATGATAAAAACACAGGAGGATGGGACAGACCCGTATGAAGCATTACTTGAACAACGTTGTACCCCAAGACAGGATACTGGTCTAAGCCCAGCACAGATGATGTTTAACAGAGAGATACGTGCTACACTCCCAATGAGATGTCGAGTGAGCAATGATTTTGGAATAGCAAAGTCCAAACACAGATCCAGACAGATTTCCGTGAAGAAATCGCATGACAAAAATGCACGAAACTTACCTGAAGTCGATATTGGACAGTCCGTTTATTTCCAACACCGGGAAGGACAAAACTGGAAGCTTGGGAAAGTGATCCAAATACTTGGACAGAGAACATACGTTATTGCAGACCAACATGGAGTCGAATATCGAAGGAACCGAATTCATTTTAGACCAACTAAAATACAGACCCATATTCGTGATCAATCTCCAGTTCGTGAAGAACCCATCAACAAACGTGAACTCTGTGAATCTCCAAAACCAGTTAGTGAACCAACAAGCGAGTGTATGTCCAGCAAACGGATACCGGTAGTTGCAGGCTCGAATGAACAACATAGCGTTCCAAACTCGATTTCAGAAACTGTCGTCAGCAAGCCTTCTTACAAGGATATTACACCAGATACTCGTGCAATGCCAATATCGCGTGAACCGTCGACAAGGATTCGTAGGAAACCAGCATACTTGAAAGACTATGTCCAAAATTGATTGAGATACTGTTTAATTCTATTTCATTATTTTGTAAAGAAGTTTGTTAACAGTTATTGATCATTCATTTGGGAAATGTTTAGTTTTAGTGTTTACATTGTGTACATCTTTCTTAGAAGGGGGGATGTTGATGTATTGTGATCGGGCGCGGAATGCTCATAATTTTGTTATGTTTAAAAGACGCCATGCTTGAATAAACGTTGTGTCAACCTCAGAGATGTTTCATCAATTATAAGCCCTGTTAGGCATATCAACAGTCAGTAACCGAAAATCAGAGGCATTCACATGTGGTTACGATGTTTCTACAATTTTGAAGGATTAAACATGGTTTCATTCGATACTCGCACGAATTACTACGATATGACATGATACATACACACGATATTCCGACGACTAATGACGATTTCATACAAACATACATGTTATGAAATGCATATAGAATATAAAGAGAGTTTTCTGAAACTATCAAACATCATATTAAAGTTGGTTGATCAGGGTAATAATAATTTTTTTTTATTAAACAACTTTAAGCCATACGGCTCATCAGCATATACAAAATGAACATAAATATAAACGCATGGCGGGAGTCTACGGGGCTGGAACCCCTAGTGTCCATCTGATAGCTACAGTGTGGGGCGCTTTGCTGCGATTAAACACGAATAACGAGAATACTAGTATCCTACGACTACCTCAACGATGAACCCCGATTTACTGCGATTTGTGAATTTGTAATGAATCCTAGCTCCAAATCTTCGCTCCAGCCCCCCCCCCCTTCAAAAATGAAAGAAGGAAAGAAAGACAAAAATCTAAGCATAGTTTACTGTCAAACGTTGATGAAATGAAGTAAAATAACAGCAATTTTAGTGTCAAAGAAAGACTATTCTTTGGAGCTTAAGGGGAATTCATCCTTGCCCCCCCCCCCCACCTCCCCGAACACTTTTTTGATCTAGCTGGTAGGTATTCAGAGCTCTTGCCATCTCATAGCACCCCCTCTAACGCAAAATCCTGGATCCGCAACTTATACGGTATTAGCTCTTAAGTTAAACTTATATCTATATTCACGCAAAGGTATATCATTTACGAACTAATATGTTTATTTCAATCAAACACGACAGTTTTTTCTGATATTTTTAAACGAATCTTTATGACATTTTATGAACTTGTACTAATATGAAACAATAACAACTGAATTATTATAATTCATTATTTTCTACAATAAAGAAATTCTATTTGTAATAGATCTTAAATGGAACATACATGATAAAATCAATTAATAAATGACTCTGTTAAAAAGAACCTTTTATATATTTTTCATTGAAATGATTGACCTGTCTTACGCAAGCCCATGCCTTACATCTGTACCGTACAACTTTCAATGCCCACACGATCAAGAGTATAATAAAAATAAGACCACAATTAAGGGGAAGAAGGACCTTTAGCTGAAAAAAAATATTTTTCATTCAATTTTTTTTATATTTTGTATATTTCTAATTAAGTATGTCCCACATATCGTAGAGCAGTTACATCATTAGGTTTCTTACCTTATTTTGGAGATATTGATTGACAAATATTATGCCCTACAGAATCTAAGTGGAGTTTTAATTCTCCATGTTTCCGGGCTCATTACTCTGTCCATAATGGGAATTTTAAAGCATATATAAAAAATATGTAAGTGAACATGTATCTTTAAAATATTTCAGAGTATGAATAGGGTTTAAAATTCAGAAAAGCGAGTTTCATTAATCACACTACATATGGATAGGAAAAATTACGGACTTTTTAAGACAACTTAAACAACAAAAACGTAATTTACAAAAAATACTATCATTCAATATTTTAAAATTTACGTTGAAATGCAAGTCCTTCAAATTAATGATTAACTGGTAATGGTGAAGCTGACCTCAATATTGCACAGGACATCGTTAAAGACGACATAGGCAGGACAAAAACTGGTCATTTCTCGAGTACGGGAAAAACCAACTATGACGTCACACGTAAGTAAATAAGCGAAATAAGATATACCTACATAAGATTTCCGTCATCAGCCATACAAAAATAAATTTTGTGTTCCCTATTTCTCAAAATATTTCATTATATACTGATTATGACCTGTTTTGCATAATAATACCGCCCCTGTACTCACCGAGTATGATCTTGCTGTACTAACAGATCGTGTATGACGTCACCGACTTGTAGGACGCGCAGTTTAAAGAAACAGAGGAGTGGATCAATCTTTTTTCATAACTTGTTAATGTTTACAAGAATGTTAAACTTTTTATTTTTTCTATATAAGATGGTAGTTAAAGAAAAAAAAATGTCAAAAATTTATACAAGAACTGATGCTTTACACGTTTTGCACTTACATAAATAGAGACTATGACGTAATTTAACAGAGTCATGTGACCATGTGTCCTTCATCCCCTAAATAGAGTAAACAGCATGCAAACACAAGGTTTATGGTAGTTGAAACACTTCCGCACTTTCATGACTGTTTCCACGTTGTCTTTTTTTAAAGCAGAAAGTGTATCAAAGAAACTGTATGAAATGCCTGTGTCCGATAGTTTTTTATTATTTGTATATTTGCCTTTATATTTTACCTGATATGTTAAATCGATTTTTTTTGGAGAATATTTTTAATCTTTCTATATATACATATTTTTCATAAATAATATTTAAACATGTAAATCGGTAATAAAATCAGGGACTATTTTATGCTTTGTAAAATGTTTTAGTTATTAAAAGGTATAAACTGGTAGTTAAAACATAATAAACGTTAAAACGTAATAAAGTAATAATCTCATGAGCAATTTATTTTTGTGTCAATGATAATGAAAATTTGGGTTGAGGGTTTCATACAGGCCTACAATATTCAGGTTGCATCCTAGACCCCGAATAACAACTGTTCTTTCTAAAATAAATAAATTACTTGTAGATATTCTTTCTAGGTATGAAGGATAACTAAAAATATAGATGTAAATACAACACTGTCTTTCAACATGTTATGGAGTAAAATCATAGCGGCACAACCATACATTTTAAGAGGGGAGCACTATAAATTATCAAAAATTCCATAACACCCCCCCCCCCCCAAAAAATAAAAAAGGTCATCTTTCATTTTATTCTTTCCCTTATCTGTTCAGCACTTCAATTATAATCACAGAATAAGTTGTCGATGCCAGGTATATTGTGACGTCATTTTGTAAATGTAATACGTCATCAATACGCCGTTATAAGCCAACGTTAATGACACTGAGATCGCTCTTGGCAATATTTAAGGGGAAGAAGGACCTTGAGCTGAAAAAATACCTGTCATTCAATTTTTTTCATATTTTGTATATTTCTTATTAAGTATGTCCCACATATCTTAAAGCAGTTATATCATTAGGTTTCTTACCTTATTTTAGAGATATTGATTGACAAATACTATGCCCTACAGTATCTATGTAGAGTTTTAGGTCTCCATGTTTCCGGGCCCATTACTCTGTCCATAATGGGATTTTTTAAGCAAAAATAAAAAATATGTAAGTGGACATGTATCTTTTAAAATATATCTTAGTATGAATAGGGTTTAAAATTCGAAAAAGCAAGTTTTTTCTATTGCACTGAATCTGGATAGCGAAAATTACGTACTTTTTAAGACAACTTTAACATCAAAAAACGTAATTTACCAAAAATTCTATCATTCAATATTTTTAAATTTACGTTGAAATGTAAGTCCTTCAAATTATTGATTAACTGTAAAAATTTCGAATGGTGAAGCTGACCTTAATATTGCACAGGACATCGTTAAAGAGGATATAAGCATGACAAAAACATGTCATGTTTACATTTCTCGAGTACGGGAAAAACCAACTATGACGTCACATGTAAGCTAAATAAGCGAAAGAAGATATACCTACATAAGATTTCCGCCATCAGCCATGCAAAAATAATTTTTGTATTCCCCGTGTCTCAGAATATTTTATCATATACTGATTAAGACCTGTTTCAACAAAGTAACACCGCCCCTGTATTCACTGAGTATGATCTTGCTGTACTAACAGATCGTGTATGACGTCACCGACAGATAAAACCGTTAACTAGGTAAACTTTTTTAAAATACACAGGCCTATATACATTTATTTTATAAACAATTAGTTGTTAGTGTTTTCTAGTCGTAAGAATGAAGCTTAATACAAATTAATAAAACTTGTAAAAAGATTATAATAAACCTGTGAAATGAAGAAAAAAGTCATTGATGTTATCTACAGAACGCAAATTATTAAAATTCGTCAAGTCCACATCTTTGTAAGCTTAAAATTAAGCATTTAATTTAATGATTATGATATAATGATGCATTTGTAAAAGTTTGGAATACATACTCGGATGCGGACACATACAAAATTGCGTGAATACACAATAAATATGCAAAAAATCGTAGATTTCTGGATTACTTCCACGGTTTTGACTTTTACTGTTACTAATCGCTCGCGCTTTCTGCCAAACTTAATACCAAATCTTTAAAGTAAGTGTCCTGGACATATGTTATAGACCGTGGAATTATGTATCACTTTACTTTATTTTTTCATTTTTACAGGACCAATTTTGATACATAACGACTTTTGTTCTTGATTGCCTTCCATTGTTTATGTAAACCAGTACGAAATTCCACTTCTTAACAAGTCTGTGGAGGAAAGATTGGGTTTTATATCGAATCAGGATGTTTAATCATTATTATAAAGATAATATATCACCATCAGTTTTTTTTTTAATTTTGTATAGGGGTTTTCTTGTTTACATTTATTCGGTGTATTGAGCCTTTTACCTCAATATAAAAATAACTAGATGCTGTCATGAGACAGTAATACCCGCACTAAGGTGTTTGCCTCTAAATGCACACTCCTTCATATTGGGATTACCAAGGAAAAAGTCCAAATAATTCTATAATTTACACAGTACATGTATTCGTCAAATCGAGCATAAAATGCTCGGGTGACCATGTGACCCATGAACCTCTTATACGCATTTCATTACCAGTCTGAAATAACAGAATTTAATTAATGATGTAAATTAGGTTTTGATAAAAAGGGGGGGGGATATAAATTTTTGGCCCATAATTGGAACTTTTTAAATTTATTTTCTCAACAACAAATAATATTATTTTAGTACAAAGCGTTTTTGATGAATTTATCAAAATGTGCAAACTTTTTTTAGTATTTGATTAGGCAAAAACCTCCTTGAAAAGCCATACCCAATTAATTTTGTCACCCCCCCCCCAACACACACACACACACACAATTTGCCTGTTTTTGGAAGTAGGCCTAGATGGCAAAGTTATGTTAAAACATCGTTTGTTATGATAATTTAAAATTTGTTCTTGTACTGTACATGTATGTGAACACCTTTTTGAAAATTTCTACATCACATTGGGCTTGCGTCACCCTACCAGTGCTAGTACTAGTTTTACCATTATCAATTTTAGATTGCACATGCCATGTGACATGGTGCAGTGTTACATGTATATCAGTGGAAATTAATTCATTTTGTGTTTTAATTGGATTATATTTCATGAAGTTGACAGGACCTATGACACTGTCGGTAAGTACAAGTTTAAGTATAGATTGGGGTAAAATAAACCGAAATGCAAATGGTTAGGTTAAAGTTTAAAAAGGATCAAAGATCATCGGCAATCTCCTATGCAGAGTTGTCGTTCGTTTCTCTCTCAGACACTGAATGTATGAGCCGATGGTAGAGAGTGGATCATCGGATGCCACAATAGACGAATTTCACATTCTGAAGAGTTATCTCCCGTTGTCGAAGTTACATACAGTTACAGGCACAGATCCGGGAATTTTTTTCCGGGGGGGGGGGGGGGAGGGAGGGGGGTCCACACCTCAGTCCAAAAAAATTCCACCCCAGAATTTCCTGAGGAGCAAAAAAAACAAAAACAAACAAACAAACAAACAAAATAAAAACAGTGATGGTGGGTCCATGTTTTTAAAGGGGGAGGGCATCCAAAGTCATTTTTTATTTGCTTCTGTAAATCAGTATATAGTCCTATTTAAATAACTCTGCAAATTCCGGGGGGGGGGGGGGTTCCAATCTCCCTAGCCGCTCCCTGTCCCTGAAATGACAAATGATCATGTGACTCCTAAATAGTAGAAAACTTTTCCATTTGACTATACATAATTTTGTTTCTTGTGTTATTATGTTATGTACATCTAATGGTTTAAGGTTATGAACCCCTGGAGGTCATCCCCACTCTCTTAATGAACTGGAAATGTTCATAATATGACTACATCAAATTAAATAAAAGTGCATCAATGATAAGATTGCTTGACATTTCATTCATGAATTTGGGTCAACCCATGTACTCTCCTAGAATTAGGAATGAAAATCATTCAAAGAGATGGACCATTAAACTCTTTGTATATATTCACATTTTTTTTTATGTCAAACCAAAGTATTAGACTAGTTTGCATACATGAACAAACAGGGGTCTGGGAAGGGGAAGGGGCAAGGGGAAGTAGTTATCTCTTTAGGTCTTAATTGTTGAAAAGTCCTAAAATGAATGTTAACCTCAAATCCGACTTGTACGTCTTCATTATTTTTAAGTGGTGGTGTCTCTGTATGAGTGAAAAATTCCCAAGAGGGACATTTAACAACAAACAAACATTAATGACTTAAAAAACACAATATACATGTACATGTTTATTAGTCAACGGATATACTTCTGATCATATCTCTAGTTCTCCCTTGCATCAGAAATGATGATATAAATATTTTAAGAATGATTAAGAGTTGAAAAGGTTGTGCATTTTAAAATTCACTAAGCTCTGTGGTTGAATTAGCTATACCAGTTTAGCTTATTTTGCTACTCAAAGCACCTTGATTAACTATTTTTAATCATACTGTTTTCTGAAATGTGAAGTTTTTCAACATGGATACAAGTCATACCTTTTCAGCTTCTGAAAACAATGCATGAAAAAAAAACCTGCTTTTCAAATACTGTAACTCTTTCCAAGTACTTGTGAGCATCAGTTTTTAGCTCACTTGAGTTTTTCTGGTTTTCTGATCACATTTTGTTTGTCATCCATCTATCCGCCTGTAAACTTTTCACATTTTTGTCTTCTTCACTAGAACCGCTGGGCCAATTTCAACAAACCCTGCCACAAAGCATCTTCGGGTAAAGGGGATTCAAGTTTGTTCAAGTGAAGGGTCACACCCTCTTTCAAGGGGGGATAATCAAGAATTAGTGAAAATTTGGTGGTATCATTTTAAAAAAGTCTTATCAAGAACCACTGACTGGGCCCAAAAAGTTGAAACTTTCTTTACATAGACTTAGTGTAGCTTCAAATTTGTTAAAACTATGACCCACTGGGGTAGGGTGGGGCCACATATGGGGATCCAATGATTTACATAGAAAAATGCAGGGGATTTTTTCCATCATAAATCTTCTTCTCATGAACAGCAAGGGCATTATTGTCGTCCGTTTTCACAAAAGGGACCTAGGGGTCATTAAATCTCATTTGTCTGTCAGTCCGTCCGTTTGTCAGTCTGTCCATCTGTCACAATAAATTTAACCTTGGTCATAACTTCTGAATAATAAGAGATAGGGCTTTCATATTTCACATGTACATTACCTACAAGAACTTTCTAAACATACCATGATTTTTGAACCCATGACCTTGACCTTGAAGTTTGACCTACTTTTCAAAAAAATTAACATTATTTTAAATGATCATTTTGAAAGAGAAAAGATAGGGCGTTCATATTATACATGTATATTACCTGTGACAAGAACTTTCTAAATATATCATGACTTTTGACTCTGTGACATTGACCTTGAAGTTTAACCTACTTTTCAAAAATGTTATATTTCCTTATAACTTTTGATTGAGAAGAGATAGGACTTTTATATTTGACATGTACATTACCTGTAACAAGATGTTTCCAAGCATGCTATGATTTTTTTACCCCTTGACCTTGATGTTTTACCTAATTTTCAAAAATTTTAACTTTGGTGATTACTTTTGAATGACATATGATAAGGCCTGCATATTTGAAACAATATGTCATAAATAATGGCAACTCATCCACTAGGACACGGAAAGCAGGGGACCACAATTCTTTGAATTTGCTTGTTAGTCATTTTGATATGGAAACATCCTCATTTAGTGTAGATTCAAGTTTTTTATGCCCTGTCATGAATATGGCCGAGGCATATAGTGTTTCTCATGTCCGACTTCAATATAACGTCATATGCTGATACATACTGATGTAAGCTTTTCAACTGCATCAAAATTTTTGACCTTGACTTTTCCTTTGACCTTGACCTTACTTTTCTTAAATTTGTGTCTAGATCAGTTTTGAATAAACAATTCAAGATATATTTATCAAACTTCATATGCTGATATATACTGCTGAGAGATATCAATTGCATCAATTTTTTTGACCTTAACTTTTCCTTTGACCTTGACCTGACTTTTTTAAATTAGTGTTTATCTACGTTTTAAATAAACCATTTCTGATATTTTTATTGAACTTCTATGCTAATAGTAAATACATACTGATATAAGCTTTTCAACTGCATCAGCATTTTGACCTCAACCTTTCCTTTGACCTTGGCCTCTCTTTTCTCAAATAAGTGTTAAGCTCAGTTTTAAATAAATCATTCAAGATATTTTTATCAAACCT